>NC_135655.1:46019623-46319623 GCF_964188315.1 Podarcis muralis | reverse complement strand
GGGATTCACAGCATTAATAACCCAAGAGGGTCTTGTTTCTCCCATAGCTGCAGCCTTGGATTTAAACAGAAATCAAGCAGGCCTCTTTCTCTCCGGCTTCTTCTTCCTGCTGCTTCTCTAGCTCCACTGCAAACTCTCTGCCCTCAACTCTGGCTTTGTTCTTCTAACTAACCACAAGTTAGGGTCCCATACCAGTTGCTGTCTCACACAGAGCCCCTTTCCTTTGTTCCCCTTAATGGCCCATCACCCAGGTGATCACCTCTTCAGGAAGCTAGCCTGGCTTATATTTTAGCACTTGCTGGGTCCAGGGTTTAGAAGGGTCTTGGCATACCGCCTACTCCCCCACTCAAACTCACAATACTACTATATAATCTCTGTTTCTTTTCTATTTTCTGTTGAATATGAATCAAGAATATGAACTAAATTGGCCTGTATGTTGCCCAGTCATATCTGGCTCATTGAACATGATTGGCTTTAAAACTAAGCTGCCAATGACTAGCCTTGCGATACAAACAGAATGGATCTCAAGGAAGTATCTTTAAAAAGCTGTCTGGGAATAGGAGCCTGGGGTGCACACACTTCCCAAAAACAGTGTTTGTAAAACAATCAATTCACATGCCTAGCCTAATGAGATGAGACACAAGATTGCAAGAGGTTGGCTGAAAAATACAAACAGGATATTCATGATGCTTAAATAATATTCTGAGTCAAATCTTACAAGAGTAGCTAAGGGTCAGACTGAGTTCATGGTAGATAGGAATTACTGTGATGGCTGTATCCAACACCAGCTAATTTATAAGCGATTAAAATTGTTAAGATTTCCTATATAATAATGCTATGAAATGTTATTTCATGCAACATATATTTCATAGAGCTTCTATAAATATATTTTTTTCATTTTAGAATGCAAGATGGATTCTGTCTGAAGGCTCTGACATGCATTACAACCTCATTTTGAAAGCATTTTACCCCAATCCCACAATGTTTCCCACACTTTTACAGTCCCGTACATAACTTTAGGCTCTGAGCAACTCAGTAATCATCTTGTCAGGCAGATAGCTGTTGCCATTTTGGACCTAAGCTGGATCTTACTGCTCCACAAACAGCTTGATATCCTCCCATCGTCTCCTTCTTCCCCAGGAATGTGAGGACAAGGTAAAGCTAAGTCAGACCATTGCAGGTGATGGTTCCTCCTTCTTGGCTTTTCTAAGGACCAAACTGCACCTCACATTGTACCAGCTGATTGAGGGTAAGGCCAGATAACAATTTGGCCTGTGGAGCCAAAAAGGTCCCCCCTCCCCGCTTGTTGTTTCTACAGAAACTGCCAGTTCAGAAGACCTGATGTGGATCAGGAACCCAGTGGGGACGGGGTGCTAGGGGACTTTAACCCTTTGATCTCTGCCATGGTCCCAATGCAGACCAACTCCTCTGCACTTCCAATTTCCAGTGTCGAAGCAATGATTCTTCAACATCAACTTATTTGGACTGGTCATGTCATGCGGATGCCTGATTATCATCCTCCAAAGCAACTACTCTATTCCGAACTAAAAAATGGAAAGCGTAATGCTGGTGGTCAACAAAAGAGGTTTAAAGACCGTCTCAAGGCAAATCTAAAAAAATGTAGTATAAACACTGACAACTGGGAAACACTGGCCTGCGAGCGCTCCAGTTGGAGAACAGCCTTTACCAAAGGTGTCATGGGCTTTGAAAACACTCAAAGGGAGAAATGTGCTAAGAGGAAGGCACGTGTGGCAAATCCACACCGTGACCAACTCCCACCCGGAAACCAATGTCCCCACTGTGGAAGGGCATGTGGATCCAGAATTGGCCTCCACAGTCACTTACGGACTCATTGTTAAAACCGTGTTTATGGAAGACAATCTTAATTGACTACGAGTGATCACCAAAGAAGAAGACTTCCAATTCACATTATTGGGGGGGGGGGGGGAGAAGCTCCAGTTGGAGTGAACAGGAATTTTCTTTCAGTGCAAATTGCAGAAATAGGGGTTGATCCACAACAGGATCGTGGGAGCGATTAAAGGTCCTTTATCTCTCACACAGGAATCAGAGGCCCCATGATGTCAATTTTGTATAAAAACAAGTGAACAAAATCCTTGTATTTAAATACACAGCCTTGTAGCTAACATAGCAGGTAGTTTGGCCCCAAGACCAGGAACATGGGGGCTCCTGTGCATGTTCTTTAACCAGATGCTAGCATGTAAAGCAGCTCTGAGCTGAAGCCATGATTAACTTTTCTTTAGCACTGCCAGACTTATCCAACAGGATTTGGGGACTATCATCTTCTTTAGCCTGCAGTATTCCCTGCGGATTTTACCACAGCTTCCCTTTCAGACTTTCCTTGACCTTAGCCCAACAGCTGGTTAATAACTTCAATGGGCTTCACTGCTGCCTGGAGGAACAGCCTCCTCTTAAGTTTTGTGGTTTTGAAAGCCATTCACATTCTTTTTCCTGTGGTCTTCCATTCACTGTCCCTCTTGCCATTCATCTGTGGAAGAAATTCCATTACCTGATCTGGGGCTTCCCAGATGAAGGCTACGGGGGAGTTTGGGGCATCTTTTTCAATTAGCACTTCCCTAGTGGCGGCTGAATTGAGTGATATTCTTGTTCTCAAGGGTTATCGTAGATAGAGTTCCTGCTGGGGGGATAAATGTTTTCTTTTTAATTGCAGAAAGGACAATTCCAGACTCTTACTATTATTGGCTGTGTTTCAGTCCACTACCAGCCAAATTCAGGTTGCATAATTAAAGCTGTTTGGGAGCTCTCACACAACAAACCCACAAATATTGGACGCTTTGCAGTAAGGAAAACGGATAGGGAAATGTACAGTGGTACCTCGGGTTAAGTACTTAATTCGTTCCGCAGGTCCGTTCTTAACCTGAAACTGTTCTTAACCTGAAGCACCACTTTAGCTAATGGGGCCTCTCGCTGCCACCACGCCGCCGGAGCACGATTTCTGTTCTCATCCTGAAGCAAAGTTCTTAACCTGAGGTACTATTTCTGGGTTAGCGGAATCTGTAACCTGAAGCATCTGTAACCTGAAACGTATGTAACCTGAGGTACCACTGTACTGAAAAGCATGGGATAATGCTTGGTTGATGCCACATCATCTGACCTCCTTGCAGACAACCAGAATGAAAGCTCAATAAATAGCCAATATCATCTGACCTCCTTGCAAACAAATGCAAATAGGCTAAAGCACCTCTTCAAACTTTCTTAATTAGCCAGCCGTTTTAATGATTCTTTTACGGTTTCTTGTAGAAACTGTTGTGCACTACCTGGATATTTTATATGAATTAGCAGTTTATATATTTTTGAAAATAAATAAATGAAAATCAAGATGAATGCTCAATAAACAGTGTTTCTATTTTAGTACTGTCAAGTGGAGGGAAAGTGATGAGGATAGTGGGGGAAGTGTTGAAAGTTATTTATAGAGACAGGATATTGAGTTGTCCTGAGCTGTCATGGCAGGGACTTGCAATGAACTTTGCAGTGTCCTCATACTATACGGTAACCAAGGGACGTGGGTGGCGCTGTGGTCTAAACCACTGAGCCTCTTGGGCTTGCCAGTTGGAAGGTTGACAGTTCAAATCCCTGCGACAGAGTGAGCTCCCGTTGCTCTGTCCCAACTCCTGCCAACCTAGTAGTTCAAAAGCACGCCAGTGGAAGTAGATAAATAGGTACCACTGTGGCAGGAAGGTAAAAGGTGTTTCCATGTGCTCTGGCTTCCGTCATGGTGTTCCATTGTGCCTGTAGTGGTTTAGTCATGCTGGCCACATGACCCGGAAAGCTGTCTGTGGACAAACATTGGCTCCCTCGGCCTGAAAGCGAGATGAGAGCCGCAACCCCATAGCCGCCTTTCACTGGACTTAACCGTGCAGGGGTTCTTTACCTTTTACCTTTACGGTAACCAGGACTGGTTCTGGGCTTGAAGGGAGACTGAGTAAAGTAGCCTGGAGCCTTCCAGCTTCTCTGTTAGTGGCCCTGACTGACTTATCTGGTGTCAGGCATTGCAGAACTAAAATCCAGAGACAAAATCTTTTTGTAATGTATTGCAAACAGGAAAAAATATATATTATTTTGAAAGGTAATGACGAGAGATGCAGTCAGCTCGAGCTAAAGCACAACTTATACCTTAATAAGCTTGTTGTCGGTCGTTGCAAGATGAGATTAAATGGTTCACAGTTAACACTTGTCAGCTTCTATATTAGACAGTTTTGATAGGCTAGTTGTTAAAATTGTTTTGGCTCTCACTGACTTATCGTTAAAGGCCAACGAGCAGGCTGAGAAAGAAGATTTAAAGGTCATTGGTCAATGGGTTGTGACTGAAACTGTATATAAAAGGACAGTCACACAGCATTGTTGAGGAGAATGTGGTTTGGTGGTCAGTAGGGGCAGCAAGCAATACTTTGGCCACCTCTTGAGAAGAGAAGACTCCCTGGAAAAGACCCTGATGTTGGGAAAGATTGAGGGCACAAGAAGAAGGGGACGACATAGGACAAGATGGTTGGAAAGTGTTCTTGAAGCTACAAACATGAGTCTGACCAAACTGCAGGAGGCAGTGGAAGACAGGAGTGCCTGGCGTGCTCTGGTCCATGGGGTCATGAAGAGTTGGACACGACTAAACGACTAAACAACAAAGGGGCAGCAAGCAGCCCAAGAGCCAGGCAGAGAGATAAAGAGGTACCGCTCCGGCGGGAAGGTAAACGGCGTTTCCGTGCGCTGCTCTGGTTCGCCAGAAGTGGCTTAGTCATGCTGGCCACATGACCTGGAAGCTATACGCCAGCTCCCTCGGCCAATAAAGCGAGATGAGCGCCGCAACCCCAGAGTCGGTCACGACTGAACCTAATGGTCAGGGGTCCCTTTACCTTTACCTTTAAATTTAGCATAGATCTGTCATCCCCCACCCCTTCCCTTCTCACACTGAAAGCTCTTGCTGGGACAATGCTGTCTTAGTGGTTCAGTTCATTCTCCTCTACCACAGTCACTGGGTCCTGCATATTGTCACACAAGATAGCCACCAGGAAATTCTTTAAATACTCAGGCATAACTGACTGACTTGCATAAAGGCATGCAATCAAATCTGCTCTACCTGTCTGTTCTAACATTGGTGCATGAGGACTGAGTGCCCCCCACACCCACTGCCTTTTCTCTTGCTAGTAAGCACACGGCAGCAACAATGGAAATACCATCATGAGTGACAGAGGTGAGAAATAATGCTGAGCAAAATTTTGGCATAGCGCAAAAAAGAAAAATAAGACAGAGAAGGAGTGATAAAAAATGCTGTGAAATAGTCTCGTAGTCATCTTGTCAGTTTCCCCCTCTGCAGGGATGGTAAAAAAAATATCGTTTTTAAACAATCCCACTAGTTTATTTTCCCAAAGACTCTTGGCAGGCTGTCACAGAAGGGAAAGATTATGATTAACTGAAATGTCATCAGCCTGTTATTCTCTGCAGAGGCGATATGAATGGGAATTAAGTAATGAACTTCTGCAAACAGATGATAGGAGAGAAGGAGTTCCAACTAGCCAAAGCTGATTTCTTATTTTAATGCACAGGGTGCGCTGACAAGGTTGAGAGAAGCTACACTCCTCCTCTCCCTCTCGTCAGCTTGCCACATTGTTGAACCAAAGCAGGGTGCAGGGAAAGAGAACTTTGATGGCAAATTCAAACATTTTAAAAAAATGTTCTCTAATCAAACATTTGACATTTCTTGAAGAATTGCTATTTTTTCCTTAAAATTTTGGTTATGCTCTGCATGCTTCCTATCTCTGTAGTAGCAACAGGGATGCATTTAAAGCCAGAGAATCAAGGAATAAAGCAAACTCTGTCCCATGGGAAGTTAATAGTTGATTCAATCAAACACACTTTAATTAATTTTTTTATCAAAAGGGGGAAAAGCAAATTACAAATTAGTCCATTATACAATTATAACTGGGGATGAGATCAAGCCACATAGCTTGTATCTGAATTTCAAACACGTATTATAGCAATAATGGCACTTCGCCATGTACTGTCCGTATCTAATTTCAGTCCACATCTTGTGAGTTTATAGCTACAAGCTCTGCTGCGTGTACAGATCTCTGCTTGTGCGTCTTTGAGTCTGAGCCACAGAGTATTTCTCAGCTTTAAAAGGCAGTGCAAATTGATAGATGCTGAAATGCCAGCACTGCAATGCAGTTGTCAGGACTTGTTGCTGCATACAGTGAAGACCCACAAAGTCACCCTAGATGTCAGTGCTGGAAGAAGACATTTGCTGGCTGAAGAAAATGGCACCCACATAGCACCCTTTAAAAAGTCTGACTGTACCAGACTTCATCTTTCTGCTTTTCTATCTCCCCCAGTCCTTTCAATGGGGTTGCCTGAAGCTGAGCTGGTCCTTCCAGTTGTGCTATCTCTGCATAATTTACCCCGTCCTCCTAATAACCCCTTCAAAAGAAACAGAGGGGCCCCCTGGACATCATTTTTATTGCACATTCATGATGATTTCTGCTTAAGAAGCTGCCTTATCCTGAATCAGACCATTACAGTCGTACCTTGGAAGTCAAACAGAATCTGTGCCGGAAGTCCATTCGTCTTCCAAAACATTCAAAAACCAAAGCATGGCTTCAGATTCACTGCAGGAAGCTGCTGCAGCCAATCGGAAGCCGCAGAAGCCCTGACAGACGTTTGGCTTCCAAAAATAGTTTGCAAACCAGATCAGTTACTTCCGGGTTTGCGGCGTTTGGGAGCCAAAACATTTGAGAACTAAGCTGTTCAAAAACCAAGGTATGACTGTATTCCATTTAGCTCAATTTGGTTTGCCATATTTCAAAAGATGAAAATCCAGACACAAAAGTTGTTGGGCTTTTTGGGCAAAATCGCAAAAAAGAGAGAAGTTTTTGAGCTATTTTAAAGGAAAATCACCAAAAATGACACTGTGGACACATCTAATTTCTGCCCGGACACTGCTTCCAACTGCAGTATTCCAACTATGTCTGGAAAAATTCTGGACATATGACAACCCTAACTCAATACTGTCTGCACTGACTGGCAGAAGCTCTCCAGAATATGAAAGATCTTTCCCAGGGTATGGCAGGTCTTTCCCATGCCTACCTGGAGATGTCAGGAAAAGCATGTGCTTGGCCACTGAGCTATGACCCACCCCCATGCTTCTGCATGTAACTGCTTGGATCCTAGGTTTTTTTCAGGGTTCGTGTGCTGCAAAGTGTCCAGATTTACGTAATTAAACCAAAAGAATTAGCCTATGCATCAAATTGTGTTTTCTTTTTACACTTTAAGAACGGGCTAAGCAACATTCTGTTTCGTTCCATTTTCTCAGTGTTGTTCTGGTGGTAGAAAGGAAGCAATCCCAGGGAGGATTTGCCTAGTATGAAGGTTGACCCTGCAGGTATGCCCAGCTGTGTCCTATAACTGTCCCCTCATCCCTCCTCTTGTAATTGGCAGAGAAGAGAAACGACTAAAACCTGCACTCTGCTAGAAAGGCACCAGTTTTACGGGACCCTGGGGAACTGATTCCATTAAGGCTCCACAAAACCAGGGCAAGAGAAGCAAGTAGCTGGAAGTTTAGCAGGTTTTCATTTTGTTGTCTTTGCCCATTTTAGGTCAGGCGGTGTGCTGGTGGAAGCACAAGCATTTCCAGGTGCTCCTTAGAGTACACTTATTTCCCTGAGAAAGGATAATCCTGATGGGTGCCTTAGACCGTAAATGGGTGGGTCAGATTCAATTTTCCTGTGTGCATGTTTGGCATGTCAGCTTGCACACAGACACATTCCTGGTTTTTCAGTCCTGTATATTCACTGCTGATCTGCTGTTTGTTGTCCATAAAAGTGGACAGACCTTAGCAGGAAAATATGGAGGTGTGTTTTCTATCCCAACGTATGTACTACAGTTACAGTCTTTGAGGTAATCCCTGTACTGTACATGTATTATTTTCGGAAGAACGTCAGAAAGCAACTTTTTTCAGGTTGTTGGAATTTCAATTCGACTTCATTTATGCGACATTTGGTGCAAAGAGGCCTGCTCTTATTGTCTAAATAGCCAGAACAACCCCCCCAAATTGTGCTCATCTGAGGAACAAACAATAGTAGGAGTCTGCCTGTCAAAATGTCATCAAGCATGTAACAAACTTCCCACTAAAAAGAAAAGAAGCACTTGCAAATAAGCTTCCATGTTAGCAGTGACAGAAGATGTTGTGTGGTAAGGAGAGATCCAGATTAAATACTTTTTAAAAGAAAGTATGGGGTGACATTTTGATGACAACAATGGTGTATGAATGTGGCAAAAAAACCCCGCAGTAGTCCACAATAAACTTCCATATGGCAGAAATTCGACAGAAGTTTTTTCCTCAGTGGGGGAATGGGAATGCAGAACACTTTTTTGTTTTGTTTTGTTTTGTTTTGCTTTGCTTTGTTTTGTTTTTGCCAACAGTATGTCTGCCTTTTTGGAACTAAGAACACAGGATCATAACCAGGCCCATCCCCCACTTCCTTTCAAAAGAAAAGTGTCAATTTTGATTCTGGGTAACTCACGTTGATTTGTTTGTGCCTGTTCCTTTGGCCTATTGACTCATTCCTCAAAGTATAACAGTTCTCTCTAGAATTTGCTTATGCTTAACCCTTGATAGAGTGGGTGGCGCTGTGGGTTAAAACACAGAGCCTAGGACTTGCCGATCAGAAGGTCAGTGGTTCGAATCCCCGCGATGGGGTGAGCTCCCGTTGCTCGGTCCCAGCTCCTGCCAACCTAGCAGTTTGAAACCACACAGTGCAAGTAGATAAATAGGTACCGCTCCGGCGGGAAGGTAAACGACGTTTCCGTGCGCTGCTCTGGTTTGCCAGAAGCGGCTTAGTCATGCTGGCCACATGACCCGGAAGCTGTACGCCGGCTCCCTCGGCCAATAAAGTGAGATGAGCGCCGCGACCCCAGAGTCGGTTGCGACTGGACCTAATGGTCAGGGGTCCCTTTACCTTTACCTAACCCTTGATACAGCCTGATGCTGTCTTGGCCTGTGATCCAATTGTGCAAGCATCTGTTTTGGATTCGCGAAACCAAAAAGGACAACGTATCAATATCTCAGAAAATTGAAATTTCTGTTGGTATGTCCAGCATGAGAAGCAAACTATCTGTATGTATTACAAGGGTGAGGGATTAATAGGATAGGAGCCCGTTACAAGGTTTCCCTGTTTGTGAAAGTTCAAGCAAGCAAGGGAACGTGGTGAGGGTCAAAGTGTATTTCAGCAAAGGATCTGAGATGAATTTAAGGGTTCAGCTTCAGCTATATGCACATCCATTTGGCAGTATCACACTTCTAAATAAAGATGCACAGGAAATGGCTGCATGAAAGATTTCATTATGTGCAGAATATAATTTCCAGCCAGAAAGCTGAACACTTCATGGGGCACCCCGGTTGAGATTTGACAGTGGTCACTGCTGTCTCAGTTCTGCGCTATTGATGTGTGAAAGCCTTTTAGGCATGTCTAAGAATGCATAGAATTCTGCCATCTATTTTCCTGCCAATCTATCTTTCTTCCTCCATGCCAAAATTAGACCACGATTGTTTATTGACAAGGAGTTCCGGTTTCCTACTTACATCAGCTCCTCTTGGAATGTTACAATGGGCAGCCTGTTGCAGAATAACCTACAGCCAAGGCCAAGGGTAGAGTTCTTAAGAGAGATGGGGTTACCAGCGTATCTTTGGACAGGACCTGAAAAGTGCTGTTATATTAGCCTTATGGTGTGTGCGTAATATTACTGCAATGCATTATTCAACAAAGCAAGTTCAGATCATCGTTTTAGATTTCTATGGTGTAACCTGCCCTGGAAAATGAAAGATGGGCTAGAAATATGTTGTACACTGCTTTGTTACATTTTCAACGACAAGTGTGGTTCATAAATGTTTCAATAAATTAAATAAATATTTAAAAGGATACCAAACAGAGATCATATGTTGCCATGAGGAGGAGGAAGAAGAGATGGATGTATGTGTGCGAACTGGTTGGATGCTTGTGAGTGGGATGGGTTGGGAGGGTAAACCTGAAAAAAGTGTGAAAGAATGGGGGGAGTGAGTTTATTTAGAAGTAATTTTGGCAAACTGGCTGCCTTCTGGGGTTTCTGTTGGACAGAAAACTGCAGTTCAAATGAGTAACTTCACTTTCAGGAATGAGGAGGGGCAGAATGCAATCACTTGAGAGTCAAAGAACATAAAGCTATTACTTTATCTCATAAAATTAAGGAACAACTAAGCCAATAAATGAAGCATTATAACAATAAATAACCATATCACAATTTCCCCGCCTCACATCAATACTGGTTATTCATCTCAGCACTTTTAAAAAAGATATATGAGTCAATGATGTCAGATAACTGCTGCAGTTTGGGTGACAAAATTTCTGACCCCAGTCTTTCGGCTTGTCAGAGCTCACTTTATTTTCTGCTCTGTTGTGTAATGGCTTCCTTCCCTTTCCCCCCTTTCCTTCTTTGTGGCATTGCTCTTTCTTCATCACTCTGCTATTCTCTTTCCTCACCCCTCTACACCGAGTCCTTCTTCAACAGACTTTTCCTATTCTTTCCCACTTACCACCCCATACTTTTTAATTTATTTATTGAATTTATATACCACCCTATACCCAGAGGTATCAGGGCAGTTCACAGAATAAAATCAAAATATAAAACCACAAAATGCATAATCAAAATAAAAACAACAACCCATTAGCCCCATACCCCTCACATTTGCCCAAGAAAGGCCTTAGGCAAATTTTGCCTGACCAGTTTGAAATGGCTTTTCAGTGGAGAGGTTTTGTATACAGGAATTGACTCCCCCCGACTCAGCTTGGAACTTAGTTTCTTGAGCAAGTTACTTGTCCTTTGTGACTAGCCATAATCCCCATTTTGTGATGGTGCCCACAGCAATTTTTCAAATTCTCAAATGTGCCTATATGCTGAAAAGTGTGGTATCCCTTATTGGGGAATTGTCACACAGTAAGAAAGATGGGGTGTTTCTAGGCCACACGCAATGAAAAGGGCTCCAGTTGTAAAATGGTTTCTCAAATATAACAAAAGTTTTCATTGCTTACACTTGCTTTAATTACATGCCTATCATCTTAAAAGGGCAGTGGGGACCCATTTTAAAAAGCAAAGATAATAGATTTCACAATCCGAAATACCCTGTTAGTTGTGGCCAAATACATTATCTGCTCTCTGAGATGTCAAGCAATTCCATGCAGTGTCATGAATTTATATGACAGTAATGGGTTTTATGGAACAGTTCCCTTCCACCTCTCTCTACTCCTTTGAAAGTGGCAAGCAAGAAAAGGAGGCGGAGTTGGGAGCATAAGATAATTTCTCCTTAGAAAATAACAAGTCACAATTTGATTGGTTAATGCTCACATTTTGTTTAAACTACCCTTCTTAGCTGGAAAACATGCTATTTTTGTAAAACTGGAGGAAGGCGACTGTGAGATGGTGTCATTCTGTAGGGAGAGGAATGCGTCCCTCCACCCCAGAATCTGTACTATCCCTCTTAGGAGTTCAGAAACAATATTTTAACTGCCAAAAAAATGAGGAAGATGTTGCTATAAAAATAAGCTACAAGCAGATTGTGTGGTATAATATTTTGAAATAAACTTCATAGATAATTTGTCTGTATCCAATTGTACACACCCCCCCTAGTATTTTCTCTCTCTTTTACTCTTGAGTTCAGGGGACTTACATTAAGTGTGCTTAAGGTGGGGCTTTGGGAATGTTGTTCAGCTCCACGAAATGTGGGGTTTGCAGTGTGGACCCTCATAAGGTTTGCGTTTATCCCCCATGCAGTTCAACATCTACATAATACTGCGGAGTGGGATACGCGAGTGTTTTCGGAGTGCATTGACATGCAGCTCTGTTTCTTTTTTACACCTGCAGGTGTGGCAGTTGATGGGCTAGATTGATGTCTGGCCTCAGAAATGAACTGGACAAGAACCAATAAACTGAAGCTTCATCCAGACAAGGCTGAGGCATTGTTAGTGGGTGATTCCCTAGGCAGGATAAGAATAAGAATAAGAATAAGAATAAGAATAAGAATAAGAATAAGAATTTATTATTTGTACCCTGCCCATCTAGTTGGACTTCCCCAGCCACTCTGGACGACTTCCAACAAAGATTAAAAATACATTAAAATGTCACACATAAAAAACTTCCCTGAACAGGGCTGCCTGCAGATGTCTTCTAAATGTCAGGTAGTTGTTTATCTCTTTGACATCTGATGGGAGGGCATTCCACAGGGCAGGTGCCACCACCGAGAAGGCCCTCTGCCTGGTTCCCTGTAGCTTTGCTTCTCGCAGTGAGGGAACTGCCAGAAGGCCCTCGGCGCTGGTTCTCAGCGTCCAGGCAGAACGATGGGGGTGGAGACGCTCCTTCAGGTACACAGGGCCAAGGCCATTTAGGGCTTTAAAGGTCAACACCAACACTTTGAATTGTGCTCGGAAACGGGACGTGGTCTGCTCTGGATGGGGTTATACTCCTTCTGAGGGTACAGAGAGGGTATTTCTGGGTCCATTACCATCTCCAAGATGGCCCAGAGTGCCTTCCATCAGCTTTGACTGGTGGCCCAGCTGAGCCCCTCTCTAGACAGGGTTAGCCTAACTTCTGCTGTCTATGCTCTGGTAATCTCTCGGTTGGATTGCTGCCATGCGTTAAATGTGAGGATACTTTTGAAGATGTTTCAGAAATGTCAGCTGGTGCAGAAATCGGAAGCCAGTTTGCTAAGCAGGGTAGGACAGTCTGAGTGCATTATAACACCAGTTCTGGCGCGACTGCACTGGTTATAAACTAATTTCAAAATGCTGGTCTTGACCTATAAGGCCTGATGCCTCAAGGACGGCTTCTCTCCACATGAACTGACCCAAACCCTGCAATCTTGAGCTGAGGGCCTTCTCCATTTGCCTCCTCCATGAGAGATACAGAGGGTGGCAACATAAGAACAGGTCTTTTCAATAGTGGCTCCCTGCTTGTAGAATGCTCTCCTGGACTTATCTTTATCTGTTTTTAGGCACTAGGCAAAATATTTCCCCTTTGAAGGGTTTCAAGTATTTGTGGCTGCTTATAGAAGGGCAGGTTCTTGTAAGTCTTGCCTTTCATTTGTATAGATTTGGGGGGGGGGTTATTGGTTTGTTTGCTGTAATTGGTTTTAGGGTTTATAATGTGTCGTTAGTCGCTTTGGGTCATTTTTGTGAGTAAAGTGACTAATATTAATCAATAAGAACAACTTCTGGTTTGATGGTACGCCTGGCCAGGTTGCCACACCATTGTTTTCCTGTAGTGAAAACCGTGCTGCAAACCCAGCCATCCAAATCTAGTCCACTGCATGATCTTCCCAATAAGAGGTTGGCAAGCAGGGCATAGCCTACCTGTCTGTCCTAATGGTAGAAAACCAAACAATTTAAACTGTCACTGTCTTTATGCAGACATCAAAACTAAAAATGGATTCAGCTGGTGACTGGTGTAAGTTTCTCATCTAGCTGATCATTAGCAATGACAAATCCCTCAAGAAGTCTAGACATCTCAAGCTTATCTCAGTTTTGGTTTATGCTTTCATGCCTTCTGAGACTAGAGAATAACAAACCTGGAGCACAGAACTTCCAATCTGTTAATGCGCTCTGTTTATTTCATACATTCTTTATGAATCGTTGCAGTGTTGAAATACAGTCATTTCAGAGGTTATCAACAGATGTATTGGATTTAATGAATCACGCACATCTTTGTGAAGCCTAAAAAAGAGACCTCCTCCATATAACAGAGTATAAAAAGAAATAGAATTTCTGCCAAAAAAAAAAATAGCGCCCTAAGCAAAATAGACATGAGTGTGTTTTAATGAATGTTTAGCCCTGTACATGACTCAGAGGGAAATGTGCTGCAAGGTGACATTGGAGGTACCTACCATTAAGGGATGGAAGAGAAATTTGATTTTGCTTGCATTATAATGAGAAAGTACCTAATGTGCCCTTCTTCAAGCAATATGCGAACTGAAACACATCTATCCTTTGAAAGGCAAACTCCAAATTCTGCGTTGCAGTTTTCCAAGCAAGTAATTTATATAAAAATGCACTTATTGGGCGAAAGTGCATACAAATGCTTAGCATTTAGTGTGAACCATGCAAAGCACATACCGAAAATGTCAAATAGGCCCATAAAGGTAAGGTCCTGAAAAAGTAAGGCTGCAATCCTAAACACACTTGCTAGAGAGTCAGTGGTATTCTTCTGAGAACTACTGCACACTGCTAGAAGATCTGTGCATCATCTGATTTATTGCATTTTTTATATTTGTTGCTGACCATCTCAGCTGATAAAGGAAGTGAGATTTAAAGGTACAATTGTATCGAACCTGGACAAACCAAAATGCATTTTGAAATGAAGATTAAAATAGTTATTTCTTTGGGCCACACAATACAGAACACGAGCTAATTGCTATCTCTAAAGGAGTGTCAGCTGCCCCAAGATAATTTCTTCTTCCATTGTTATGATCTGTAGAATCAGACAGAAGTGATTTCTTTAAGATTAGGATTGCTTAGGCTCAAATTATAGCAGCCGTTTCAAGGGAGAGAGATTTCTTGGACAGAAACCCAGATAAAGAGTTCTTCAGACATGAGAGAGGTCTTACATAGGTATTTTGTTTGGCTTGTAGCTTGTGTACTCTTGTCTTAATTAGCAAGAAGAGAATGTAGGCAGAGACATTTCTGCTGGGTAGTGTTTCCTTGGGCTGGACAGGAATTTTGTAAATAAACTGGGAAGTGCAGATACTTTATTTTCCTTAACAAGGATATCCTGTGAACTTTTCTCTCTCTCCAGTCTTCTCCGTCACTGGCTAAATGCTGCGAGCTGCATAGCAGACTGTCAGACGTCCCAGAAAGTAGCATCGTTAATGGGAGCAAAGGGTCACCAGAATATTTGAAGATTCTATTTCTGAATGGTGAGCTCAGCTTTGGAGAGGCTCACTGAAGCAGATGTGGGTGTGAGTGGTTAAACGGGAATGCTGGAGCATCAAGAAAAAACTTTCATGGTTCCACAGATTCAAAACCAACTCTAGAGCTACTTTCCCATTTTGTAGGGAACCCTTGTTTATAAAGCTTGAATCCAGAGACAGATATTAATATTATTTGGGGGACATGGGCAATAATATTATGCATGTTTTGCATGCTTATAGTTGCCAGCTAGCTAGAATTTTACAGGCTCATTCTGGATTTTACCATCTTGTTCTCTTCCCAGAACTAGGGTGTACATTATTTGAGCTGTAGAACCGCGGTGGAAGTATGCTCACTGTGTTGTATACAAATGTACAATTTCCTGTCCAAGATCAAGCTAACAGGAGGTCAGTTCTCCCAGTTTACAACAGAGGCTGGCTATAGACAGCACAGTTTGGCTGGCACTTGAGTCGTCACTAACTTTTCTAGTCCCTAGTACAATTCTGCAGCTCTTTTAACATGGATTTTCAGTAATAAAAAAATAATAATGCAATCAGCAAAATGTTTAAATGAATAGAAGATTAGTGCTGCACTTAAAACTGCTTTTTTAAAAAGCAGAAAGCTAGACAGTCCATCTGAAGATTATGGGAAGGGGTCTACTTTATGGGCAGAATTCAGTGTTGTTTTGGACGCTATTTATGATGGAAAAATCCTGGATATTTCTGGAAAATCCTGGGCATATGGCAGCCCTAGGAGATCCACAGTTAAAGCCCAAATTTTTGTGGTTTTGAGGGTGGAATATGTGTATTCACTTTAAGATCTGCAGCTGAACCATAAGAAAATGTGGAAGGTGGGATAGCATCAGCACTCCTTTCTCTTTAGGGGCAACTGACAGAAGCAATAAAACACAACAAAAACCATTGATGTAACCTAGTATTTAGCATAATGTCTTTCTCTTTTTCTCTTTTTACTGTTTATCCCTCAAATGCAAGCACTGCTCAGCCTAAATAAATCTATCATATGCTGATTTTTTCCCCTTTCCTTCTCATATCACAACCTCATCTATCTCTACATGTGTCTATCATCACCTCTCAAATTTGGCTCGAATCTGTATTTTGGCTCTGCTGAAGCTGTTACTCAAACCACAGCCACTTCCTGACACAACAGTAATGCCTATACATCTGCAGTATCTATACATGAAAGGCCAGTCGTTTTCTGTTTTCTTCAGACATGCATTGCGTGCTCAGAAAAATTAATCTTAGCGTGCATCTACATTTCCCCTGATACCAGTGTTCAAATTCTGATTTTCTTGCCAGTTGGGATCTTCACAAGAGAGGCTAATGGATAGTCCTGAGTATATCACTGTTTCATCTTTGTTTTTGCTTTTATTTCCTAGCTAATCTTCTAGTAGAGCTTTATAGTATTCACAAAAGGGCTTATTAATTGTTGGAAATCGCAACATGTCTTTGGGGCACCATCAGTCAAAGAGTGCTTTTCGGAGATGAGACAGATCTGCAACTTGAGATGATGCAGCAGGACTTTTGCTACTAGTTTTTGGTAGAATGAGACAAAATTAATATTGCTTTTTATGGTCAGGTGAAGTTTCACTGAAAATTGTACTGCTATACAGAAAAGTATTTGCTTTATTATTGCTATACAATATAATGATTAATTTAACATATTCCTGGTTATTTATTGTCTTTTAAATATTAACAATATTTGATATATTTCAGACACGCTTTCCTCTTCCAGACAACAATGTGACACGGTCTTTAGATGATAAGACTCGTAGAAGCATCTGCCCTGTTTGAGAGGAAAGTTTCAGAGTTTGTAAAGAGGATATGTGAGCACCCCTCAGAATTTCAGAAGGGCTTGGACCATTTAAGCCGACAAGGCTTCTATCCATAATGAAAATTAAAAATAGAAGGGAGAACACTAAATAAAAATAAGGCAACGAAACCAGAGTGAGTGGTTTGTTGAATCAGCTAATCTGAGAGGACATGTACATCATTGTCTAATCTTGTGCAATCAGAATTGACATATTTGTTTTAATATTTATGAATATTCTTAAATCTTTACTATGACAAAATCTATGGGAGGAATTCAAAGTAGTGCTTTAGCAATCATTCAATCAACTTGCCAGATGGAACAAACCCTCACTGTTTTGGGGGTTCTCCTGACCATCTGAGCCAATTTAATAGTATTAGTAATAAGAGTAATAATTCTATACCATCAAAAATCACAGGGTGGTTTACAATATAACAACACAAAAATATATACCATAATAACAGTATTGGGAGGTTTTTAATGCTTGTTGTTCTATTATGTTTTTAGATGTGTTGTAAGCTGCCCAGAGTGGCTGGGGAAACCCAGAAAGATGGGTGAGGTATAAATAATAAAATTATTATTATTATTATTATTATTAACATAAGTTGCAGGTAAGTTGCTGGATCTAACAAGGATTCAATTGATGGAATAGCTAGGCAAGTTTATTGGTCATGGCCCTTAAGTATGGGTCATTAGCCCTGCATGTAAAGGTAAAGGTAAAGGTACCCCTGCCCGTACGGGCCAGTCTTGACAGACTCTAGGGTTGTGCGCTCATCTCACTCTAGAGGCCGGGAGCCAGCGCTGTCCGCAGACACTTCCGGGTCACGTGGCCAGCGTGACAGAGCTGCTCTGGCGAGCCAGCGCAGCACACACGGAAACGCCGTTTACCTTCCCGCTAGTAAGCAGTCCCTATTTATCTACTTGCACCCGGGGGTGCTTTCGAACTGCTAGGTTGGCAGGCGCTGGGACCGAGCAGCAGGAGTGCACCCCGCCGCAGGGATTCGAACTGCCGACCATGCGATCGGCAAGTCCTAGGCGCTGAGGTTTTACCCACAGCGCCACCCGCGTCCCAGCCCTGCATGTAAAAACTGCTAAATGAAATCATTGCAGGCAATATTTGTCAACAAAGATCTACTGTCAACCAGTACTAATAAGTGCCAGGCAAAAACATTCCTTTTCAACCAGGCCTTTGGATAATTAAACTATCTACGGCCTTTTAAATACGTCAGGGAGGTATTGGTTTTTTACTCTGCTGTTATGTATTTTGAATTTTTATGCTGTAAAGCTTCCTGTGATCTTCGGATGCAGTACAGAAATTTAATTATTAAAAACAATTCTACTGATGCCTGTTGTCTTTAGGGAAGATAGTAAAATCCTCTTCTGCACTCAATTATTCTATAACTGTCTATATTCTGTAACTATATATAACTGTCATTTCCCTAATGATAGGCGGACCCTTAAAACACATTGCATTCTTTTGCTATGAACAATGCTGGCATTTATCAGTGAATTAATTACGCAAGTTGCCGGGTGTTCTAATCATTGTGTTTAATGTTGCTAGGGAGATCATCAAGTGATATAAAAATGCTATGGCCAAATTTACTGTGCAACCAACTCAGTTTGTATTTATAATGGTTTCTATGAAATGTCTAGAGTTGTGATTGAGGCATCAATATCTTTTAATCCGTGAAAGGAAAGAAAGCTACAAGATGAGATTGAATAGCTAATAGGAACAGATTAGTTTAGGAAGATCACCGCATTAAAAGGCATATTTGCTCAGAAACCTCAGAGCTGTAAGTACAGTTAATTTTAGAAACATGTATTTATAAATGCACTTTATGTTAGTACCAGTCAGACAGATTAATTCACCATACTGAGCTTTCAATGCTCACATGGTCGCTTGAGTCATACCAGTTGCTGGGGAAGAACGGCAGAAGCCTACTGTTTTCATCTCCTTCTTGTAGGTTTTCCATAAGAATGTGGTTTGTCACTGTGGGGAAACAAGATGCACGGCTGTTCTTACGTTCTTATGGAACTGTTTGCATCACACATCCTTGATCAGCAGCACACATGCTTTCTGCTTGTTGTGCACAGTGATCTGAATTAGGCTGGTTTTAGGCTGGTGGCAGGTTCTACATTTTGGTTGGAAGTTTGTCTATAAATCCTTTTGGTGTCGACCAATGCTGAGGTTCAGGATAGAGACAGGTACACAGACTTGTTTTTTTGTTTTGTTTATTATTATTATTATTATTATTATTATTATTATTATTATTATTATTATCCCGCCCATCTGGCTGGGTTTCCCCAGCCACTCTGGGCGGCTTCCAACAAAGATTAAAAATACATTAAAATGTCAAGCTTTTCACAAATTATCTAAAAAGACAACAAAATGAACTGGACTCCTTGGCAGGTTTTGAATAAACATACACAAATTTATTGGTTGATAACATGATAGATAGATAAGGTAATGATATGTATAATTTTAAAGGGACACGGGTGGCGCTGTGGGTTGCCAATCAGAGCCTAGGGCTTGCCGATCAGAAGGTCGGTGGTTTGAATCCCCGCGATGGGGTGAGCTCCCGTTCCTCAGTCCCTGCTCCTGCCAACTTAACAGTTCGAAAGCACGTCAAAGTGCAAGTAGATAAATAGGTACCGTTCTGGCGGGAAGGTAAACAGCGTTTCCGTGTGCTGCTCTGGTTTGCCAAAAGCGGCTTAGTCATGCTGACCACATGACCGGCAGCTGTACACCGGCTCCCTTGGCCAATAAAGTGAGATGAGCGCCGCAACCCTAGAGTCGGTCACGACTGGACCTAATGGTCAGGGGTCCCTTTACCTTTACTATGTATAATTTTATAACATGCAGAGAATAAGAAGTGCAGAGAAAACAGAGAAAGGAGCTGAGGGATGTCCTTGGTGGGTGGGAGGGAGGAGGGAAGGATGGAAGGAGGTGGGGGGGAAAGGGGGGAAATAATGTATGTGATTATGCGGTTTGACAATTTGTTATGTTGAAATTGCTTAATAAAAACATTTTTTTAAAAATACATTAAAATGTCACACATTAAAAACTTCCCTGAACAGGGCTGCCTTCAGATGTCTTCTAAATGTCAGGTAGTTGTTTATCTCTTTGACATCTGATGGGATATACAACCATCCTGGCATCCATAGGCATCAAAGGATTCCATGCAGGTGAGCAAGTGGGCTGGCAGAGAAAGGGGCGCTGTTCCAGCACTTTGAATTAGGACCGGAAAGTAATCAGCAGCCTGTGCAGTTGGGCCACAATTGGCATTATATGTTCAAAGCATTGTATGCTCAAACTGTCTTGCTCTGGTGAGCATCCCCGGTGGCTGGGAGCAGACAGTTGAAAATGATTCTCTGTAGGGATCCCATAATAGGAGAAAAACTTCAGAGATGTTTTGCTACTTCTGAAAGGAACCCCAGATATGTGTTTCTTAAAGAGGTCCAAGTTCTCTTTCATTCCTTCTTTTTAATGAAATATAGGCAGCTTCCAACAGAAGAAAAAAGTATACAATTTTCTATGTATCTAGTCGGGAAGGAAGGCGAAGGACTGTATTTATAACAATATGTTGAATGTTTGAAGAAAATAAACTGAAATATACATAGTATGTTTTCCCTGGCTTGCATGCCTACTTTATCAGCATTAGTAGATTCTGAAAAGATGATGGTGTCCTTTTTATGTAGAATTGGAAGAAGTACAGGCAATTTCTTTTTTTACACACACAGAAAGAATATTTGTTGTCCTGAAATGAAAATATTCTATATAGCTCCTCACCTGTGGTAAAGCTTCTAATGTAAAGGCTATTTTTTTTTTAATGCAACTACGTAACTAATTTGTAATTCTTTAAATGTGTTAGGAATGTAAACTCGGCAGGCTTGTCTGCAAAGAATGAGGAAGCGTAAGGAGATTGTTAGGAATTTCTCTCCAGTTTATTTGTTTGATTGTTTGTTCGTTCATTCATTCATTTGTATACTGCTTAATCATAGCTGTATCTAAGTGCTATATAGGAGATCCAATACAATAAGACTAAATATGAATTAAAACTATAAAATCAGGATTCAATAAAAAGCCAGTTCACTAATCGCTGGAAGTTCAACAGGGAGTGGGGCCTCAGCTGACCTAAGTTGGAAGGAATTTCCACCGCATTGGGCCCACAATACTGAATCCATGGCTCCTTGTGAATACAAGTCATGCATCCAAGCCATGGGGGATGATTAACAGTGAATTTCCCCCAAACCTCAGTGATCAAGCAGTGACATAAGGAATCAGGCAGTCCCTGAAGTATCCTAGACCAAAGTTGTCAATGGCATTGTAAATGAATACAAGAACCTTGAACCCAGCCTGGTAGCATATGGACAGCCAGTGCAAGCTTTTGAGCACCAGAACTTTTGAGCACCAGATGCTGAAGCTGCTCTAGCCATCCTCATCAGTAGTCTAGCTGTAGTGTTTTGCAGCAGCTGGAGCCACAGGACAGATGAAGGGTAGCCCCAAATAGAGTGCACCACAGTAATGGGGTACTGAGGTTATCAATGCATGAATCACTGTGACCAGACTATCCCAGTCCAAGAACGGCTGTAGCTGATCTACCAGATATATCAGGTGAAGGGCACTCCTAGTCACTGAGGCCATGTGAGCCACCCACGATCAAGATGGAGCACCCCCAAACTCGAAACCTGTTTCTTCAGAAGGTGCGCAGACCCATTCAGAGCAGGCAACTGGCCAGTCTTCTTGGCATGGGAACCACCAACCCACAGTGCCTTTGATTCTGTCCCAAGATGGCACCTGAGCCCTGACTGAAGTTGATCTAGATACATAACTGGTATTCTCCAGGAACTCCCAACAACTGCCCAGTTTTATTCTGTATCTGTGAACTATTCCTTAAAGATAAATATCTGTATCATCTAATATTTTGTTCTGAATACAGTGGTACCTCAGGTTACATACGCTTCAGGTTATGTACGCTTCACGTTACAGACTCCGCTAACCCAGAAATATTACCTCGGGTTAAGAACTTTGCTTCAGGATGAGAACAGAAATCGTGCAGCGGCAGCGCAGTGGCAGCAGGAGGCCCCATTAGCTAAAGTGGTGCTTCAGGTTAAGAACAGACCTCCAGAACAAATTAAGTTCTTAACTTGAGGTACCAGTGTAATAGAAAGTGACAAGACTACTCTCACATGGATTAATTGCAATGTAATCATTTTATATTACAGCATACCTTCTTTAAAGACTGAAAAAACAAGTTTCTTTATCTATCCTTGCCATCTTGAATTAGAAGTTATATTACATTGTGACACTGAAGGCTAAATTTTTGTCTTTTATTTTATTTTTTATCTGTGCTAATTAATGGCCTATACATCTCTCTTTTTGGAAGTATATAGTTTGCTTGCTACTGTGTTGTGAACTAATAAATCACTAAAGTTAGCCTACATGTATCTTTTTGTGTGCTAAACATTGGAGGGTACTTTCTTCTAATCTATTATGATAAAACCTTTTGGCACTGTTTTAGAAAGCGTACAAATGATGCAGTACTTGTGGACTGCAGGACAACAAAGAAGAAAGGGGAAAACTTAATATTTATGAATATGATTGAACATTTATCTGGACTAACATATGTGGCCTGCCAACATCCATCTTAACCGAATGCTTCCAGACTGATATCTCCCAAAGGATCATCCCTGAGTATATCTTTTCCTGTCATCTTTCCATTGTGTACCATATATCTGATTTCTACTCTATGATGTATCACAGTGTTTCCCAACCTTGTGCCTCCAGATGTTTTTGGCCTACAACTCCCATCATCCCTGACTAGCAAGACCAGTGGCAAGGGATGATGGGAATTGTAGGCCAAAAACAGCTGGAGGCACAAGGTTGGGAAACACTGATGTATCTCATCTAACTTTCCTCCTTGGTAATACTTTCCATAATGATGCAGCAATACAGTTTTTATGTATTTTAAATCCCACTTTAAGGACAGGTGACAGCAATTACCGGTATACACACAACAGGCTGGGTTAGCTAAACTGTAACTTGTGAATTATGTGTGGCTTGTAGGTAATTAATGTGGGGCTTCTGAGTGATTAAAGTGATGAGAAATGGATTTGTGGGAACTCTGTAATGCACATGTGATAGAGGCATGTCCTTCCCACCCTATGCTGAAGCCAGTGATAAAGCTGCATGCTCCGCTACCGGGCGCGGAGAGCAGGCGGGGGTGGGGCTGCCCCGGGGGGGCATGACACGCGCCAGGGGGGCGTGGTACGCTACCTGCGAGGGCGTGACACACTGCCCACAGGGGCGTGGCGCACATTCTGGGGGCGTGGCGCACCGCCTGTGGGGGTGTGGTGCCTGGTATGCAGGGGGGTGCACGGCGCATGTCCGGGGGGGGGGGCAGCTGCTATGGCACCCTACCAGAATAGTGGTGCTGGGGGCAGTCTGCTCCCTCTGCACCCCTTTCTTCCACCAGTGGCTGAAGCCAAAGCAATCTAGAAGGGAAGGGGAAAGGATTTATAGTAGCAGAATCTGTGAGGATCTGGATTACAAACTCAGATTCTGCAGCAGGCATTTCATGAACTAATATGTGGGAATGCACTAATTTAAGTGGTCTGCAGAAATCGTAATCTCTGTTGAAAGCAAGATGCAATTATCTTCCTGAAAGCTGTGGAGAAGGAGAACATCAAGTGGGAGAGAAGGCAAAACAAGCAGAAGTTGTAGAAGGAAAAGTGATAGTAGAAGCTCAGGGTCCTGTGCCTCATGTCAAATGAAAACAGGTGTAAAAATAAGCACTGTTGTTTCTTAAGTTTAGGAACTTTAGCAATCTTTGAAATAGACAGAACTTTGTCTTATAGGACTCCTGGTTTAGCAGATCTGGAAGGAAGTAATGAGGTGCCTTCAAAATTTGTAATGGATGGTTGGGGGGACATCTAGAGAAGTCTTGCAGGGTAGGGTGAATGAGGAGAGGAAACAGAAGTCCCATTCTTATGTTGTAAAGCTACAATTGTAGGTCAATTTCTGCATGTTGACCAAAATGGGAATGTAACCAAATATTGTGGATTTTAGCCACAATACTTTTTGAAGAATAGCAGACTGATTGCCAATCCGGTCTCCTTCCCTCCCCTGGATCCTGTGTAGGTGGCCAGCATGATGTTGTTCAGATGTGAAGCTTACAGAGCAAAACATCAGTGATTCATGAGATGTTCAGGATATAAACAGAACCAGAAGAAGAGAATGCTGCTTTGATCATCTCAAGTGGATGCTTCAAAAGCATTGCTGAAGCCAACAAACTCAGTATATGGGGCAAGATTCTACAGCAGCCAGAGGTGCCAACTTCTAAAAAAGATTGTGGGCGCCTGACACGATGGCCTGATGTCACATGCTCAACGTTGTGAGGAGCCAGGGGGTGGAGCTGAATGTGGTCCCAGTGGTCAGCGGCCCCCGTCTTCCCCCTCCCCGTGCCGCACAAGGGAAAACTGCCCCTGGCCAGTGGCGGTGGCAGTGGCAGGAGGAACCACTGGCCACTGAAGCCACACCATGCCTGGCTCCACATTTGCCCTCCTCCACCCTCTGAACAATGGTGGGGCCCAGCCCCCTCAAGAAAACATTGGGAGGAGGCAAAGTGCTTATGACAGCAACTACTTCATGCACTTGTCTGTGTGCAAATGAACCAATTTAAGGTGGTTTGGTGGAGATACTAAGATTAGTTGGTTTAAACGCAAGTACAGTGGTTTAAGTGGTTTGTGCTTGTCACTTGAGAGGCAATTTGCTTTGAAGTGAATGGCACCCACTGATGCCAACATATTAATAACTGCAACACAAAGTGCAATCAATGTTTCCAATTAATGAGACTTGGCAGCTTTTCCTATTTGCAGTGACTCAAACCATGATGCTTGATAAGTTTTAATCTTTTCAATATTGCAATTTAAATAAAAGTCTGAAAATCTATAAGGCCTTGCTGGAAACTTTCAATCACTTCCTTTGTTTGGTTTTCAAATGACTCAGTACTTCCTTCCATATGTATATCACAAGCTGGCATCCAGTCTGATTTATATTTTGTATGAGTCCACCGGAGATTAAAATTCAAAAGTAAATAGCATGTTGATAGGAGAGAGGAGAAAGAAAGAATATTTGTGACTATGCTATTGCAAGAAGCAAACACTATAATTCACTGGCTTGTTAAGCCTTAAGGGAAGGCTGGAAAACAAGAAGCCAATATGCTGTGGGCAGAGCTCAGCATGGAGAGGGAAACAAAAAATAGAAAGTACATGTTTGCCTTAAACATAATTGATTTTATGTTAAAAATACTGAATTCTATGGTATCTTGGAAAAATTCCAAACTCTCTAATTACAGTATGGGGAAGATGGCAGGTTTGGGAGAGAAGAGTTATGTGGATTCATGTAGGCATCACTGCACCTTTTTATGTATGGCATGTGTTTTCAAAGGTACCCTCATTGTTTTTCTAACTTTTTAATTAAGGGCATAAAAGCAAAGCAAAACAGGATTTTGGATATAGTGTGAGGAGAGCATATTTGTGGCTATGCAGAGGGAATTAACCTGGCCAATTAAACACCATTAATACATGGGTCGTGGCTGGGGAAATTTCCAGCAAGAAAGATACAGTCCTGAGCTGCTTGAGCTGCTTGAGTCTAACATTACCCTGGATTTCTTCACCTTGGATTCCCATCACAGCAAGCAACAATAGGAGTGAACTTTACTTTCCTGAGACCACATAATGAGTTTACCAGTGCTTGGCTATGTTTTTCAATGGAGAAGTGATAATAAAAGAGTGACTCTGAGTATGTGTACAATGGATTCCTTTTGCTAATAAGTAACTACAACCAGGTCTCACACATTCTGAAT
Organism: Podarcis muralis; assembly: GCF_964188315.1. NCBI lineage: Eukaryota > Metazoa > Chordata > Lepidosauria > Squamata > Lacertidae > Podarcis > Podarcis muralis. The sequence continues at coordinate 46,293,975 of NC_135655.1, read as the reverse complement.
TACAGAAAAGAGGTGGAGGGTATGCTTTCTGGGGATGTTTGACACATACCACACCCCTCTGTTGTTTAGAAAATGAAGCCCTGGAGTTCTCTCATTTTGCAAATAGCAAAGGAAGAGGAGTGTTCAGTTGGAATCATTGTGAGGTGCCTTAGACCTAGTGAAACTGTAGAATCCTCAGAAATAGGGAAGAACAGCACTTTTATTAGCTGTAAAACATGTGAATCCCTACTCTCTTAATCCCTTAGTATTCATGCAACATGAACTGGGCTTTGCAAGCCAATGGAGTTGTGAAGTGGGAACTGACTATTTCTGAGAATGCTCAGAGCACTCACTTCTCAAAGGGACCTATATAAAGGAACCCTCCCCCAAATGATTTCTGGAAGCATTAGCAGAATATCTAATGGTAACATACGTGATAGGAGGATAAGATCTGTCAGTGGAATGGACAAATACTGCAGTTCCTAAATTCTGCAATTATCAGATTTCACTTGTTTTGGAAAGTTCTCCTGCCGTACCTTTTAGGTAATAGAAGATTCCACAGTTTGGTTGGTGCAGTATTGTCTTTTGCTAGTAATCTCCTCATACATGACAATTCTTGGCCTCTTTTCTCACCTGCTTTTCTCACCTTTTCCTGAACCTGTCTTTATGCTTCTTTATGCCCACACACAACCTTTCTGTAGAATGTCAGGTGTAGAGATTTCCTCATGTCTGTGGATTTTTGTCCTTCATTTGTGTGTGCATGGTTGTTTCAACATTAAAAATAACTTATGTAGCATTTCTCTATATACAAAACCCTGTACAATGTTTCTTTATCTTCAAAGCAACACTATGTTAGGAGAGCACTGGTAACAGGTATGTGTCAGCATTTTATTGAGGCTATTTTATTTGTAAGTTGCTAGAACAAGAGCTGTGTGCCTTACTTTGGGAACTGACCTTAATGAAGTGGAACACAATAACTTAAGTTTGTGCTTCCTTTAATAGGCCATGTCTGCATTGCAGTAAACTTGTCTGTCTGATGTGGTGTTCAGTTGGATTGCTTACACTGCATTTGATCAGGCTGTCTGCTTTTCTAGTGTGTCCACAAATTCTACTATTTCACATATATCTGGCACTAGGAGTGGACTAGACCCTGCATGATACGGAAGGGGGGGGGCATGTCTTCTTCACCTTCTTCTTTGCTACAATATATCCATTTATTTCCAATTGTCAATGTCAAAAGGGACTAAAATCTATAAAATTCATAGAAAATCAACGTGCCAATTTGCTCAATTTCTCTAGGACTCCATGATACCTCCCCTGTCCTCCATAATCCCTCAAGCAAGGTGTCAAGACCCTAATCCTGTCAAATCACTCTGCCAAGCCTTTCCTCCGGGCAATGCCAGGTGGTAGACTATGTATACATGGACCATTGTCTTCTCATCACCGGTACTCAGGATGTGCTTATCTGCGCATATCTCCAGCTCTGCATATTCCCCCCTCCCTCCTCCATATGTTAATCCGGTGTAACCCAACCTCTCCTTAATGTCAAAACAAAAAAAAAATTACTTCCAGTAGCACCTTAAAGACCAACTAAGTTAGTTCTTGGTATGAGCTTTCGTGTGCATGCACACTTCTTCAGATACACTGAAACAGAAGTTGCCAGATCCTTCTATATAGTGAGGTGGTGGGGAGGGGTATTACTCAGAAGGGTGGTGGGAATGGGTGATTGGCAGATAGCTGTGATGAGCCTGTTGACGACTCTTAACGACTGCAATAGGTCTTACAGGAAAAAGCAAGGGGTGAGAAGGTGAAAAATGGCTTTGTCATGTATAATGAGATAAGAATCCAATGTCTTTGTTCAGACCAGATCTCTCCATGGTTTTAAGTTTGGTAATGAGTTGCAATTCAGCAGCTTCTCTTTCCAGTCTATTTCTGAAATTCCTTTGTAGTAAAACAGCTACTTTGAGATCTTGTATAGAATGTCCTGGGAGATTGAAGTGTTCTCCTACTGGTTTCTCTGTCTTGTGATTCTTGATGTCAGATTTATGTCCGTTTATTCTTTGGCGTAAGGTTTGGCCTGTTTGTCCAATATAGAGAACTGAAGGACACTGTTGGCATTTGATGGCATACACAATGTTAGATGCATTTTTTATTTTATTTTTATTTTTTTTGTTTTGTTTTGACTATGGCAGACCAACACGGCTACCTATCTGTAACTCTCCTTAATGTATTCATGATGTAACCTGTGTAACCCAACCTCTCCTTAATGTATTCATGATGTAACTGTGATGTATTTTGCACTGTATTCTGGGACATGGAGGGAAGTTTCAAAAGTTCATGTCACCCCTTTCTCACTGTTCAATCTCGCCTTGAAACTTGGATCTTCTGCAGTTTGCTCCTATCTCCGGCTGAGCTCATTTTCCTCCGCAGGGACCCGTGGACTTAGTCCGATGAGCTGGGTGGCAGAGCAGCCTCGCACCCAGATTTTACCATAACACTGCATATCAGAAATACATGGGCAAGACAGGGTCAAGAAGGAAAAAGTGAGATGGGGCATGCATCTTATATCCAGGTGTACTCAACTCCTAAAGGCCTTCTTAAGCATCTTATACAATAACTTTCATTGGAAGTAAGTGCTATTGAAATTAATGACATTTACTTGCAAATGAACATTGCTAGGATTGAACCATAGACCATTCACATCACATGAAATGACCAGATTCAGGGACACCTTTTTTTTTTTATCAGCAAAAGCACAGAAAAAGAAATATATTTGTTCAGTTTACAGGTGCATGCTGTTGTTTTTGTGCAATAAATGTGCACACCCCCCCCCTTTGCATGCACCAACAGCCTATAATCCCTCAAACTGCCTTTCTGTCAGGGATATCATGGTTTTCCAAGTCATTGTGCACTATTTTTTTACCTGTGAAAATATGGTGCTTCCCACACAGAAAGCATTCAGTGCTATTCAGATTGCTGTGTAGGATGTGGTTGCTTGAGTGCCACAGTTTAATATAGTGGTGAGCCACAAGTTTCCCCTCACTCTGCAGCATTTCTTGCATTTTAGTTTAAAATAACTCTTTAGTGACTGTACGGATCCAAACACATCTACTTAAACGGCACCCTGGTTACTTCTCACCCCCCCCCCCCAAATGCATGGATTGTGAAGTACGAGGAGGTCCAGGTACAAATCCCCCGTCTGTCATGAAGCTCGCTGCACAGCCTGGGCCAGTCACTCACTCTCAACCTAAACTACATCACAGGGTTGTTGTGAAGATAAAAAGGAGGAGCTTGTGTGCTACCTCAATGTCCCCTTCTTGAAGGGAAGAATGTATTCTCATATTTTTTTAAAATAATAAAATCTTCGTTTATTTACTTTGAAGTAAGTCTCACTAGGTCTGTGGCATCTGTTCCTGTGACATTGGAGCTTTATGTCTGTGTCTGCTGCCGAATTCAACCAAATTGAATTTTACGCAGTTATTTGGGAGCAAGCCCTACAAATAGCAGCAAGACTTGCAGGGTGCATAGCACTGGGTTGTTGATCGCTAATCTGTGTGATGCTAAAGTACCCACCCGCTGTGTGTTCGTGCATGGCTTGATGGAAAAAGCCACTGCTTTGCACGGAAGTCGCTGCACAGGAAGGCTTCTGCACTTTTTTTTTTTTTTGCAATAAGTTCCCAAGGACAGTCTGCACGCCGGATTTATGTCGGAAAAATTACGGGAGAGAATTTAGCAGCCGCATTAGCTATTATCAGTAGGTTGACTGCATAGCCGCGAACCGGGAAGAAGCTGCTGGGGGCGCCTTTCCCCCGGCTTCGTCCGTCGAGCCACTGCTGCAACTGCAAGGGCGCGAAGCGTGCCTCGACTTTCAGAGCCGCTGCGGAGGACAGGCTACCGCAGCGACAACACCCTCCGGAGCCGAGCTCCCTTTCCCCTTTTTCTTTGCCTGGGCTCGCAAGGCTTCGCGGTCCACCGCTAGGCCCGGCGCTTGGCAGTTGCCATAGTAACTGCCGCGGCTGCTCGGGTCCCCCTCTTTGGCGCGGCGCGCGGCGATGGCCGCAGCCACGCGGCTTCTCGCGAGAGTTGGACTGCTAAGCAGGCGGAGCGAGGCAAGCTTGCTGGGTGAGCTCATCCCGGGCGCTGGAGAGGGAGCGAGCAGCGGCTCACGCAGAAGCAGCAGCAACTTTGTTGGGTGAGTTCTGGGGAGGGAAGCAGGGAGGCAGGTAGCTGAGCGAGGCTAGGCTGGGCAGCGGGGGGGGGGGGTACGGCTTCAGACCCCCCTCTTTCCCCCCACCCCACCTTCCTCTGCTGCCCCCGAGTGCGGCTGAACCTGGCGAGACACGCGCGCGCGCACACACACAAATATGCATGCACACATACATATTTCTAGTCTCCTCCGCATACTGACGGGGCAACGGCGACACACAAACCAGGACCCCCCCCCCGTCCTCCAACCCAAGTCCGTCCCCCCACCAAAATGACTCTGGTAGTCGCAGCGGGAGGGAGCTGAAAACCTGAATGAAACGGGTGGAGGCAACACGCCCCCTCTTTCCCCGCTCTAATCCCACTTCTCCGAAAACCCCTGCTCCTAAAGCGCCTTCCCCCTTCCCTTCCCCCTTCCCTTTGACTCCCGAGACCTTGAGTTTTCTGTGCTATTGATTCCCACCCCGCACCTTGGCAAAGTCCTGCTGCTGCATGATGGTCGCCCCCTCTGTCCCCCAATTCATTAAACCGGGAGCCTCTCCTCCCCCCCCCCACTTCGATTCATTGGAGAGAGAAAGACTCTCTTTTCAGCGCCCCCTGCCCAAATATTTCCTATATCCCCGAGAAATGAGCTGCACGGAAAGTCTGCGAGCTTCTCCTGCAACTGACCAGCGAGATTCGGAGCCGACTTGCTCACCCTGCCCCCAGTTTAAACAAGGAAAAAAGCAGCGGTATTCACTTGGCTTTCCTTCTCTCTCTACCCCCCCCCCCCGCCCCGCCTTCTGGTACTCATTGGATTCATCTCTTTTCCACCTCCCCCCCTCCAAAAAAAAAAAGAGAGTGCGGGAGGGAGAAGAGGACTCGTATTTCTCCCCAAACCTCTTGACCAAGTTGATTATTTTTCCTGTGGGTAGAACCGACAGGCGGTTGCTGTGGAAAGGTTTTCTTCCTCTGTGTTCCCCCATCCTTTTTTTGGGTGGTTGGGGGAATGGGTCAAAAGAGTCAGCAGTTTTAGTTGTCAGCTTTGCTGTAGTTATTTTCTTCTGAACCAGTTTGGACACTGTGATAATTATTAGCTAATTCAAAGGTAATGCCGTTGGGGATAATCTGAATGTTTATAGTGTGGGAAAGGGAGTGGAAGAATGAAAGGTAGTTTCTTTCCCGGTAGTTCAGATAAGTGAATAGGGAATGCTTTAAAACTGGATCTTGTAGAACAGGTAGCTTTGAACAGGTTTGTTTTAAAAATAAAAATAGGCACACTTTTCCATTGTCTCCTGAGGCGTCTGGTTGCCAACAAAATGGATTATAAGTGAAGTAAAACTACATTTTATTTTATGTTCTAAATGCTATATTTTTAGTAATAGTTCTGCCACATGGTATGGTTTTAAAATTAATGTATGCATATCTGTTGGATAATCATGGATTATGTTTATTGCTGAGGAGTGCACTTGTCTGCATTTGGGGGGGGGGGGAATAGAACAGAAAATGCTTTTAGTAGGAAATTCTCCTTGTCTAACCTTGACTGCTGCTGTTCATTTTTTTCTGCTACAAATCCAGACTTTTTTCTGAATTCATTTTGTCCAGGATGATTTAAAAATCTGACTACTGATTCTTGGGTTTTTGGTGATTCTGCTAAGTGTGGGTCCTTGCAGTGTTACGATTTTCCTTTAGAGGTGTCAGGTTTCATTAGATTACCAGTTTGTCTGTCTGGATGAATGAGTATTGGTCCTTCCTCTTTTTGCTTTTCATGATGAAACTGACCTGGAACCTCCTCTTTTCCTCTGCTGTGCACATTGCATGTGGTGCATGTTCACTTTTATGGATTTAAATTGTAAACAAGCTTCATAAAGGATTTTCTTTTGGTGCTTCTTGTTGGTTGTGCAATAGGTGTCTCCAATTTCATATAGAGTTGAGAGTATAGCAGTTTATTTTTGAGCAGTGCAGTTCAACAGTACAGCTCCTTGTTCTGCCTTTGAGGCATAAGGGAAAGTGGAATCTTAAGTTTCTGACAATAGTATTTATTGCAAAAGATTTTCATTGCATTTATATTTCACTACCTCCATTTCCTAAGTTGGCCTTCTGGCTAACTGTCCAGAGGTTAACCAGGTCCAACTTTACTATATTTTTAAAGTATTTTGAAGAAACGAGTACAGTGATGGTCAACCAGCAAGAGCCTTGTGCACACACTATTCTGTTTGAGGAGTCTTTCTTATCCCTCTGCATAGTAAGTGATCACCTGTTGGGGGAAGGAAGCAGTTGAAGAATATCCAGGAATCACTTTTCCTGATCATTTGTTTGTTGTGTACACGTTGCATGAGCACTTATACATTTGTATGTGTGTTAAATATTGGTTGCCTGCAACCAGCAGCCTTGAGTTTTCAGTTACTCATCAAATTGTGCTTGCCTGAACATGTCTGTTCTTATACCCAATTGTGTTTTGCTGTGTTTATAGTTTGCCTTCTCGTTTTAACCAGTTTTTGCATAATGCAGTATAATGCCATTTAGATAGTATTCAAATTTTTGTTAAAGCATCTTGTCTCTTATGCTGCCTTTGAGAGTAAACTCCTTCAAGTCATCTTACAATAGAGGTATCAATTATATATGCAGTTGGGTTTACTTTGGGTCAGTTTACCTAAGCGGCTGTAATATATATATATATATATATATATATATATATATATATATGCAGGTTTTGGTGTCCTCGGGTGTTTTACACGGGAAGACACCCGAGGACACCAAAACCTGCATTCCTGTACCCGTGAAAATCTACGAAAGTATATATATATATATATATATATATATATATATATATATATATATAAATTATGGTGAAATACTAGAACATTTATTTAAAATGTTTTGTTAAAACCAAGACAGTTACTTAAAAACAACAACCCCACTTTCAAATAGTTTATGAACCTACTTTGTAGCTGATGTATACCACTAATATCTTAACTAGATTGTATCAAGTATAATTATTATTTTTATTTTGAAACATGTTGGATCTTATCTTTATTTATTCTCTTCTTACTATTCTGTATGTTCAACTAGGGTTTCATTTTTTTGTACAGTACATAGAGAAGGACAAATTGTAAAACTGGAAGACAGCCATTGTTTTAGACAACCTACAAACTCTGAAAGAGGGAGAGAGAGGATTGTGTCCCCCTTGAATTTCTTTTGTATCCATCCTCATTTATACAACCATAGTATGTCTCTTCAATGAGAGAAAGGGGCACAGATTTCTCCATAGCAATAGTATAGGCTTTACACCAAGGGACTTGCTGCTTAATATTCACTGCTTACAGGACATTCAGGATACCCCACTGAGATGCAGAAAAAGCTCCAGTGTTGCTTTAAAAAATGTAAATCCTGCAGGTTGATCGCTTGTCTAACAACTATTTTCTTACCACCACCTCTAAACTATTTCTAGTGAAAGTTGGGATTACTTTTGGTATGTCAGCAAAATACTTTTTGGGTGTTACTTAGCTATTGCACCATGCCCCTGTTTATAGAAGCATCTATCACTTAACTCCAAGTATATACTTGGATGTCCTGAATTTTTCAAATATATAACTGGTGATTCATACCCCCTATTAACATCATTTCAGAAGTTTTATTTTTAATTCTTCAGAAATTTGGTATATAGTTTTGTAGTGTTTTTGTAAATGTGTGTGTATGCTGGATTTCTTTTGATATCATGCTACGGTCAACTAGGGGGAAATGCCATGCTCCTTTGTATCTTAGGTAGGGGGAGATTCTATCACAGGGTTTGTTGGCTAATTTTCTATTTCGATAGTCCAGTCTGTCATTTTTAAATCAGTTGAATTAATTCAATTTGAAAGGAACCTGAATGTGATGTTCCATGGCTCTTGGTAGATCTGGATATATATTTTATTTTAAGAAGGGTAATTGTGTGTTAAATATCATCTTATAATCAGATGAAAATGTGCTGGATTGTTCTTAGTTTCATGTTTCCAGGGAGATATGACTCAGTGACTTTGCTTCCCAAGAATCTCTGTTAACGTAAGATTCCCCAGTTGATACATATTTATAAATTGTTGGCTTCATTTTGATTCTTATTTGAGATATAAAGCTGCTTTTTAAAAAGTAACTCCTTAGCGAATTGGACACCTGCAAGTGATAAAAAATAAACTTGGTGATGATTGTTCATACTGTTAATTAATTATTTCAATAGCTATTTATTAGTACTAATTATGGGATCTTCTAGGTTGCTCTTATGATTTTAGTTCTCTACAATTGCCTCATGGAATTAACTTTCTTCACTATTGTTAGTACTCATTAGTGTGTGTGTTTTGTAAATACTTTTTTATTAATTTTCACAGATATTAATAAAATAAAGATACAAAAATCAAACCACAATCTAACATTTGAACTTCTAATAAGGAATCCTACTATTTTACAAACTTTCTTTTGAGGTTCTTTAAACCTCAAGACTTCCTTCCACTCCCTTCTACTGATTCTTTACATCTCCTCTGCATTTTGTTATCATTTTTATCCAATTGTTACTCCTTAACATTTTCTAGTTCCTTACTGCTTACAAGTACTCATTGGTTTGTGATAGCAAAGGTTTATGTAATGGTGAATCTTGTAAACATCTCATGTAACCCTGGAGCTTCCCAGATCACCTATTCAGGGTTATGTCCCTGGAATTAGATGGTGGAAAAGAAAGATAGAGCTGTGTTTCATCCACATATTAATGCTACCTCTGCTCAAACCATCAGTTGATTTCTCTCTGTGGTTTTATATACCTGTTGAAAAGCATGAGAACAAAGACAGAACTTTAGGGCTAGATGTCCAATTAACCCTAAATATCAATGGCCAAGGGATGGAACAAAAGTCTCCCAGCACCATATTCTGGCTTTTTAACCCCAGAAAGGGACCGTAGCCATTATCACACTGTGGCTCCAAGTCTCATCCTAGAGAGTTGCACCAGAAAGGTTATTATGGTCAATGGCATCAGAAGCTGTAAAAGGTCCAGAAGAATCAGTAGACTCACCCTCCCTCAGTCAAATTTCATGGCATAAGTTATCTAATCCAAAATTCATTGGTTCAGGTTATAGCGGGGGGGGGGGGGGAGAGATTGAGCAAACAGATTCTAACAAACAAGCTAAAATAATAGAAAAGGCATACTAAAACACATGCAAAAGAACACATGAAATATAAAACATACATGCACACGTGGCATGTATCTCAGGTTGCAAGTCTTTCCTGAGTTGGAAAACTATTACTGCAAATTTAGCTGTATTCAACATGACAGGCAGTTGGTGTGAAGGCATTTTGATTCCTTCACAAATGCTGGAGAAAATGTGGTTTGGTTTCCATTTCAAAACAAGTTTTTCTTTAATTGAAGATTTGATTTAATCCCCATGCTGCCTGGAAATATATGTATATGCGGTGATCTTGTTGAGAAATCTAATTCGACCCACCAAACTATAATAAAAGTGGGCCACGACCATTAAGAAGGCCAAGTGTTTGAAACAATTTTTAATACACTTCTCTATTAAAGAGAACTCCTCCTCTCACCAAGAACCTAACTCTACAAACCTGACTAGGCTACTTCTAAGGTTTGATGAGGCTAATTATCCTTCTTCCACTCATCTTAAAAGTCCTTAATGATATTAAGAATAATGAAGAGAGCTGTAGATTGAAACATGTTTGGATCTGATATTTTGCTATTAATGCTTGATATCCAGTTCTTGAAAAATGTTCTCATCACTTAACTGTCATCACTGACAGTGTACCGCTTTAATTTCTGATTCATATAAATGATAGTTGTATGACTGTAGCTGGATGGGAGAACCCATGCTTTACATGCAAAAGATCCCAGGTTCAGTCACTGGGATATCCACTTAAGGCTGGGAATTATTCTTCTGATCTGAAACTCTAGAGAGCAGTTGCTCATCATTATGATAATACTACAGTGATACCTCAGGTTAAGTACTTAATTCGTTCTGGAGGTCTGTTCTTAACATGAAGCTGTTCTTAACCTGAAGCACCACTTTAGCTAATGGGGCCTCCTGCTGCTGCCATGCCGCTGGAACACATTTTCTGTTCTCATCCTGAAGCAAAGTTCTTAACCTGAGGTGCTATTTCTGGGTTAGGGGAGTCTGTAACCTGAAGCGTCTGTTACCCAAGGTACCACCTTATAATCAAGCAAGATGGACAAATGTTCTGACTTGGTATAAGGCAGTTTCCTGTTTTCCCATTTGGTAATTTGTCAGTTGGAGAATAATGAACATATTCTTCTTCGTCCTTCTATTTATGCTCAGTACCTGTTGTCTGTGACTTTAAACCAGGGGTCAGCAAACTTTTTCAGCAGGGGGCCGGTCCACTGTCCCTCAGACCTTGTGGGGGGCCGGACTATATTTTTTTTTTGGGGGGGGGAGAACGAATTCCTATGCCTCACAAATAACCCAGAGATTCATTTTCAATAAAAGCACACATTCTGCTCATGTAAAAACACCAGGCAGGCCCCACAAATAACCCAGAGATGCATTTTAAAGAAAAGGACATATTCTACTCATGTAAAAACATGCTGATTCCCGAACTGTCTGTGGGCTGGATCCGGCCTCTGAGCCTTAGTTTGCCTACCCATGGCTTAGAGGTTTATTTGCATAGGCTCCCCTCGGAGCGGCAGTATTCCATGATCAGGGTTCTGGTTTTTGGAGAAGTACAGACTTTCCATCTGCAGAGGTCCACACATAACATGTAGATGTCAGGATAGGGCCAGGAAAGGCCATTTTGCCTTATTGGTGGGGCCTCACTCCCTATGAGGACCCCTCCATGTCTTCTAAAATTTGAAAGGGACATGCTATATTTGTGCTAGCAGAATTCTTGATAAGTGCTGAGAAACGGGTTTGGAAGTACAGTGGTACCTCGGGTTACACACGCTTCAGGTTACATACGCTTCACGTTACATACTCCGCTAATCCAGAAATATTACCTCAGGTTAAGAACTTTGCTTCAGGATGAGAACAGAAATTGTGCTCTGGTGGCGTGGCAGCAGCAGGAGGCCCCATTAGCTAAAGTGGTGCTTCAGGTTAAGAACAGTTTCAGGTTAAGAACAGACCTCCGGAACGAATTAAGTACTTAACCCGAAGTACCACCGTAAAAGCTTAATGCTTTTTCAGCTAAGGATTTTCTGGTTGGTTCTTTCTGCTTATCCATTTTCTGCCAGCTGTATCCTTTATATATGGCTGCCCAGACACACTGTGCCCCAGAACCCCACTACCCACTTGCTAATCCATGACCTTTCCCTTTGTCTTCTGTAATGTAAAAGTGGTAATAGTTACCTTAATAGAGCAATTGTATGGGTAGATTGGTCAATGGTTTTCAAAATCTGCAATTTTATGTTCTTTTTACATATGCTTTTGTTCCTATGCAGTTGTGTAGGGGGTAGAAGGCTCTAAGTCAGTGGTGTCCAAACTTTTTTCAAAGAGGGCCAGATTTGATGAAGTGAAGGGCCGACCAGTTTTGGAGGGTTTTTTTTGGATTTTACCCCAGGAAATAAACTGACCGGCGGGCTGCATTAGGCCCCCAAAACGGACTTTGGACGTGCCTGCTCTAAGTCTAAGTGTTTCATAATCTGCTAAAAAATGATATAAGGAATATAAAATTAATTAAAATAAAACATTTTTTGTTTTCCATTTTCAAATGTAGGCAAAACTGATAAAAAGCTTAGAGAGGGATTTCCCTCCTGTAGTTTAACCACCAAAAATGCTTATCTGTGCTGCTATTGCTCAGTAATTGTGAATTGATGGCATTGTTAAGGGGCGTTGCAGAGAGGGTGCACATGGGAATGGTGCCAATATTTAAAGAATGTAGGGCCAGATTTTTTACTCCAAAACTAGTTTGGACCAGGAACATCAGTGCTGTTTTAAGCACCCATGCTTGGTGGGAGTCCAATGGCTGTGATCTGTCTTATTTTGAGTCTCGAAGGCAACTTTCTCAACCTATGGCCCTCTGGATGATTTGCACTACAACTGCTGTTAGCCCCAATGAGCATGGCAAGGAATGACAGGAGGGCACCAGGTTGGGGGAAGCTTCTCTAGGGTGTGAGCGCTTTCTCCTCCCAGTAGACAAGCCTTGTGGTTCTGAAGGCATGGAACTTGTTTGGTCCAAGGGTAGGTGGAAGGCTTGCATATTTGCCAGTATTGTGCGATGTTTTCCAAGTGTACCTGGAGTAGCAAGATGATGACGACTGTTTTACCAAATAATGAGCTGTCTGGGCAATAGCTGCCTGAGCAGCAAGCCACTATCAATAGATCTTCTTTTTAGTGATGCAGAACTCTAATTTTGTTTTCTTTTAAAGAGTAAGCCATCGATGCAGCAGTGCTCTCACCTTTGCCATTACTACTGGGAAGTATTTAGTACTGGTGAAGTGGATTGTGTTGATGTAAGTGTGCATCCTAAGGGATTTAGACCTTTCTTTAAAGGGATTCCTGGCAGTTACAATTATAATTTTCATTCTAGGTTGCCTTGGCTGTTGGAAAGATTGACTTTTTGGCTTATCTGCACCTCTGTGGTGTTTTATTGGAGAAAGAGCAGATTTTGTGATGCAGTGCGCACTGTTTCAACAATATTTTACAGGTGGTAGCACATAATAGCAGTTCTTGGCTGTGCTTTCGTACGTGGGTGTTTCATGCCTGTTCTTGCAGTTAAGGGCTATAATATTAAACACAAACAAGGCTTGTTTTTGTATGCATTCTGTGATGCAAGACATGCATTCGAATTGGTTGGTGCACCTGTGTGGGTCTGTTGATGATAAAAGGTGTGTAACAGTTTTGCTGCTGAGGCTTTTAAAAAAAATGTGCTCAGAAATTGACATTGATTAAAATAACAACTTATATGTAATCTATCCCATTGCTTACAATCATTGTTAATGGTTGAAGATATTACTATATATTCCATCACGGTGTTCCGTTGCCCCAGAAGTGGTTTGGCCATGCTGGCTACATGACCCGGAATGCCGCCTGTGGACAAATGCTGGCTCCCTCGGCCTGAAAGTGAGACGAGCGCTGGAACCCCATCCAGGGGTCCTTTACTTTTATTACTATATAAAATGAGCCCTAATTGGACAAAGCAAAGTAAATTACATGGAATATCATAGAAAGGGTTAAAAAAAAGTTGAACGCTTACTAATAGTATTTACACGTTCCTTTCCACTGATGTCACATTCCATGTTTCGCTAGAAGCATTGGGGGAGGGGAATGGTACATTTGTGTCTCTATATCAGCCTTTCTCAACCTGTGGGTCCCCAGATGTTGTTGAACTGCAACTCCCATCACCCCTAGCTAGCAAGGCCAGAGCTCAGGGATGATGGGAGTTGTAGTCCAACAACATCTGGGGACCCACAGGTTGAGAACCGCTGCTCTATATGAAGGGAGTACAGCTCTAATGAGGCTCATTGCAATTCTTATATAAGTGTGAGCTCTTCCCCCAGCAGTCAAATACTGGCATTGTGGTATCCCAGTACAGCAGGGGAGAGGGAATCTGTGGTCCTCCAGATGTCATACCCCAGCTCCCATCAGCTCCAGCTAGCATGTCCAATGGCCAGGGATGATGGGAATTGTGGTTCAGCAGCTTAAAGACCACAGGTTCCATACCCCTGCAATGGAGCTTTTCTTCCCTTCTCCTTTCCAGTATTATGCCATAGTAGTCTGTTCAACAGACATACCCAACTGACCCTTGGAAATGAGGCCCTTGTTTTATCTATTTGTCACTGTGTTAACTGATGTGCAGAATTCCTTACCAAAGGGCATCAGTGTAGTCTGTGACATGAATTGAATAGATTCTGTTCCCTTGATGATGCTACAACATTAATGCATTGCTTTGCTACCAGAGCTGTAGTAATAAGCTAGGATATGATTTATACGATTGTTGGGTGACTAAAACTTGCTGATACATGCAAGTTATTCAGCACCAGTACAAACTTTTTCAAGTTATAAAGGTATAATTCACAGTGTTCATAATAACCTGTTGCCCAGAACCCGAGCTCAGTGTAAAACACACGTCTCACACGAAAGAAATACAGGTTAAAAAGCCCATAGAATGCTACATGAAAACTCAGTTTGCATATTACCTTAAACCATAGTTAAAATAAACTATGGTTTAATGTGAAACAGCTGCTGAAATCCTGGGCACTTGGCTCCTTATCTGCTCGTGCTTCTGTTGCAGCTGTGTTGTCTGTTCTTTCCAAACAAACCATGAACAGAAGACAACGGTTCATCTTCACTTATTTCTTGTGAGTTTATCTGGGAGAAATAAACATGACAAGTCAGACTATTGTTCTTTCCCTGGGAGTGTGGGAAGTTTAGGGGGAAAGTGAAGTGCCTTGGCTTTCAGCAGTGTGCATCAGCATGTTGCTCATTCACATTAAACTGTAGCTTATTTTAATTGTGGTTTAATGTCCCATGCAAATTGCCAGTTTGTATATCCCCCTACTCCTTGATGACTTGGCAGAAATTACACAATCACTGCATTCTTTTACCCATGTATTTTAAACTCGATGAAACCTACTTCTGAGTAGATATAAATATTTTTTTTAATTTCATAAAATTTATATACCACTTGATTGTAGAAAAAACCTCAAAGCAGTTTACAATATGAATATGACCGTGCTGTAAAATATCAAGCCACAGATTGGATGAAATTTAGCTATTTTTTTGTGAAAAGCTTTATCTCCTTGTGTAAAGGCACATAACCTTCATAATGCACTATTCAGAAAAAAGTTACCGCAGCTCAGTGCATGTATACTGGCATACCTTAATGTCTGGTACAGAGGAGCTCCTGTACTATATTGGAGACACAAAAGTTGTGGAGCTAATTTCCTGGGGATTAAGTTGAATTGAATTGTCAAGTGTTGGGCTTTTCATTAATTCTGGAGAGTCAGCCTGTACAACACTTTTACTTCATTAATAAATTGGAATGAAAACACTTAAAAAATTAGTCCAGTATTGATGATGTCGTTTTATGAATTATTTCCAGCAATACAAATTATTTCCAGCATGTATTGTGAAGGCTACTACCAATCTGTATCTGCATCTTTGTGTTCAATGAGGGGGTTGTATTAAATACTGTGAGATGAGTAGTTGCATCCAGTTAGCTTGCAAATCTCCTCCTGATTACTTGTTTTTGATAAATGGTGAGATTAGAGCCAGCTGGGGGCCTATTGTACATAAATACTTCCTCAATTTGTTGCAGTTTAAATGTCATTAGCATAACATTAGTAAAAACTCACTCAGAAAGGATTTTGTGAGAACTGTTCTGTTCTAGATATTGACCATTGGTGTCTTATGGAAATCATGTCTTACTGTTATCATTATCTCCCTATCTTCTTACCCAGTTTGGTACTGCAAGTGCTGTTGCTTTACTTGCTTATGTAGCCAGAACAACAGTAGCCACACAGAAGGGGGTATCATTAGGCTTGGAGTATCTTGAGATTTGCAAAAGTACAAAAACACTTTTGGCATATTTTCCTCCCCATCACTTTTTAAAAATTAAAAACCAACAACAGTCCTTGGAGTGCTCAGCATGTACAGTGGGCAGAGACTGTTGATTAACGTGTGTGTGTGTGTGTGTGTGTGTGTGAGAGAGAGAGAGAGAGAGAGAGAGAGAGAGAGAGAGAGAGAGAGACCTAGACTTGGAAGGGTGAGATTTGACACTAGTACCAGCATTTTGTAGATTCTTGGAGAGAGGGTGAAGGCAGTGATGACTATGCAGGGCTTTGCATTGGATGAAGGACTTAAGTATTAGCAAAAATCTGTTTTAAGCTGGACTGGGCACTCAAATTCTCTTTCCCTCTGGACTTGTACTAATCGAACTGTGGAAATGAGTGTAGACTGGAATTCCTCTCTGGACATGGTTTATTTTTCCATTTTCTGTTTGTTCATTATTATATATGCAGAAAATAAGTAATATATTGTTTGGGGGGGGGAATGAGAAGGTGTGGGACTGGAGGTCCCTAAAGAGGAGCATCTCATGTTGCAGCAATTTGTTCCAGGTATCACTTGTTCCTTTGTATTACTAAAGGGCAAGTTGCAGGAAGGCATCAGCAATGTACCTGCAGAACTCCAAGTGAATGTTGGCATTGATTCCCACAGCACCACTTAAAAAGAAGTGAATAATTAAACGTGTCGTGATAATAAATAGTCCACCTTTCATTTTGCCTAGCAGTGGTGTAATGCAGATGTGTGCTCTACCCTATTGCAGCATTGTATGCAGACTGCCAGGCCTGTCTTAGGTTGTATTTGCAAGCAGAGTCTTGTGCTGAACTTCATGTCCAAGACAGCAGGGCACCTGCCTTGCCAAGACTCATTAAGAACCTCACTGAGGGGGCAGATTTATGACTTCAAGGGCAGCATTTTCCCTCTGCTAATTTCAGGCATATGTTGCTAAAGTCATTTGTGTGTTTGGATTCTGCTTTTGTGTTTAAGTAGCACATGGGTAGGCAAACTAAGGCCTGGATCCGGCCCAATCACCTTCTAAATCCGACCCGCGGACGGTCCAGGAATCAGCATGTATTTACGTGAGTAGAATGTGTCCTTTTATTTAAAATGCATCTCTGGGTTATTTGTGGGGCCTGCCTGGTGTTTTTACATGAGCAGAATGTGTGCTTTTATTTAAAATGCATGTCTGGGTTATTTGTGGGGCATAGGAATTCGTTCATTTCCCCCCCTTCAAAATATAGTCCTACCCCACACAAAGTCTGAGGGACAGTGGACCGACCCCCTGCTGAAAAAGTTTGCTGACCCCTGAAGTAGCATCTTAAAGATTGTTGCAACAGATGTAACTTCCAAGTCACTAGCTTCTCTAATCCCCAGACTTCAGTCTAACAGAATCTTCTCAGGTTTGGACTTCTGTCAGGTTGGCACAGGGCTGCATATGAATAGTGGAGCTTATCTGGTGAAACCAGAGCAGCACACAGAAACGTCGTTTACCTTTCCGCCAGAGCAGTACCTATTTATCTACTTGCACTTTGACGTGCTTTCAAACTGCTAGGTTGGCAGGAGCTGGGACCGAACAACAGGAGCACACCCTGTCGCAGGGATTCGAACCGTCGACCTTCTGATTGGCAAGCCCAGAGGCTCAGTGGTTTAGACCACAGTGCCATCCCCGTCCCAGCAATGTATCCTACTTGCCTGTAAAATAATGTTCCCATTAGTGACACATAAAAGTGGGGAAAATATTTGTTTCACAAGTAGTTAAAACAGTGAAAGGTGGGCTGCTCCACAACCATGCCACATTGCAATTGGTTCCCTGTTTCTCTGGTTTCTGGAGTCATTTCCAAGAATTATTTGAGAGAGTTCAGAATGACAAGGCTCAGTGAAGTACAGTGAAACCTTGGTTGTTGAATGCTTCGGAAGCCGAACAATTCGAAACCCGAACGCCGACAACCTGGAAGTGAATGCTTCCGTTTTTGAACATGCCTCGGAAGTTTTCTCCATTTTTAAAAAGGAATTTGCCAACCGGAAACTGTGCCTCAGTTGCATAGCTGTCAACCTTTCCTTTTTTGCGGGAAATTCCCTTATTCCAGCGCCGTTTCCCGCTGCTATCCCAGATTGTTAGATATCCCGTAGACTGGCCCCAGGAAAGGTGAGGCTGCTGATCCCTTATTTTCGAAGCTGCTGATCCCTTATTTTCAAATCTGAAAGTTGACAGCTATGCTCAGTTGTCGAACGTTTCGGAAGTCGAACTGTCTTCTGGAACGGATTACGTCCAACAACCAAGGTTCCACTGTACCCCTTCAGCCTGGGTTTCTCCAGCCCTTTCCCCCCCAAACCTACCATTACTAATGGTGTCAGGAAGGTGGGGTAGAGGATTTCAGCAGTGCCAGAGATACTATATTTTTAAAGGCCTGGATGCTAGAGGGGATTTCCATTGTTGCTAGGGGAGCCTGGAAAATAGAGTTCTCAATGTCCTCTTTGTTGCTGGAATGGGAGGCATTGGTGACGCAGCCTCTCATATTCCCTGGTAGTAATGGATTCTCTTGATGAACACCTGGGTCTCAAACATTACCTCTACTGGTAAAGTTAGTATTTCTACAACATATCTGTATTCCCTGCCATTGGCCTTTCCTTTTTCTGCAATGACACTTTTTGAGAAAGGGGAGAGACAGGTGTCAGGAAGGACTTGTTGATGCTGGGGTGAGCCTGTTATGAGCCATTTTTGAAATTGGACAGGATTTGGGCCCTGCCCATGAAGGGTAGTTTTCTGATCTGGGGTAATTCATTTCTGATTTTCTTCCCAGTTCTTAAATTTATCACTCTCACTGCTTAACATGTGTGCTCTTCAGGCACTACTGGTTTATATACTGTCAGAACTGTACCATGTGCTGCAGAAGCAATCCTGGTGTTATTGTGGTGTGTATTTTATTGGTGATTCTTCTGGACTGAAAGGAAATACAAAAATAATATCATATCGTATACTGCACTTATACTGCCTTTTTTATTTATATAAACTAGGGTTTGCAATTTGATTCTGGCAGGCACATGCAAGCCTTACTTCGTCTCCTTGTAGAGCTTTGTATAGCTACTTCTTTAGTTATAGAATAAGACTAGCAGGTAGTCCCTTGCATGGTTGGAAAATAAACAAAACAGGAAGCAATGAAGAGGTTTGATGCATTTGTGTTTGGAAGTTCTTATGGTGCGTCTCATGGAGGATGTCCAAAAGAAGGTTTGATCATCTAGTGGATAGATGTGTTATATTTTGTGCATCAATATTTATATTGCTGTAATTGCACATAAAGCTTTTATTTGTTTGACACTTTCTGCTATTGATTTTGTTAGAACAGTTGGAGCAGTGCAAATTAGTTTACTACTGTAAACATTCCAGTTGTGTTCAGAGCACATTCATTATTCATATCCTACTCAAACATTCCTCTTATTTACTGTGATAGGCTGCCAACTTTCAAAAGTTAGAGACGTGTACATTTGTGACTTGGTCCTCTGGCTTCTCACATATATTCTATTGTCTTTGAATCCAAGTTCTCAGACTGTTTCTTTTCAGACTAACACTTTAAAAATATTTTCCATGCAACTTCTAAAAAAGTTACTGATGAAGAAATGCTGCCTTTGGGCTGAAAATGTTTCCCCACCCTGGGCTAGAGATTATGGCTTGCTTTTGTTGAAGACCTGGATTCAAGAGTTCCTAAATGTTGGCTGGTCTTTGTAATCAGCCAAAATTTTACTTGCCAGGACTTTGTCCCAGAATGGTGAGATCTTGTCTCTGCACTGTGGAGGCACTTGTCTGTGATCAGTATGATGTCAAAGTTAATATATCCCTTCCAAGCCATAAGCAGAATGTTTGGGACCTTCTGTGCCACCCTATGCTTGGAAGCACACTGAGGAACACTATTATAATCTCCTGCTAAGCTTGGAGTTGAGGAAGGAGTCTCTGCTCTAAAGGTACAGAGACCCTTCTAGGGAAGATCTTGAATGGGGACAACATAGTGTCTTAGCGCCTGCACCCACCAGCACTCTCATCTGTTAACCAGACAGATTAAACTCTTTGATCCAAGGGGGCTTGACTGTTAACTAACCCCACACTAATCTCACAAGCAAATGGGCCAATAACAGGCCTTATAAAACCTTCCCCTCCAAATCAGCTCCACAGTATGAGCAACTATTTGCTTCAGTAGCAATGCAAACTCCTTGCCTCATTGCTTTCCTTGCCTATTTAACCCAGTACCAGTGATGTGGGTTTTCCAGAAATATTTGAATTGGAAAATCATCTGGAAATTTGCATAGGATAACTTGCATCAGGAAATTTTCTGATGCCCTAGAGCAGGGATTCTCAAACTTTCTTACCACTAGGGCCAACTTGAGATGGTTGCAAATTACTGAGGACCACCAATCACAGGGGTAGAACCAATCACAGAACAGAAACAGATGGAATCAGAATTTGGCATAATCAGCTGGAAATTGCTGACATCCCTGTCCACTGATATCTGAATTCTTTGCCTCAAAATTTTCATTGTGGAAGGAGTTCCATAGTTTCACAGAATCTCAGTACAGTGGTACCTCTGGTTACAAAGTTAATTCATTCCGCAGATCCGTCCTTAAGCTGAAACTGTTCTTATCCTGAGGTGTGCTTTTGCTAATGAGGCCTCTTGCTGTGTGCATGATTTCCATTCACATCCTGGGGCAAAGTTCGCAACCAGGAGCAGCTACTTCCGGGTTAGCGGAGCTCGCAACCCGAAGCATTCGTAAGCAGAAGCGTTCGTAACCAGAGGTACCACTGTACAGACATGTGGCTCAACCTCCCAAATTTGCTGATCCAAAGGCTCTAAGCAGAGAAGCTATATATATATATATATATATATATATATATATATATATATTCCCTTCACATCCTGACATGCCTCTGAACGTATTTTACTCAGCCCCTGTAATTTCTTCTCCCATTCTCCTTATACCTTATTATCCCCAGTTGTTTTCATCTCACCTCCCTTATCCTTTCTTATCCTTTTACATTCAGTTCTCTCTCCTATAACAGCTTTCCTCTCTTCCTTTTAGGTTCCCTGTTTATTAATATATTGTAGTTGTTGTTCCCAGTTAGTTATTATTCATGGGCGTAGCCAGGATTTATGTTGGGGAGGCAGGCTTCATGTTAGTGGGGGGCAGATAAAGCAAATTTAGTGGGTAAATCAATAAGTATTTTTATTGATTTACTTGAGCTGGGGTGTATGCGGCAGCTTGGTATTGTTATACCAAGGCTTCTTGAACAAACTTACTGTACAGCAATTAATATCAGTGGCTTCTTCTGAATAATTTAGGCTCTTTTGATGCCCCTTATTGAATGAGTGCCTTGTTCTCACTCTCACATGTTAGCAGCATGTTAACAGCAACCAAATTCACTGCAAACCTTAGTTCTTGGTGCTTTATAAAGCATATGCTGAGGCTAGCAGGCCCCAATATAGTAGCAGAAATTTAGATCAGGAATGTTACTGTTGACTCATGGTATCAGATTTAAGGACAGCCAGGGCTTTTAGGAAAATTCTGCTGTGAGCACAGAGATTTGATGAGAGATTTAGAAGCTTATAGTTCATCATTCATGTAGTTACAGTACTGCAATTTGAAAAGTGATTTGAGTTTTGTATGAACCTAGTCTTGGAAATAAGCACACAAGTTACTTCTTGTTGTTGTTTAGTCGTTTAGTCGTGTCCGACTCTTCGTGACCCCATGGACCAGAGCACGCTAGGCACTCCTGTCTTCCACTGCCTCCCGCAGTTTGGTCAAACTTATGGTAGTAGCTTCGAGAACACTGCCCAAGCGTCTCGTCCTCTGTTGTCCCCTTCTCCTTATGCCCTCCATCTTTCCCAACATCAGGGTCTCTTCCAACGAGTCTTCTCTTCTCACGAGGTGGCCAAAGTATTGGAGCCTCAGCTTCAGGATCTGTCCTTCCAGTGAGCACTCAGGGCTGATTTCCTTAAGAATGGATAGGTTTGATCTTCTTGCAGTCCATGGGACTCTCAAGAGTCTCCTCCAGCACCATAATTCAAAAGCATCAATTCTTCGGCGATCAGCCTTCTTTATGGTCCAGCTCTCACTTCCATACATCACTACTGGGAAAACCATAGCTTTCACTATACGGACCTTTGTTGGCAAGGCAATGTCTCTGCTTTTTAAGATGCTGTCTAGGTTTGTCATCGCTTTTCTCCCAAGAAGCAGGCATCTTTTAATTTTGTGACTGCTGTCACCATCTGCAGTGATCATGGAGCCCAAGAAAATAAAATCTCTCACTTCCTCCATTTCATCCCCTTCTATTTGCCAGGACGTGATGGGACCAGTTACTGGCCTGCACATTTTTTTACCAGCCTTTAAGACAGGCTGGTAGTCTGCATTCCTGGTCACCTATGACTCCTAGGCAAGTTGTTAAAAACAAGACAGTTATGAACCAGCATGTTTGTTTTTGCTCCAGATTTCATAAAACAGCTACTTGCTTCTGTTATGGCAGGAGTGCTGCCATTACTTGATCAGTGACTTGGCTAAGTATTGTGTTATGACTGGCTTAGCTGCCCTGGGTTTATCTGCCTCAAAGGCAGAAGAAATAAGTACTAAGGCAAAAGAAATAAAGGGACTTCTATTTTTGTATGTTGATTTGTGTGCAGTTGATTGTTCAGAAAATCAGCTAATAAATGTAATAAACTCTTAGCAAGTATGTGATTTCATACTGATTACCATCTACTTAGTCGATTCCAGAACTAGAAATGGAATCTTCTTCTTTTAAATAAATGATTATTGTTCTGTCTTACAATAGAGAATGATGTTCACACAAACACTGCATGGACATTTCCCTATATGCTGTTAGAGATATGACTATAGATAACTTGTCTTATGGTTTGAGAAAAAACATGCTCATGTTTCAGTACAGTGGTACCTCGCAAGACGAATGCCTCGCAAGACAAAAAACTCGCTAGACGAAAGGTTTTTCCGTTTTCGATTTGCCTCGCAAGACGAATTTCCCCTATGGGCTTGCTTCGCAAGACGAAAACGTCTCGCGACTTTGTTTTCTTTGTCTAAAAACAAAGACATGTTTTGTTTATAAAGTTAATTTATTTTCCCTTCAATTTTTGAACTGCTCTTTACAGTATGTGTGACTTTAAAGAGCAGTTAATAAACTGTTGTTGTACCAAATTTGGCTTTGTTTGGACTTTTTTTGACCATAGGAACGCATTAATTGATTTTCAATGCATTCCTATGGGATTTCGTGCTTCGCAAGACGAAAAATTCGCTAGACGACAAAAATTGCGGAACGAATTAATTTCGTCTTGCGGGGCACCACTGTATTTGAAAATATGAATGATGAGTTGAGTTGCTGGGTTTTTAAAGAAACTTTTTTTAGCATCATAAGCCTCTCTAAATGAGAAGAGACACCAATGCTTTACTAAAGTTTGACTCATTAATTTGGTCCGTGAAACAATTCCGTTAACTGTATAATCCCACAACTGAACTATCCCATCGCCCTTTAATCTCCAGCACGATAGCCACCATTTAATTACGCACTGCTGCAAATGCTTGCTTTGCAGTTTGCCCTCTGCATTCTGAGATCTTTAAGGTAAAGTGATATTTCTAGCAAAATCACAAGTATGATCTGTTTTGTTTTCTGTAGGGTACTTAACTTGGTTTATTTGTGGTTTCATGTTCACTAACAAAGGCTTATACTTGTGTTTTGAATAACCAGGGCAGGGCTAGCCAATGGGATGCCTTCCAGATGTTGTGAAATAAAAATCTCATAAGCCCCGCTAGCATGACTAAAGATCAGGGATGATAGCTGTTGTAATTAAACAATGTCAGGGGGTACCATGTAGACTACTTTGGATGTAGGCATTGAAAAATTTATTGCATCATAAACCTCCAGCCAGGGTAGATTTGATTTAATCAAATTGATTTAAATCAAATTGATTTAAATCACGATTTAAATCACTAATCAGTAAGACTTGATTTAAATCATTTTTTTACATACTTTTGCCTCACCAGAGTGATGCATGCTCTGGTTATCTCCTGTTTGGACTACTGCAATGTGCTCTACGTGGGGCTACCTTTGAAGGTGACCCGGAAACTACAACTAATCCAGAACGCGGCAGCTAGACTGGTGACTGGGAATGGCCACCGAGACCATATTACACCGTTCCTGAAAGACCTACATTGGCTCTCAGTACGTTTCTGAGCACAGTTCAAAGTGTTGGTGCTGACCTTTAAAGCCCTAAATGGCCTCAGCCCAGTATACCTGAAGAAGTTTCTTCACCTCCATCATTCAGCCTGGACACTGAGGTTCACTTTTGAGGGTCTTCTGGCAGTTTCCTCCCTGTGAGAAGTAAAGTTACAGGGAACCCGGCAGAGGGCCTTTTCGGTAGTGGCGCCCTCCCCGTGGAACGCCTTCCCATCAGATGTCAGGGAGATAAAGAATTGCACAACTTTTAGAAAACATCTGAAGGCAGCCCTGTTCAGGGAAACCCAGCGAGATGGAAGGGGTAATAATAATAATAATAATAATAATAATAATAATAATTTATTTTACAGAACCTTTCCACCCTTGTTTGTGGAACCAAGAGATCTGGAAATGTCCTTTCTTAAAATATAAGCTGAAATTGTCAGGGTTCTGAAAGAATGGACAGACTTTTAGAATCATAGCCATGGAAGAACTTCTATTTATAAATTCCTGTTATAAAAACTGCCACTCTGGTGCTTTCTTGAGTGTTGCTTTTAGAATAATTCTTTGGGTAGGACACAAAACTGAACTTGTTCTAGAAATCCTGTGCATGGTTTCTGTGGGAGGAGAGAGGAAATGAGAAATCCAAAACATGAAAGTACTAGGCTAGGCTAGAGGCAGCTTATTTTCAGAGCTGTGCAAATAAGAAGAACAAAATCTGTGCCAAGAGAAGCTGGGTATTGTGATGGGTATAAAATTGTGCACACTCACTTAAATAAAATAAAATAAAAAGTTATGTACTAAGATAGCACAGGTCAAAATATCATTGCACACCTGATGTAAATTATAAATGTATGTCTTATCTTAAAAGACAAATCACCAAGGTCAGTGACAGAGACTTTGCTTAGCTATAAGTTCAAACTTTGAAGCTGCTATGTTGAAAGAGAATATATGCATGGTCTGCGTGACAACTGGAAAATACAACAAAACTATTACGTATTACATATAACTTGCCATTGGGTCTTGCCAACCTAAATTCCTCTCCCATAATGTTTTCCGGCCAGCGACGGTTCCTGTTGAAATTTCTATTAGTTTGTTGTATATATTTGAGAGTAGACTCATATCATCTAGAACAGAATTCTAGATCAGAAGTTCAAACCTTGTTAATGGGATGGCAGATTGTAATTTGGATATTTTAGAAACTAAAACCGCTAATGTGCTTGCAACCACCCCCAGGTAATTTTACCCAAGTCTAGCCTCAATTGTACTTCAGTAACATAAAAGTTTTATGTCATTTGTTATGAATGCTGGCGTGGTTGCTCGAGAGCGAACAGGCAAGACTCCCACTGGTCTTTACAAGGCTTTATTATCTGTCGAAAACATTCACAATGCAGAGCATCTCAATTCCATGTCTGCTCAGTCGCTAGCAGAATCTGGGAGTGGGAGGTCCTTAAACTTTCCCCAGGAGAGCAGTCTTTCGACCCCCAACCTACGCCTCCCCTCTCTGCGCGTAAGCCTACTGCTCAGAGAGGGTGTGGCAAAGGGGGAACTAGCAGTTCGAAAGCACTCCCGGGTGCAAGTAGATAAATAGGGACCGCTTACTAGCGGGCAGGTAAACGGCGTTTCCGTGTGCGGCTCTGGCTCACCAGAGCAGCGATGTCACGCTGGCCACGTGACCCGGAAGTGTCTCCGGACAGCGCTGGCCCCCGGCCTATAGAGTGAGATGGGCGCACAACCCCAGAGTCTGTCAAGACTGGCCCGTACGGGCAGGGGTACCTTTACCTTATGTTCTTAAATGGCAAGTCTCATAGCAGAAATCTTAATCTTTCTGGTTTCTGAGCTTTCGGCAGGCATTGGCTGCGCACTTTCTGTAACATCTTCCCAAACATAAGGGCAGATGTGAATTACTTTAAATGTTGTTGATGTAAGTCATTAAGACGAGAGCCCTTTAAAAATCACTGGTGTACATTGACTTTTCCATTTTGTGATTCATATATTCTACAAACAAGATTTAGTTGCTGCAGCAAATGAACACAAATTGGTTTGCAGCTAAATTCTCACACCTTGAAGCATAATCCAAGATCTCTGATCATGTATTTTGCACTACTCAATTATATCTGCCTGTAGAGATGAGGTGGGGATTATGAAAATTAATTTACTGGCTTTCTTGATATGTGCAAAGTCTGTAAGTAATATCGTTTGGAGTGAAGGGCCATAGGCCAGCATTCTGTGTCCAGAAGCTAGGCTGATAATTATTGGGGGGGGGTAGTGCTTTTCCACATAGGAACTGTAAATATTACACTTTCTGTGGATCTCAACAGCTAGGAATCTTGGTGTAAAACAAACTAGTCACTTTCAAAAAAGCCCACTTCAAACTGTAGTTATAAAGCTGATTTACATACGATTCTTGTTTGTACTTAATGATAAGTTGGGATTCAGGATAATAAAGTAATTTTGGCTGCTCTCTTCCTGCTGGCCTAATAGGAAGAAAATAGGAGGTGGGTGGGAATCTGTGAGCGCAGCACTTTGCTTTGGTTTGCTGAAGTTCTCCAATTACCACTAAATCAGCATACTTAACATGTTTATATTACATGCAGATTTTATTTAAAGGACAACTTTTTACAGTATCTTTTAATATAACTGAAACTGAATCTTATTTAAATAATACAATCTTACATTTTAAAAATTATTCATTCTTTGAAAGGACTGGAAATGTTTTATTCCTAAATGGACACTCTTAGGAAGCTGAATTTAGCAATTACATGACTTCAAAACTCCTGTGTTTTCCATTTTTGAATGGATGAATTTGATGCAAAAACACAGTCATTTCTTCAGCCTGTTCATTTGACCTCTGGGGATCACAACAAAATTAACAGTAAGTTAGTTAACTTAGTTGGAGAAACTGCAATATAAATGCTGTGTAGTCGCGCCAGTAGAACAAATATGTAAGTTGATCATGGAGTGCCTTGAGGACCTGCATAATGTAATTTATACTGTGCTGGAATTGAATGTGGGAGACCTTGACAGGTTTAAATCTCTGCTTGGGGCAGTTACTCACTATGTTCCTAGAGCTTCATCTAC
This sequence comes from Podarcis muralis, assembly GCF_964188315.1. NCBI lineage: Eukaryota > Metazoa > Chordata > Lepidosauria > Squamata > Lacertidae > Podarcis > Podarcis muralis. The sequence continues at coordinate 46,267,041 of NC_135655.1, read as the reverse complement.
ATTTTTTCAGTAATCTTTACAGCAACTCTGAAAAAAGGAAGGTGAAGCTGAAAGAGTGGTTTGCTTTGGCACATCCAGTGAATGTATAGCATAGCTGAGAAGAGATTTGAACTCAAAACTATTTGGCTAAGGGTAGCTCTTAACTACTACAGTGGTACCTCGGGTTACAGACGCTTCAGGTTACAGACGCTTCAGGTTACAGACTCCGCTAACCCAGAAATAGTACCTTGGGTTAAGAATTTTGCTTCAGGATGAGAACAGAAATCGTGCAGCGGCGGCACAGTGGCAGCAGGAGGCCCTGTTAGCTAAAGTGGTACCTCAGGTTAAGAACAGTTTCAGGTTAAGAACGGACCTCCAGAATGAATTAAGTTCTTAACCAGAGGTACCACTGCTCATGGTGGTAGTTATACTGATACAATGAAGCACTTGGTGCAGTGAAAGGATAAATGGGGTGAAATGCTTCATGTTTTATTCTGAAGCTCAGTGTGGTTTTGTGTTTCTAAAATTCCAACCCAACCACTGAAACTACTCAGCACAGATGACTGGCTATCTGCAAAGTTTTATTAGATGAAATACTCAAAAACGTGTTGTTGTTATTAATTTTTAATGTTTAGGCACATTGACTCTTAATTGTAGATTATGCTTCTTAAGAGTTGTATGTCTAAAGCACTGAATTCATTTTTGTTTAAAGATGAACCGATCCTGGCCCCTGGATTCAATTAAAAAATCTAGTAGATCACATTAGGGTTTACCAAAGCTACCGCCAAGTGACACTAACCTGAAATCCCCAGAACTTGTCTCTGGCCTAAATTTGCTCAGCAGATTCTCTTCCCCAACTACTCCTGTGCCAGCCTTCTGTTTATGGGATGTGTACACAGATACACTCATGCTCAGTTCTTTTGTGTGCCTCAGCTGTTGTGCATGAAGATCTTTGTGTAGGAATAGTAAATACACAATTAGCAGGTGTGCTCCTTCATCTCTCCACCACCCGTCACATGGTAAACTGCAGTTTCAGTCTCCTGTGAGGTCTACCTCCAAGGAGACTTACGGAACAAATCTGGCTAGGGCTGGCATCTTTGACAGGGGAATGCTTTGTACTGTGTGTTCACTTGTAGGACCCTAGTGAAGAACCAATAGGCTCTGCAGATGTGGAAGGGGTCTAAGGAAGTAGCAGTGCATGTTCAGTGACCGTGCACAAAGGTGACGGTCAGGAACTGAGTGAATCCTCCTTCCAGCAGCTGTTAGCTTAGTGTCCAGATGTGTTGTCGCTTACCTCAATTCCATCCTTTTCATCTTGTCCCATACTTGCCTGGAACCAGCTCTTTTACTGAGGGCTGGAGTCAGGAAAAAATGGGAAATCCTCAAGGCAGAATGGTGTGGGCAGATGCATACCAGACGCTTAAAGCACATCTAATGCACATACCCCAAAAGAATCCTGGGAACTGCAGTTCTCCCTCACAGAGCTACATTTCCCAGCACCCCAACAAGGCACAGTGTCCATTAGTCCTTGTTCCTTTGAGCATTGAGTTGGATGCATGGAGAACCTGCTTTGGGTTTATTTTAAGCATACAGCTTAAAGGATACTATGCATTCTGAAGGTGAGCACATGGTTGCTTGCCCGCCCTACAAAATACTCTATTGCATAAGGAGAGTTGGCTCCTGTCAGTCTGGTCTGTAAGTGGCAGATCATTAGAAAAACTCATGACAAGACGATTACTATCTAGTTTCATCTCAAAAGAATAATGATCTCGAATGCTTGATTCCCCCCCCCCCCCCCGTTTTGGGGGTGTTGTACTTAAAATTAAATTAAGCAAGAGAGAAAAAAGAGTTGCACAATCTGCAAACTGCTATTTTCATTTTCACAGAGAGTCCCAGAGAGGGAAGGATAACTGGATGGTATACTTTTATCCTTCCAATTCACCTGTCAACCAAGGTCCTTGTGCGTATGGTGGCAATCCTTCCAGTCTGGAAGTGGTGTTTTTGAATGCCATGTCAGTATGTGGTAAAATATGACCTCCCAGGATCTGACCTAGAATGTATTGCAGAGCCATGGTTGGAAGAAGTGGATGGGTAAACATATTTTAGCACTGTACCAGGTTTCTCTGTAGAGCCATCAGCTAAGCTGTGCATGTATGGGCAGGCAGGGAGGCAGAATTGCTGTGGTCTATCATGATTCCACCCACCCTGACCTAGTGCCCTGTTTGAATCATTGAGTGTTTGTTTTTGAGGTAGGTGGCTGGCACAGAAGGGAGATTCTGTTGTATAACAGGCTCTTTATGTGACCTAGCTAGGGTAGTTTCCCATGTTGCTGGAGTTTCCCAGCCTGTTGTTACCGAGTGACTTCGACATCCATGCAAAGACCACCTTGTTGGAAATGCCTCAGGACTTTCTGCCCTCCACAGCAACTGTGGGGCTATCCAAAATTACCGTATTTTTCGCCCTATAGGACGCACTCCCCCCCCCTCCAAAAATGAAGGGGAAATGTGTGTGCGTCCTATGAGGCGAATGCAGGCTTCAGGAATCTATCCGCGGGAGTTCCCGCCGGGCTCCCTAGGCTTGCGGATAGCAGCCTGCATCCCGAACCCTGGGGCTCGCTGAGCAGCGCGCCCCGGGCTTCGGGCAGATATCCGCCGGGCTCCCCAGGCTTGTGGATAGCAGCCTGTTCTGGGGGCTGGGGTCGGGGGAAGCTCCCCCTGGGGGGGAAATAAATTTTTTCCCTTTATTCCCCCCCCCCAAAAAAACTAGGTGTGCCCTATGGGCCGGTGCGCCCTATAGGGCGAAAAATACGGTATATTGGGACTCCTTCACATAGCAGAATACACTTTGGGATTGAATTTTGTTTTGTTTTTGTTTTTGTTCTGAACAAGAGGTATGGAGGGACAATGTACGGTCCTCTTGTCATTGACAGATTTTGAATGCTTGAACCTGCCTCCAGACTGACAGGAACCTTCACAGGAGCGCTGACCTATGTAAAAGGAGTTCCTGACTACCTACAACCCCCTGTTGAAACGGTCCCCTCTAACCCCCCCATCATGTTGGACGATTACCAACCAGTCTCAAGTTTACCATTTTTGGCAAGGTACACGAAGGCATAGTAGAATATCAGCTTCAGGGTTTCTTGGATAAAATGGATTATGATCCATTTCAGTCTGGCTTCATGCCTGAAGTTGGAACCAAAGCAGCTTTGGTTGACTTTGTAGACAACCTCCACTGGGAACTAGACAGAGGGAGTACATCCCTATGGGTTCTGCTGAACTTCTCAGAATGTAGCAGTAGGTCTGTCTTAACACCTATCTGGCAATGTCTGCACTGGTTGCCAGTTGTTTCTGGTAACAAATTGAGACTTCACTGATTCTCTTTAAAGCTTTAAATAGCTTGGGTTTACAATATCAGAGGAGTTACTTCCTTCCATAGTAGTCTTTTGCTCACTCCCTAAGATCAGAAGGAGATGCCCATCTCTGTGTTCAACCTGGGTGGAGGCATGGTTGATGGGAGCATGGTTGAGAGCAGCACGAGATAGGGCCTTCTCAGCGGCTGCACCAATGTTATGGAATACAGTACAGTATCTTGTTTCTTGAAACATGTAGCCTTCCCCTCCCCACCTGCCTGTTGGTAAATACATTCTTTTTTAAGCAGGCTTTTGCCTGCGAAGTATCAGCAGCTTTGTGTAAAGGTTGGATTATGTTTTTGGTCTTCGCTTTTGTTATGTTTTTAGTGTGGCAGTGAAGTGGGTGGTGTTGATGTGATTTTAAGTTACTGTATGCTGTGCTGAGTTGTGCATATGCACCAGAAGGGTAGGATAGAAATTTCTATATAAAATAAATAAATATATTTTTAAATATAATTATTATTCACTTGTTTCCCCCCCATGTCAGTTCTCCTGTTGGATATAATTTGAATACAGGTGTTTATTTCAGCAGCCAATTTACCACCCAGTCCAGTCATTTATTCAGGAAACAGTAGTACACAAGAAACTGCCTAATAACTGAGACAGATCATTGGTACATGTAGTGTCAGTACTGTTGACACTGGCTGGCAAAGTTTCAGCTGGGACCCAGGATAGAACCTATGGCGTTTTGCGTGAAAAACATGTGAGCAACACAAGCTATAGCCCCTCTTCTGCTTCTTAACAGATGTAAATCTTCCAGGACACAGAAACTAGTTCAAGGGCTGATCTTTTCTTGCTTGAGCCTCCTGAAACATAACCGATGTTGCTATAAAAATTAATCTCTTGTGGTAAAGCAACTGACTGTTTAAATTAGATATAGGAAAAAACATTCCTGATTCGATTCTAATCTGCCCATCTTTGAGATTTCCTCTGCAGAAAAAGCAAAAATATACAGTATTAAGATGTTGACATTTGTATTTGGTGTAATCCAGCCTACTGTGAAGACAGCACTTACACACGAGATTCCTATAGACCAGGGGTCAGCAAACTAAGGTCCGTAGGCCAGATCAGGCCCAATTGCCTTCAGGATCTGGCCTGCGGACTGTTCATGGATCGGCGTGGGGATTCTGTTCATTCGGGTTGTGCCATTCCCCTCCCCCCATGCCATTGCATTCCATTCCATTCCCCCCTCCCTCCCACACATCGTGGCGGCGCCTCCTCCCTCCCTCCTCCTGGCTTCTCCCTGCCCTGCCTAGAGGAGGAAGGAGACTGGGCTGGGCTGGGCTGGCTGAGCGCCATTTTAATCAGCCCCTCTCCGGAGCCAGCCCTTTTGCGCCACTCATTGTCCCTCCGTCGCCGCCCTGGTGCTCCTGTGGGTCAGAGAGCAGAGCAGATGAACTCACTCTGCTTACCCATGAGTAGCAGCGGTGGTGGTGGTGGCGGCGGCGGTAGCCCCTGGGAAGGTAAGCGCAGCAGCTGGGGGTAGGGAGGAGGACTACTTGCCCCCCTCACCTCTTCTTCCAGCTCCCCCTCTGTGCTGTTTCTCGAGCCCGCCACAAGGTCTGATGGATAATAGACAGGCCCACGGCTAAAAAAATTTGCTGACCCCTGCTATAGACTATAAGAGTTCAGTCATGGCATGCATGTGTGAGCATTCTGCACGCTGGGCTATTACAGCGAAGAAGAGGCCTTTTATTGGATCTTCTCCCCTCAATTCCACCCTCTGTTTCATTAAGGAACATTGTGAATGGACCTGAAGGGGTGAAAGAACTTTATGCTGATATGTGAGATAGGAAGTACATCCTTGCAACTAGCTTGCCCTGGGCTCCTATGCTTTTCCTTTTATACTTTCTCAAGCAACTTGAGATTTTAGAGTCAAGGTGCTAGGGACATGTTTAAGACAAAAGCCAGTAACACTCCCATTAATGTATACTTATGGTGTAGTGAAAATGAGTTTAACAGTATAGAAAAGGGTGGGAGTGTACTATAAGGGTTGTTCTAAAAGTCAGAATTTACTACGAGGTCAAACCATTTCCTACATGGTTATAAAATAATCTTTCTCTTTTCTTTGTCCCCCCTGTATTTTACAGCTGAAATGCTCCCTGGGTATATTGTACAGTGATGATGACAAAAGGAATAGGAACTTCAATTATGTTAATGAGTGATCAGACAAACAAAACTTGAGGTAAGAATATAAACTTTGAAGAAGCACAATGTGTCTGAAGGCAGCCCTGTATCTGGAAATGTTTTAATGTCTGATGTTTTACAGTTTTTTATATATGCTGTAAGCCGCCCAGAGTGGCTGGGGAAACCCAGCCAGATGGGCGGGGTATAAATAATAAAATTATTACTATTATTATTATTGGTGGAATGGACAGCCCCAAATTCCAGATGTTTGGCTTTGTAGTTACTCTTGAATTTTTCTTTCTGGAATTAAGTGAGGTAAGGGGTAGCATTTCAGATGTACAGGGCATTGCAAAGGGGTTTTAGAGGAAGGGGAAAGATCCTGACCAAGGTTTAGAGACTTGCTTTTTTGTATAGTCAAAGCAAACACATTTCTTTTTCGTCATGGATACCTAGTTTATAAGCCCACTTCCCATAACAACTTGCTGTGGTCAGGAATTGTGGTTGTCATGAATGAGTCTGGGTGACCCTTGGGTTCCTGCACTTGCCCTCTTTCTTCCTCCCCTACAACCAGTTAATAATAATAATAATAATAATAATAATAATAATAATAAATATAGTTTTGTGTCTTCACTCTTCTAACCCTAACCCTTCTTAGTCCAGAACTATAGCTTGCTTAGTTCCCACTCATATTGGTGCTTAATGTATACAGATGCTGCTGTTTGACCAGGGCTACAACCTAAGGGTAGATACCCAGTGGTGGCTTGCTTATGACACTGGTCTCTTTGAATAGAAATCGCTGAATCTTCATCTTCAGAGGAAGAGGAATAAGCTCAACCTAAATGCTATCTATCAGTCATGGTCAGTGGGAACAAAACCTGAGCCACTAAGGTTCCTTTTGGTGTAGTGGTTAAGAGTGGTGGACTCGTAATCTGGTGAACCGGGTTCGATTCCCCGCTCCTCCACATGCAGCTGCTGGGTGACCTTGGGCTAGTCACACTTCTCTGAAGTCTCTCAGCCTCACTCACCTCACAGTGTTTGTTGTGGGGGAGGGAGGGAAAAGGAGATTGTTAGCTGCTTTGAGACTCCTTCGGGTAGTGATAAAGCAGGATATCAAATCCAAAGTCGTCGTCTTCTTCTACTGAGCAGCTGCTGATTTTGAACCAACTGCTGAATGTTGGTTTCCTCTCTATAGAGAGATCACAGTGCTGGCTGCTTAAATGAACACCAAGGCAAGTTTTTTTTGTAACAGAAGCATTAAATAAATGGTTAATTTAAATCAGCAGCACTTTACTGGTTTGGAAACAGAAAAAAATTACTCATTTGCTTAATAAAACATTTGTAAACAGAGGATTAGTGTAATGTGTGATGGAGTGAGCTACAGTTTAGAAAGTTGCCTTCTATCAAGTTAGATCATTGTTCCATCTATCTCAGTATTGCTTGCACTGGTGTTCAGTGGTTCTCCAGAGTTTTAGGAAGGGTTATTTTCCAGACCTACCCGGAGATGCAGGGGATCATACTTGAGATCGTCTGAACAAAAAAGCATGCACTCTACCACTGAAATACAGCCTTTCTCTAAAGTAAAAATCAGTAGGAACGCAGACTGATTACTTGCTGCCATTAGCTGATTTTGTTCTTGTTCTGAGGGCAATCTTGAGAAAGGAGAACTAAAAACATTTAAACAGTGGCTAATCCTTTGGTTTACAGTCAGTATGCTGGTTGTGGTAGATAAAAATATGTTGAACATATGGAAATGGAATGAGATTAACTATTTTCGTAGACCCTTCAAATAACATACCAGCTGGAGCTAATATTGCATGGAGCTAAGACTTGCCTGGAACTGGTGATCTTGATGCAACGATATCTTTGCCCCGTGCCCATTTTTCTAAGTTACGTAACATCTTTGAAGGTATTATATGCTCAGCCATCAATTACATGATGTTTTAGTCACCAGAACCAGTCTGCTTTGGCTCTTATAGCCTACATTTTATGGGTCTTGAATTTCTCTCCCTTCCCTCATTGGGTCAGATTCTGCCTTTATAAAGACCCTTCTAAACAAATGGCTGAAACTTCATTGCAAGAACTGAATCAGTTTTGTTTTTCAGGGTGAATACTAGTGCTTTTGATCTTCTTTAATCTGATCCTTTTATCTGTCTTGTTTTAGTCCTAACAAGTTAGCTCATGTAGTGGTTACACTGAGGTTAAGAGATACTGTGACTTAAAGGATATCTCTGCAGATGCTTTGGTGTTTCAAGCATAAAATACCTTCAGGCTACTACAGCTATTCAGTTGCATAATCTGTTGGATTATGTGCTTTGAGTACAAGACTGATTACATAGCCTGTATGTAAGTCATCTCTAAGAGCTTCAGAAGCAATACATTGTGATATAAAGACACAAATAAACCAGCATGTTATTTTGCAGATATCTGCAAGAGATGCTCCATTGTATACCCAAGATTCTTCATATAAGAACAAACCGCATTGTAAATGTCTTTATTTTACAGCACACAGTCCCCTCAGGCCTTACACTCATCTCCCACAAGCCTTGATCCAAGGGCAACATTCTGCCCCTCATACTAAAGAGGAATGAGCTTTGGGGTAGGGAGTTTTCGATAGGGTTGCCATACGTCCGGATTTTCCTGGACATATTCGGAATACTGTAGTTGGCAGCAGTGCCCGGGCGGAAATCGTAAAAAATGTCTGGTACAATCTGGACTTTTGGCAGCCCATGTTGGCAGTGCTATTATTGCTTTTCCATAAAAATTGCTAAAAATGGCATTTTTAAAAAAGCAATTTTGCCCCAAAAGCTCAACAGTTTTTGGCAAAGGTTTAAAAAAGCTCAATAGATTTGGCATAAAGAAAAAAGCTCAGCAACTTTTCTGTCCAGGTTTTCACTGTTTGAAATATGGCATCCTTATGTTTCGATCTGTTACTCTTTGCCACGTGGAAGAAAAGATATTGAATGAACACACTAGTGCTGAAGTTTTGCAGTGGGAGAGTAAACAGCCACAGAAGAATGTGAATGAAGTTAAGTTTGGGATTGACAAAGGAGACTAGTGCTACTTGTTACAATATAATTGTGAGGCTGGCCAGCAGGGTCTTCTTTCTCTTTATTCTGTGTTTTTGTGTTTTTGTATTGCACATTACCTTGTTTCTTTTAGGCATTTTATGAATAGTGTATGTTAACATTACAGGCAACAAGTGATAGTTGTACAAACTGCATTTCATGTGGCACCTGCAATAGCAAAGGATGTTTTGAGGGGGAAGTATCACATTTTTGAAAGGTGCAAAAGGTGGTGTGTTGAGTGTCAAATGTCTTATTTTAGCAATTTAAGCATATCCTTCAGGGAAGTAGTTTGGGCTAAGTACAACACACAAAAAACCTGATTGTAAACAATGGAGACATGCTGCAAGAGAAACAATGGACTATTTTAAAGTTAACGTTTTATGTTTTACCAGAATACCTTCATGTAAAGGGCTAAGATCTATTTTTTCTTCTCTTTTTAAACTTACTGATGTTTTAAAGTTACTTTACTATGGTAGCAATATTGTGCTCATGGAGTGACTCCTACAGATAGACTTTTCCAACCTCACCAGTTGTTCCCACAAAACTTCACTGAGCATGTTGTGTAGGGCAGTTGCTGGACTACAGTTTACATCAATCTGGACTACTGGTTGTGCTGTCCGGGGCTAATGAGAGTTGGAGCCCAGCAACATCTTGGGCGGGGGGGAGGGGGGCAGAGTCTAGTCATTCCTGCTATATGGCCATTCAATAGCAGCCATTGCCCTTTTGAATATCTGTAGCATCCTCCCATTGCTGGCTCTTCCCCAGGCCCCCCATGTATGGCACTCTTCTCATGCTTCTTGAGCTCTTCTGCACATCTGAATCCTGGGGCAGACTTGGCAACACAGCAGAGCATCAACTGCTATTGAATAACCCTGCTGGGCCATAGTGTGCTCTGAAGCGCTGAGTGGAGGTAGTTGGTGAGCGAGGATTGTCACGTGCAAGACTCATAGAGCCTTATGGAAACTGCTGTTTGAGCACAGAGCTTTCTATGGCTTGGATCCTAAGTTACTTTCTGTCAATGGAACTGAATGGAATGAGCCTCCCCCACCTTCCCTTCCCAATCTTAATAAACAGATTGATACCTGCTGTTCTTCCATTATGAGGCAATTACATTTACAGACAAATATGTGTTAATGTTGGGGTTTTACTCCCAGTTGAAAACCAGCTGTTTCTCGTTAAACCAGAACTCTTTATGATGAAGCTCATTTCTTTGGAGGCACATAAGGCTCTGGCAATGACCAGCAGAGTAACTGATCCAATAATGTGATAGGCCAGGTGTGCCTCATGGCTATCCCAGGAACAGTTCTCTCAGTCCTGTGATGTAATTCTGAATTTGTTGCAACTTGCTGCACCCATCAGAACAGTAGAACTGGAAATGTTTGTGTGGCCTAATCCTCAGGGTGTTCCAGCCATGTCAGCTGTGTTACAGTTGATTGGGCTGGCAGAAACATAGCACTTTAAGGGTCAGGTCATGGAGAAATAACACTTGTTGTTAAGTCTCTCTTTGGTTACGCCCTAACTAGCAGTTGCCAAGTAAGCTTTGTGTGCATGTGTGTCACGTTTTGATATTTGATAAACATTAGCTCAAGATGGCTTCTGAACATGTATAGCAACTATTTGGTCTTGTGTATTTTAAATTATGTAATTTGAATGATTCATATAATTGAAATAATATGTGGCTATATAGCTAACGCACACAGCCACTTTCTCAAGCTGGTGTTAGGCAGGCAGTCTCAGGTGTGTCTCTCCTTCCAATGTAGCCTGACTTTTTCATTCACAATTGGTTCACCTCTGGGTATACAATCCTGGTGTTGGGTGAAAAGGAGGCCAGCAAATCAGTTTTGCTGCAGGCAGTGTAGCTGGCTGAACGCCATGATGCATTGGATATATTATCACTGGACACACAAGGCTTGCATTAAAGAACAATGGTCTTCAACTGGTCAGTTGGAAATGAAGAGAATTTTTATTTTTATTAAATTTATATACTGCCCTTCTTCCCAAATGAGCCCAGAAATGAAAAATGTAAATACAATAAGATGACTTCTGATGGTGAAACTGTTGAAATATATGATGGTCAATTATAAACTGTTCCAAATTAAAGGAATATATTTGCGAAGAGAAATTAAAGACATTACGACAATGTAGAAAGATTTTACTAAGACCGAGAGAATTCATATAGTGAAGATACACAAAACTTAATGATTCAGAAAAACAAGCAAACGAGATAAAGAATCCCAAGATGCGTTTTTATTTATAGTAATAAAATTGGGTGATATGTTAACAAGAAAAGGGGCAAAGATGCACAAATACAAACATGGTTTATTTATCTTCCGTATTCCCTTCCTATGTACAAAACATATAGCATTTGAATTATAATACAACACTCCACCTTCAAACCTAGAAAATATCCTTAAATGGTCTCTTCCAACACCCCACCAAATCACTCATCCCAAGCAGAGATGGCTGTTGCTAAATGGTATGCACAGATTCTCTTATAAAAGGGGTGGAGTCTGGCCATACACAGTTCAGGAGGCATTCTGAGAATTGTGAGGCCAAACTTTGCAGGATGCTGGCTCATCCTAGAGGTCTGCTTGGTTTCCTTTCTCTCATGCTTGCTTGGCCACAGGGGAGCATGAATCATGCTCAGTCAGTGATGCACGAACTCATTCACAAGACCAGATTTCATGCATATCCATTACAACGCGACTTCCATAAATCATCTCGCGGCTCACTAATGGCTGTATGAATTGTACTGAATAGACAAAGCTAGCATTGCTGATAATAGTCTAATGTTGATGTAGTAGTACATAACCAATGACTCAGTCTGTTAGCCGTTGTGCTGTAGAGACAGATAATGTGGAGGTGCAAGGTTCAATTCAATATTTGGAAAGCTGGGTGAATTGAGGCCTTTAGTTTTAACCAGCTTATTTGAGACACCAGAATGAGGTATATGTTCAGAGCACAATTCTACGTTCCATAATTGTATACTAGTTTGACATCCATTTTCAAAGTGGGTGACACACAAAATTGACTGATTCTTGTCATCAAGCACCATATTTTGCTAGTTGTAAAACTCTTTACTTTCAGGCACCTCACAACACTTGGTTTAAGTAGTCCTTTGGCTGAGGTGTAAGTGAAATGTAATGTGAGCAGTATTTAAATTGGGGATTTTAGATAGTGTGTCTTGTACAATTGGAAAAGTTATTAGTAGCTGCAGACTACCTGGAATCAGGCCGTTTTTGTGATACATCAGTAGAATGTCTCTTTATCTGTTTGGAGGCCATTCACATTACGTACAGAAATGAAATAGGTGGGAGGGAGCTGTAACAGACTGAGAGAGAAATTAGTCTATTCACAAATATTTTCCTGATATCAGGGACTCAGTGTCGGTTCTGAACTCTGTGTTTTGCCACTGTTTGGGGTTGGATGAGGTCAAGCAAGTTAAAAATTTAGGGACAATGGAGGTCCTGTTGCTTAAGGATCCCAGTGATCTGGGAGTAGGTGTACATACAGTATCCTATTTTGGAAGAGTTTGCACTCACCCTTAAAATCAAGTTTGCAACTTGGAAATGCCCCTGAATCTTGTGCTTCTTTCTGAATATACCTCTGCTTCTAGATGGCTAGGTAGCAGCTGTTTTAGGAGTGCCTTTGTTCTGGCCACTCACTCCATGCTTTTCTTGTTCAAAGGGAGTTCAGTTCTAATGAGGAACAGGTAAAACAAGCTTCTGCTTGGTCTGCAAAATCCATACATGCTTTGCTCATAGCAGTGGGTGGCAAATGAAAACCAAACATTGGCTGGCGAAGCATTGCATGCAAAGCTTTGTGGCACCCCTGGGATAACTCTGCAGTCCCTGCCCACAGGTTGGGAACCACCATTCCTGATAGCATTCTCTTAGTGTAGAGTGTTTGACAACGTTCCAGATAATGTTCCATTTTATGTTAAGTTTTATTGCTCAGTGTTGTATGGAAAAGGTGCAGCAATTCTTCAAGTTAACATACTTTAAGTATGCAGTAAGTTTTTAGGAGTTAGACATACATACAGTGGTGCCCCACAAGACGAATGCCTCGCAAGACGAAAAACTCGCTAGACGAAAGGGTTTTCTGTTTTTTGAGTCGTTCCGCAAGACGAATTTCCCTATGGGCTTGCTTCGCAAGACGTAACGTCTTGCGAGTTTGTTTCCTTTTTCTTAAAGCCACTAAGCCGTTAATAGCCGCTAAGCCGTTAATAGCCGCTAAGCCGCTAATAGCCGTGCTTCGCAAGACGAAAAAACCGCAAGACGAAGAGACTCACGGAACGGATTAATTTCGTCTTGCGAGGCACCACTGTATAACAAAAAGTACCCAGAAAAACATTAATATTCCTGGGTTTAGCCTATGTCCTAGCAGTAAAAAAATAAAGTACTGAAAGCACTTTCATATTAGTTATATTAAATATATAGCAGGAAACTGAAGCTAGTCTTAGTTCTCTTCTGCATATCTGCACAATACATTTGTCACATGTGTATATGATGTTTGTGAGGGAGCAGGTGGTGCTGTAGTCTAAACCACTGAGCCTCTTGGGCTTGCTGATTGGAAGGTTGGCGGTTCAAATCTGCGCGACAGGGTGAGCTCCCGTTGCTCTGTCCCAGCTTCTGCCAACCTAGCAGTTTGAAAGTAGATAATTAGGTACTTCTGTGGTGGAAAGGTAAACGGCATTTCTGTGCGCTCTGGCTTCCATCATGGTGTTCCATTGCGTTTTAATCATGCTGGCCACATTACCTGGAAAGCTGTCTGTGGACAAACGCCGGCTCCCTCAGCCTGAAGTGAGATGACCGCTGCACCCCATAGTCACCTTCGACTGGACTTAACTTTCCAGGGGTCCTTTACATTATATTTGTCTGTACAGATGTATTATTGTTGTTGTTTTAAATTTCTGTTTTGCCTTTCCTCCAAAAGGAGCCCAGGGTGACAAGCAACAAAGTGATAAAACAAAACTATTAAAAAGAAAATAAAAACATTAAAAAATGTAAAAACATGTAAAAGGATTATGAACATGCAAACGTGTATGGAGGAGCCCTAATTTTTGGGACAATAAGCACCCTTCCCCCATTCATAAATGTCCCCTAGGTATCCTTATGACATGGAGCAGGCACAGCAGAACTTAATGAGACAGCTATGAGAGAGGCACCAACCTTGGGCTAGTTAACAGATGCTATGTGTGCTGAACATCTGCCTTCAGCTGAAAGACAGGCCAAAAAAGTCATTCAGGATTTTTTCTTTTTGCTTGCATTGCAGACACCAAGCTATTTTAGAATAATACACTTAATCCCCCTTTAGATTTGGTTTTATTGTTATCATGTCCCGTCTGGCAAACCCACATAGGGCATGTTATGAGTGGTAAACAAATTTCCCCTCTATTTCTTCAGGATATTTTGTGTGGCTTAGATTGTTTTATGGACTGGCTTTTTATGCCTTTTTGATACCAAGCAAAAGTTTGTAGACATTCATGGGCCTGGTTTGCACATCACATTGAACTATAGTTAAAAGCAAACTATGCTTTAATATGCAGCATGCCAATGCGTACTTCTGAAAAGTTCTGAGTCTCCCTTTCAGACTTCAGTGCACTTTCACTGTTCCCTTCCTTTTGACATATCTGTGGACATCTAGGGGAGATTTGTATTAGTGGTGAACTGATGATGTGATTCTGTGTGTATGTGTTTAACTGTAGTATCTCGAGATGTGCTGATCAAATATAAATGTATATGTGAACCAGCTTAAGGTGGGTTTTTGTCCTTTTTAGATTGTACTTAATGTTGTTGCTCTTGAATCCTGTTGTGCTATTCCACCTGCTCACACCTAGATTTCATGGCACACCTGTATTGTCCCATCTCTTTCTCACTGCAGCTGAATTATTTGTACTGTTTCTATTCAGAGGAAGTGTCTTGAGATGCTAAACCAGTGCAGGGTGTGTGGCTGTACTGGGGCAATTCCAGTTTTGGCTGTTTGACTGGCACAGTGATCCTTACACCTTCCTTTAACAGAGCACTTAGCATTTTCAGAGATTATATAATTTTTTTTGGAACAGGAGGCCCAAATGCCTTGTGCTTCCTGTTTCTTGGGCTCTTCGCCATTGCCCAAAATGGAACTCTCACGAGCTCCATTCTGGATGACACAGAAGAACAGGAAACACAAAACACTTGTGCTTTTCCTGTGTCGTCCTGCATTCTATAGTTTGTAAAACTGCTCTTCAATTAAAGATGGGTGCCAAAAAAAATTATGTAGATTGTTTTCTATTTAAAGCCAATGATAAATAAAGGCTAGAACTGAATGCAGAGATGAAGAGAATAAGCAACTTTAGTTGTATCCAGTGTTGCTTGAGAGAAGTCAGCTGGTGCAGCTGATCATTCCCTTTTTGAAATACAACTTATTTACCCTTCTAATAATAGTAAGCGCTTTAATTTCACTCATGGAAGTTAATTTGGATATTAATGATGGGACATTGGAAAGGAGATAAAATTGTCAGTTGCTGTAACCACATTTCCTTAGGGGCAATTTTTTAGTTAAGAAGAAATATACTAGTTTTGAAAGAAACCTTTGTAGAATCAAGTTCAGACCACAATTGCTCTTCGGAAGGAAGATGAAGTGGAAAAATGGTTGTATTGATGGAAAAAGCTTACTGTGGCACGCTTCCCAGTTCTACCCACAAAGCCTGACCCATCTCAAAAGCCAAAATGAAACCACCACCGTAACTATATTTAAGATCTTAACAATAGTTGTTTCTTTTTGTAGTGTTTGTGAAATGTCTAACCATGTTGGCATCTTACACCTTAATGTTGACATCACCATGAAGTGAACAGTGCTGTTTAATTCTTTGTGCTATTGTTTTGACTGGCTATAGAATTTGCATAACATCTTCGTTGAATATATTCAGTGCAAGCTTTTTGAAAAGTGGTTTTATATACCACTTATTTGGTCCAAAGACCACCCCCAAAGCAATAAATTAATACAAAAGAAAGATACAGTAAAAGTACAATAAAGCAATATAAAATGGCAGTATCACCCTGCGATAACACTGCAGGTGCATTTGTGAGTAGTATTCATGCTCTCACTACAGATGCAGCTCCTCATCATTCTACCTCTCACTTGAAAGCAAGGTAAACTCAAATTCTCCCTCTCAACGCCTGTCCGTTGCTCCAGTCTCTCACCTAGGAATAGGTCCACCCATAACCGTTCACCTACAAGGAATGCCCTTGCCCTTGTCACACCCCAAAGGAGAGATCCCAAGGGACTTTTACCCTTTGCTTTTGGGGTTATCCCACCACAGATGACCCTTTGCTCCCCAAAAGCCCTTAGTGGGACTGGCTAGCCAAGCTTTCTGGCTGCTTCAGTAGGTTTCCATTCACCAGGTACCACACAACAGAAAAGGTCTGGGGAGGCTAAGGTTGGTATCCACCTCCCAGCCAGCACCCGTCCTGCTATTGCTGCTTAACAGTTATTGACGTTACCGAAAAGTGATGCTGATTTGATTAACTTGTTGAGAATTTGCACAGTTCGACAGCTAGGAATAGAAAATGCACAAGTAGTCAGTGCATTACCGTGGAGGCTGACTGAAGGCCTAACGTAAAACGTATTTAAAAATCAAGAGATATGGAAGGTATGTCCACTTACGTTTGTTGGCTTGAGCAGATGCTCTTTAGTATTCAGGGGTTCAAATTTCTAGGCAAGCATTTAACATAGACTGAGGAACTTTCATTTCAGTGACATCTCTGTAAAGTTTATACTAGAAAGCCTAGTCATAATTTTATGTTAGGTAACATGAATATGATTGTCGTATTTATTCAAGCTCAAGTAGCTGTTGGGGTGTGGGAATTGGAGAACAAAATATTCACTCAACTCTCACTTTTTCTTAGTGAGTTCAGGAGACTTGGTAGAGAGTAGGGAATTCCATTTGCCTTTTTGAATATATTTTGTTGCTCTGAAGGTGGGCAGCAATTTACTTTTTATGGCACCTCAACCTCCCTTTGTGCGCTGCTGAAATTCATGTGGCCACACATTTGGTTTAAGTGACCTGCAGGAGCAATATAATTACAAGCTACAAAAATATTACAAGGGGCTCAGGTTGAATTTACAGGGCAATATGTTGCCACCCTTTTAAAAATAAGTAATGGAATTATATTATTTTTCTGCTGCTAAATCACTCTAAAAAAATGACTACATGAGCTGGCTTATAAAGCTAAATACAATAAAAATGCATAAGGCACCAGAACATATTCTTAAAAACAACTCCTAAAACTTCACACAATAATCAGAAATAAAACATTTCAGGTCATATGCTGCCAATTCCTCTCCATAGTCCACAAACTGCAAAGCCTAGACCCTGCCCCCCCCCCCAAATCTGACATAATAGGAAGCTTTTGGTTTTTTACCTTAAAAGTTTCTGTGCAGTTCTCCCTTTGTCTTACTCTCTCTGTGTCTCTGTCTCTCTTTCTGACACCCACACCTAGTTAACAAGTCACTGTTTTTTGCACTTAGCAACTGATTTTTAAAACTCTTGTTTTTGAAATCCCACTTTGCAAAACCGTGGGAATTCAACACTTTGAGTCACAGACCACCTGATGAGCCCAACATCAAATGCATTGTTTGACTCTGCTGCAATTGGGAGAAAATTGTTCTGTGCTATTTTTCCCAAGAACAGGAAAATCATCACATTAGCAGCCTGCTAACAATTGTTTGTATGGGAATCCTAACCAAGGTCGTAAAATTGGTGACAACGAGCAAGAGGAACTTGATTTTAATAATTGTAAATTGCGTAGCAAATTTAAATCATAATGGAGTAATTTAAAAACAGTTTGGAAACTGTGTTAGCAGCCTTAGGAAAATCTTGTTCTTCTGCATGCTTCTTTACCAATGGAAGTACTCGTGAGCAGGCTAAGTTGTGAGTCTTCCAGGCTACTGAGGGGATGGATATGTTCTCTCTTCTTTACTAATGGCACCAGCTAAAAGCTTACTACATCAGTCAGGCTTCTAATGATGTTGATTTTGAAATGATAGGCCACTGATCCTTGGAGTGTGAATAGTTATAATTTTAGTGAGTTTTATAGTGCTTTTATGTAATCCTTTATTCCTTTTTTTATTCCTGTTTTGTTAAATCAATCTGTTTTTATTTTATGTACCCCACACTGTGTTCACTTGTTTGAATGGTGTGTAAAAAGTATAATAATAATAATAATAATAATAATAATAATAATAATAATAATAATAATAATAAATTATATTATTTATTATTTATACCCCACCCATCTGACTGGGTTTTATTTTGTACAAAAATAAAAACAGAAATTAATCCCTACTGTCCCAAGTATTGGGCCCACAAAATTTTCCTTTCACAGGAGAAGCAACAAATAGTGTACACACACAAGAAGAAGAAGAAGAAGAAGAAGAAGAAGAAGAAGAAGAAGAACCAGCCATAGTGCATAGTACCCAAGCCCCAGTCATCTTTGTTGCACCAGCTTATGTTTGCATAAGAAAATATTTTTGGGTAGGGCCTCCCCGCAAAGGCCGCCATTTGCTCTCTCTGCTTCAAAACATTTCTGTCTATATGTTTAAAAATATGTACAGTTTGTGTAAATCAGTTTTATTTTAAGTATGAGTTACTATGAGACTGAAGCTGTGAAATGAGAATTCCTCCAGTTCTGATGAACTCAGTCCAGTTGCAGTTTAGAATACCCTTACTAGGGAATTTCCACTTCCAATATTATGAGGATACTGAACTACCTTGTAGGTTTGTTGCAAGGATTACCTAGATAATATGCGTGGAGCACTTTAAACACGTGAGGGTACTGCATGAGGCTAATCATTACTCATTTCCCAAAACACCGAAAAAAGAATAGTTAATCACCCTATGGCAACCCAACAGAAGTTCCTGCTGTGCAGCGCCATCCTATGCACACCTGCTCACTGGGGTATACTTCTGAGTAGACTTACATGGGACTGCCCTATTTAGCAGCCAGCCCTCCAAGGAAAGGGGGTATTAGAAAGCCAGCAAGCGAGAAATGAAATGAAACGAAACTCTACCTTTGGCCATAAATTAATTTCTGTGTTTGAAATTTCCTGCTGTGAAGGAATGAGGAGGACAATGACAATTTGGCAAGCACAACAAGAACTAGCCCGGGAAAAAGAAAAGTAATTTCATTTGTCAAACTGGAACTCAAGCTAGCAGCAGGATACGGCCACTTATCTGAATTAGCCTTCTTTTTCCTTCCCTCCCAGGGAAACAAGCTCCTACAAACTTTTCTTTCTTGGTTGCCCAAAGCTCCCTCAGCCCAAAGCTAAGAAGAGGGGAGATGTTGCATTAGAGATCTTGTATTTTATGTTCTTTGCTTTCTTTTACCCATGCACGAATCGGATCATGGGGATTTATCTCCTCATCTCTGCACCTGTCATCTGCCACCCCCCTCTTTTTTTTAAAAAAGCTGCTTCCGCTTTCACCTATTAATGTTGAAAAAGAAATGGGAAGGTGGAGATGAAAGCAAAATCAGCATCCCATTGCCTTTCCCACACATGATGCCCACAAATACGCACTGCCTGTGCTCTTTCCCTTGCCAAGAGCCTCTCCGTCTACACCAGCCACAGGGTACACCTAGAAGGAGTTGTCCAGGCAGCTCAGTGGAGAAGACAATGACAACCCCCCAGTGCCTGAAGAGAGGAGGTGGGACCCATCACCAGGCAGGGAGCCCTGTGGACCAGCAGTGAGTCTGCAAGGCAGGGACGGCAGCTGGCAGCAAAACTCACAGCAGCTCTGAAGGTTGACTGGCAAAAGCAGTAGTAGCAGCAGCAGCAGCAGCAGCAGCAGCAGCAGCAATGAGCCAAATAGCTGTAGTGGGCAGGCTGCGAGGCCTGATCTGCCTCTCCTCCTGAGGCATTGCATAAGACAGATGTCTCATGGTGCTAATAGGGGGCTGGCCCTGCCTAGTACCACAATTAAAATGTAAAAAAGGGTGATGAAATGCCACCTACATTTCCTTTTTAAAAATGCAGTATAAAAAGTATACTGTATACTTAAGTATACAGTAGCTTCAGTTATATAACAAAAGTTACGCAACTAACAGTTAAATCTAATGCTACTGGTTGTAAGTCAGTATATATCATTATTAACAATGGAATGTATTAAGTAGATTGTCATACTTTTGACAGCTCATTAAATAAAATCATTACATTGGTTCTGAAATCTTTCACTTACAGTGGTAGCCAACACAATGGCCTCCAGATGTTGTGAACCACAGCTCCCTTCATCCCAGACCCATTTGGCCATGCTGGCTGGAGCTGATATCCGCAGAAGCCATTTGACTTCCGAGGCGCATTCGAAAACGGAAGCATTCACTTCCAGGTTTTCGGCATTCGGCTTCCGAAACGTTCGGCAGCTGAGACATTCAAAAACCGAGGTTCCACTGTATCTCTGGAAGTTTAAAGAGAAACTATTTCAGTTGTCATGACTGAATGATAAGTACAGTCTTTCAAAGCAAAATTAATCTACTTGTCTTTGAGATATACTTTGTACCACAGTCTATCCTCATTCATTTTAAAAATGTTCTAAGTCCCACTTTTAGTTTGGGTTGCCTTAACCCTTTCAGGAAGTTTCCATTTATTTTGGTCTCATGAAAGTATGTTGACTGACAGAGTATATTCAGTTATTAATTCTGTTGCCTGACTCTCTTCAAACAGTAATGCGGTAAAGCAGGTTATGTAAGCATTTTACAGATAATAAAACATATTTCCATGCATATATTATGGAGTTGATTGCTGAAACAAGTTTGTTTCTTGAGCTTCATTTGCACATCAAGGTGTAATGATTATCTGTACTGCAGATGGGTAAAGCAATTCTCTCTTTGAAAAATAAGTTGTAAACTAATGCAGATTTTGAATTGCTGAGAGTATAAAGAGTTTGATTAGCAAGACCTCTAGCTCTCTGCAATATATATATATATATATATATATATATATATATATGTGTGTGTGTGTGTGTGTGTGTGTGTGTGTGTGTGTATGTATATGTATATGTATTCTACGTCCTTACGTAGTCCCAAAGACAAATATGAGATTTAATCCTACCTAAGCCAAAAGCCATAATCTCCTATTTTTGGAAATGGGTGGTGGTAGAAAGTCAAACTCCTGGTTGCAAGCACTGTTATGAAACTGCTCAGCTGATTTGTGCAGCCAAGGTGGTGGTTTCAAACTTGTTGAAATTTATTGTTCAGCAATTTAACAATCATTGCTTAGAAATGAATTCTTCTTCTTTTTATAAAAAAAGGACTGAATTATATTATATCTCCAGTTCCCGCGAGTGTTCAGCTGCTTGCTTCTAGGCTGTGATACTCCTCTGTGATGTTAGAAATCAGATCACTCAGTGGCATAAAGAGAAGTGGATTAGTCATGGGTTAAAAATCAAAGAAATTTTACTAGTGTGCTGTTTGGTCCTGGCCCTGAAAATAATTTCACTTTTGTACTTATCTTGAATCCGCTAAAGGTCTTTAGGGACTTCAGCTGTGTGTTCAAACTTGGTTTGGAATACCAATTGCTCCATGCGGGAGACACGCAATAGGATTCTGTCACAAGACAAGCAGAAAAGAAATCACAAACTCAAGTGACGGAATGTGGACACTTGAGTCTTGCTTAGTGTTTGGAGTACTTTGGTAGAGACATTTCTCCTTACAGATAGTTATGCTTTCTGGACTACAGTGAAGAAGTTTGACACCTGTTCAAAGCAGTTGCAGAGATGGGGTCAGCTCTTAGGCTCATGGGTGTGTGTTTTTACATGCTGAATGCAACTTGTACTGAGCTGAAAGTTCCGAATGCACTGTTTCTAAACTTGGAACAGTAAAATGAGTTATCCTTACTGATTTAGGGATAACTTAGCACATGTGTATATTAATTTACCCTGTGGGACATAAAGAGGAAACCCTTTCTTACTGGATTTAGTTGACTGTTAAGCAGAAAATGCCTTCTGGGTTGCCTCTATTGGTAGACAGAGTCACATGACTAGTATGCTGTAGTTTCTTTTTCTAATAGTGAGGATGAATTATTAGTGTATTCA
This sequence comes from Podarcis muralis, assembly GCF_964188315.1. Taxonomy (NCBI): domain Eukaryota; kingdom Metazoa; phylum Chordata; class Lepidosauria; order Squamata; family Lacertidae; genus Podarcis; species Podarcis muralis. Next base: position 46,245,392 of record NC_135655.1, on the reverse strand, counting down.
TGTTGATTCATAAGGAAATGAGAAGATTCATTTCATAGGCGCTGTTTCTTTTTTCCTCACATTTGTGATGGGTGTTTTTTGTTGTCTTCAGGGAGGTAACAGAGAGGTAGCAACTATAAATGGTACAATGATAAATGTGGGTGGAACATAACATTTCATAGTAAATGCTTATCTTCAAGTCTTTTAACTGTTTCAGTGTGGATAGCATTTTACCTGGACACTGTATTATAGTTCTATGCTATCTGAATTGTCTGCTTTTGAAGCTATTATTTCTTAGGTGCAGTTACTGCTTAATGCCACTGTGAGTAAGTAGTGCTAGATATATTATGTAACATAAAATATAGAAGCTATGTTACCATGTTAAATATTGCGCCTTGCTTAAGTGGTGCTTACAATAATGTTTTTTATGCTGCAATATTTGATATACAAACAAGTGAGTCTAACCACTGTTTGGCACGAAATCTTCAGTGAGTGATTGCATTATATCCACTAGCACCTGCCGGTTTTGTGGTGAGGCTGGGACAGCATTAAATCATGACCTGGTTTCGCCCTGTAGTGGCTTATTTGGGGGTGTAAATCTCAAATAAATTTGCTCCTGAGAATGTCTCTGAAATCTTTGTATGCTCATGTTACACATTATATCCAAGTGTTTTGGAACTTGAAGGAGAGACAACACAGCTGGATCCTGCAAACTTTATTGGTAGCTAACCAACAGGTTTTACAGCATTGGAAGGACTGGATGGCTCCTCTCATAGCTTGTTGGTTGGAGAATCTTTCCTCTCTTGCAGTTTATGAAAAAGCTGCTTTTGCCTAGAGGTGCAAAGGGCACAACTTTTCTGAGATCCCATCTAGAGCTATTGGTGCAATATGCATGTAGTACGGGCTCGGCCAGAGCTTTATCCTTTCCTGTCTGACTCCCTCTCCCCTCTTTCTTGTTTTTTATTATTGGTTTCCACATGTGCCTGATTTTGTAAAATGGTTTTGTGAATGGACATGTTTTGCTGATATCTTTTCTTTTTCCTTCTTCATGCTGTTAAGGGGGAAAACCAATAAACAATGCATTTTAAAAGCATTGAAGAAGACTTTTTAAAAGAAAATGTTAGCATGTTGAGGTTGGCAGAATGATCAGGTTGACACTATCCTCAGTTTTTATTTGGAGCTGTAACTTTGCATATCTTTGAGTGGTCAGGAAGGTAACACTGGAAAGTGATAATGAGTTTGACATCTGTTGGGACTGGTATAATTCTCAGGTTTTTGTCTTGCATGCAGCTGCAAATGAAAAGCCATTGCCCAATCTCAATGTAGAAGAGTTAAGAGTTGGAAATTAAACAGAGCTGAGCCAAAGAAGTAATACGTTTGGTTTAGTTTTCTGTTGTTAGAAATTATCTCTGTTTTTCAGGAAGCTTTCAACTGTCTCCTTAGAACTGCCTTCTATTTTTCATCCAAATTATGGACACTAGAAGGAAGTGTTCAGAAGCTCCCAAAGACTGACTTCTAAGGTTCCTATGGCCTTTGCAGCCCCTGAGCTAGCTCATCGGACATGACTCAGGGAAGCTCCCAGGCCTTTGGAACAAAGGTGATGTGAAATTCCTGAGTTTGTCTTCTTAATGCTAGGTAGAAACCTGAAGTGTTGTGCAGGATTAATGCAGAACTCTTACTAATTACATCATGGCCCTGAGGGTTGCTTCCTGAGAGTAAATTAAGAGGTTCTGCTGAAGCTGTTACTTTCTCTGGGATAGCACAGCTTCCAAGAGTTGGAAGCTTCCATGAGCTCTGCCCTTTTTGCTAGTCCAGGGATTGCCCTGGGACTACTACATAGCTCTGCCTAAGCTATAATTAGATGACAAACAGAGAAGCACTCTTCATGTGATTTTCTTAGCTGTTGAAGGTCTCTCACTGAACAAGCACATTCCTCCTTAAAGTGAAACTCGTGAAAATGCAGCTTGGCCTTTAATTAATGAAGTGAATGATTTGAGGAGGGCTGCAGATTCATTAAGACCTCTCCTTTTCTTTTCTTTCCTTGCATATAATAATACTAACTGGAGGTAATTCCAAAAATAGAGCTTGTAACCACAGTTAGAGGCAGGTTGGTTTTAAGAACTAAAGGTTTAGTGCTGATATCAGTACAGGCATAATGTTGCTTTATAGTTCTGAACAGGAAAGTGTTAATTTGCATCTCAAGGGGTGGGGGAAAGGAGATGGAGAATGCTTCAGATTTCCTAACTGTAGTTAGGAGATGGGAAATGTTATGGTTGTACTGATTATGATTAATATTATGCATCTGCCAGGATGTCGTATGGCTTGTTCTTAATTATGGCTGAAGGATTGTGCTGGGTATAAGAGTGTGTGTTCTTTCCCATCTTGAATACAAATCCCCTCTCCCCTGTTCCTCCTGGCCTGATCCATTATTACACTGGCACCACAATTTACCATGGCTAGGGCTTCCCATAGTTTCCTTTTTTCCTGTATTTGAAGGTGGCTTCGTATCCTGGCTAAGAGAGAACTCTGTAATGTGAGAAAGGTCTAGGTCTAGTAGTACTTGTAGAAGAGAACAGGAAGCCTATGCGTATGAGCCTCTCAGTTAAGGCCCTGGTGAGTAGAACATCAAGAGAATTATTAAAATTTTGTCTGGTGATTATGACGTGTGAAAGAAGGCTTTCTAGTGTTCTACCGAAATGCACCATAAGGTTGGAGGTTGCATTTATAGTTGTACAGTATATCACTAAAGACCTGAGAGATGTTTGTGTGGGGTTGTTGATCACAGTGGAAATGACAGAGGTTGCAGATCTTTACTCACTCTGAATATACACGATCTGGATCTTTGGAGAAAGATTGAGCACAAACTTATCTAGCACTGTGGGGTCTTCTGGCTGAATTTGTATTGCTCCATTCATTTATTTATTTCATTTATGATCACTTCTCCTGAGACATCCCAAAGCAATTTACAGGACAACAAAAACATACACAGAACAGCTAAAACATTTTCGTATAGAAGACCAACCATGTATATCAAAACAATTTAAAAGAACAGCAAAAACGGATATATAAAATCAGTTCAAATCCAAAACAGCTGGGGGAAAAGACTCTACAGACTTGTTCGAAAACTTGTTGAAAGAAAAGTGTTTTCAACAGGTACCAAAAAAACAATAGAGGAGGCGCCTGTCTGATGGGAGGGAGTTACCTACCTTGGCGGGTAGATGCCGCCAAGCCAAAGGTAGGTAACAGAACTTGTCTGTCTGGATGAAATTATAGTTGTGTAGCAGAACTTGGACTGTATTCTACTTACTTCAGTTACATTATTTAAGTAATGTCGTTTTGTTGGAAGACTAGTCAAGAGTTCTGTTAATGATACTGAAACAGGTAATAGATTTCTAAAGCTATTTCCACGTTCTTCAACGTGGATGAAATTTGTATGAATCGAAAAGTACGCTTTATTAAATCCTGTATGCCAGAATGGAACTCTAATTCTCCAGTGTAATGAGAATACATAACCTGTTTTACTATTGCTGGTCATCTGTAACTGTATCTTTGTTTTCATTTAAAGTAATTTTTTGTTGCTGTGATCACTGACATTATCAGAGAACTGAGACTTCTGTTTCATCCTTGTCCCATCTTTAGCTATTCACTTAACAATGCAGTATCATTAACACATTACTGCTGCTAAGCAATAGTTGTAATAAAGAAATACTGTTGCTAAAATCACAGTTCAGCTGTGATGAGATTTACTTCAACGATAAAACGCTATGGTGGTTGCTACTATTGGCTTCCATTCCATTTTTTCCTGGCGTTAAGGTCAGGATCCCTGACATTTTTTTCATGCTGGGGAAATGGTATGTTGTATTATGGCAGCCTCTTAGGATGAGGGGGAGGAGAAAAGAACAGATGAACAACTAATGAACTGCCCAAAATATATTAGCACAGCAAAGCTGTTTGGATGGTGAGTAGCAATGAACTTATCAGATGACAGATCTCTAAGATACCTCCAGTATAGTGAGGGGAATGGAGAAATCTATTATTAGATTATGATGATTAAAAGTAATATGCTGTGATGTTGGGTGGTGTTTTTTTTTGCAAATGAAACTATGAATTTCAGAAGTACAAACTATAGACTACAGATTGCTAGTAATGTTTAAATGACTTAACTAGGTAACTACTTAAATAACTTCTGTCTTTCAAAGACCCTTCTAATGTTGGTCTCGTGCTATCAAACACATATGTTTTTATTATTTTTTATTTCTTTTCGCTGGTGGTAGTATTCCTTCTTAATAACATATTTGCTATCCTTTTCCCAGCAAAATTTCTAAAGTATAACTCTTTTTGTCTTCTTGAAAGTTATATGTGGCATAATGCATATAATGCTTCATACCCATAAAAGCTAACAAGCTGAGGACACCATTCTGGCTGCAGGACACATTTGTTATATACAGTATTTGCGTAACATACAACTGTGCTGCAAGAGTCTTAATTTTTATGCGTTTGTGAACTATATGCCCACTGTAAACTCTCTCTCCTCAGTTAGTTGCCCATCCAAATGGTGCAGCAGTTAAGTCAAGATTATTGACCATATATGCACTTTGGGTTAAAAGCATCAAACCTGTTATGGACAATGTCTAAATATTTCATATGGATGCACTCTCACACCCATTCTGAAATAAATGAATTTTAATTTTTACACTGTTTGCTCCTAGGTGAATATACTGTGAATCAAGAGAATGTTTTCAATGGTGATGCTAATTAAAAGACATATAGAATGTATGTGTATAAACAGTGAACATAAAACAAGGGGACATGTATGTTCATAATGTACTATATAATTCTATATTATATTATATAATGTACTATATAAATTCAATAAATAATAAAATAATAATAATTCAGTAGCAGAAATACATACACAAACACACACACACACACACACACACACACACACACACAATCACCAACCAGTTGCCAGTTCCCTTCTTGGACAAGATTCTTGAGTTGCAGACCAGATCCAGGCACTCTTGGGGGAAACAGATTTTCTATATCTATTTCAATCAGGGTTTAGGCCCAGTTTTCACATAGAAACTTCTTTGGTTGTCATAAATGATGACGCACAGCTGTATTTCTCCATTACATCTCCAGGTGTGGCAGTGGATCTGCTTGACTGTTATCTTGCATTGGTAATGGGCTGGATGAGAGCCAACAAACTGAAACTCAGTTCAGATAAGACTGAGGCCCTGTTTGTGGGTGGTTCCCTAGACCAGATCAATGGTATTGTGACTTTGAAAACAGCTGCTGCCTGTTCTCATTGACTTTACACAATCTACTGATTCTGTCATACAGAGGCGCTGCAAAGTTTTCAACAGAGTGGCTGGGGAAACCCAGCCAGATGGGCGGGGTACAAATAAATCATCATCATCATCTTATTTATTTATTTATTTATTTATTTATTTATTTATTAACTAGCACCATGAAATTGCCAGGGATAGTGCTGGGGCTTATGCCAATATCAGAAATGCACCTGTGACATCGATAAATTTGTTCCATGTGTCCCAAGCTGACTTTTTGCTATTCTTGGCAAAGAATATGGTCACATCACAGCCAGTGAACACATGAAACATAGTTAATACCTATGATTCCCTTGAGCCCAAACTGGTTGCCGTTTTATATGCTGCAGTGTACCTGTGGCATTTGTCTTTGCTTTAGTCACTGGAATGTGTTGGAAGTTGGACACAGTCCCATCTGACCATGAACATTTGGTGCCCAGTACGTGCTGCATTAGATGGATGCAACATCATTAGACGTGTCAGCTTCCTTGTGTGAACTTTTGTCCTTTCTGCCGGGTGAGCATAGTATTTGGACTCCCGCAAACTACTGTACACTTGTTTGCTTTTTTAATGGATGCAATATGCTCCTCCAGCAAATGGAACAGATCAGTTTTGTTTTCATTTACTGTGAAGGAAGCTGTCAGTTACTATGCATTCTTATTGCAAGATCAGCTCTCTACTTCAAACTGTTCTCTTTCCTCTACATTTGCTACCTTTTGCATATGTTTGATGTAGGCATACAGTACCATGTTCTAGCCTGTCCACATGCTCTAGCTGTTGATGTAGTCTAGGAACGCTCCTGAGTTTCCCAGCTGTTATGGTCTAGTCCTGCCACCATCCAACAACTACCTTATTTTTCACTCTATAAGACGCACTTCCCCCTCCTAAAAAGTAAGGGGAAATGTGTGTGCGTCTTATGGAGCGAATGCAGGCTGCGCAGCTATCCCAGAAGCCAGAACAGCAAGAGGGATCGGTGCGCAGTGATCCCTCTTGTTCTTCTGGCTTCAGCGATAGCCACACAAAGCCTCTTGAGTGCAGCCGGAGCACTCCTCCCTCTTCGCTCAGGAGGCTTTGTGTTGCTTTCTTGTTTCTTGTTTTCCTCCTCTAAAAACTAGGTGCGTTTTATGGTCGGGTGCGTCTTATAAAGCGAAAAATACGTTAAGTGCTGTTAGCCCCATTGTACCTGCAGCTAGGGCATTCACCTGTTACGTAGTCTGATCTTCCCTGTATAATGTACACATTGTTTTGTGTGCCACAAACAGAGCAGAATTCTTGGTACACAGTTGGGTAAAATTGTGGAAAGCAACCATGTATGGTAGTCCCGTCCCCCCCACAAAATCTTAGGATATTCTTAATTACTGTGTTCAGTCTTGTTATGCCTGCAGTAAGAATAATAGATAGTAATAAACAGTGATGGTTGTGAACATGATTAAAAATTACATTATGAGTATGTAGGCCCATGCTTTTCATTATCATTTTAAAGTTGTATTATCCAACTACAGAATCATCACCATCATCTCCTCCTCCTCCACACAGTTACCATTGTGCCCTAGATCTTTTCTGATATGCTTATTTGAAACTTCTACCCATTTTTGTTATAGCCTAATCAGTAAGTATGTTTGCTGCCAGAAATGGAGAACTTGTTACCCTCTAGGTGTTGTTAAATTCCAACTCCTATCAGCCTCAACCAGCATGGCTACTAGTCAGGGATAATGGGAGTCCACCAACATCTGCAGATGTGAGGAAAGCTTTCCAGTGCTTTATTTTTCTGTGGAGAATTTGCCATTTTAAAAGTTTGGTTGCAACAATGAACCAGATGCCAGTTGCAAATACAATATTAAGAAAGCTTGGCACTTTCACCATTTTTAGGTTTGTTTAATAAATGCCTGTAAAATAGACGTGCTAAATTAGATCACTCTCAAAGGCTGGGATGGAGAACCAATGATCAGGAATGATGGAATGAACCGTATGAACTAACCTGGACCCTGTGATCATCATCTGAGACCCTTATTTGTGTGCCTCTTCTGCGAGAGGTCCAGAGGTGGCAACATGAAAACAGACTTTTCAGCGGTGGCTCTCCCCGGGGAGGCTTGTCTGGCACCTTCCTTACATATCTTTAGGCACCAGGCAAAAACATTCCTCTGCTCCCTGGTCTTTGGCTAGTTAAACAATCTATGGTGTTTTATTAAACTGTGTATGGTGGGGGTATTATTGTAGGTCAGTAAGACTAAGTTGGTTCCTCCTTCCTGCTCTAGGGGCATCAGTAAGTTTTCTGATGCAAATAACCCTAATTTTCATAGGTTATGTTTTACAGTTCAGAATTTTCTGGAGAACCAACCTTAGTGGTTGGCCTACAGTAAAACAATTTAAAGCTACCAACACACTGTAGAAACATGACACGTTTATGCCATACTTGGTCACCTGTTTTGCTGCTCTCATTTGCTATTTGGTTTGTGGCGCAGGCCACCTCCTAAGGGATCTCTTTGGGTATACCACCTGTCCTTCCCTTCATATTGTGCAGTCAAAGGGGTACTTATTAACACTCACTGAGAATGGTATAAGGAGAATCACTCCTGTGTCCACAGGGATTCCTGGAGACTCTCAGTTGTAAGTGACTCCACAGTGACTCATGCACTGAAGGGCAGTGAGTTGTCTCTGGCTGGCTGGTTGTGTGTGGTGTAACACACATTGGTGGTGTCTCTCTGTATGGATTTGCATAGCCCATGCATGACTGATCTGAGGGAAATGTTGCCTTGTTCTCTGCAGCTGATTATTATGGGTGCTTGGGGAATGGCTGTCAGAGTTGCAGTGTTCCCTATAGCATCCTAACAAAAAGCAATGCAGATATTAAGACTGGGGTAAGTGGGCCACAGTTGTGGCATGCCGATAGGATTGCCAGGACTGTGTCTGATTCTTTCTGATTGCTTCATGTGTTTCATATGACTTGTCCTTGGCTTTATCGTGTGATGCCTGTTTGGACTAAAGGGTTAGCTCTTTTTGTTTCCAGGCAACCAGTTACCCATGTTTGTGAAGCCTGTTTGAGGAGGGAGGAGAGAGGCTACAATAGAGTTCAGTTTTCTTCCTTCTCGCTTCCATATACGCCTACACTATTGTGTTTTTTACCCAGTTCGGCAAGTGGTTTTTATCACTTTCTCTGCTGTGTAGGCGGCCTTCTGTGTCATACTTGAACTTTGTAAGAAATTTAAACCCGTTTTGTACAGCAGATCTATAATTTAACATTAAAGAAAAAGAAAATGGAGGGGCTGTTTTCAGAGTTGTGATGCATTTCAGTTCTAGCCAAAAAGGTTGCAGCTCTGAGAAAAGTATAAAAAGAAAAGAAAGTATTATGCAGATATATATTACGCATATCTAAACGATGACATCACTGGGTTCCTCTTGTGAAAGATATTCATCATTTCTCTCTCTCTCTCTCCCCCCCCCCCCCCCATTTGAGGTTTCTACCAAAGTAAAACAGGGCAAGATAAGCAAAAGGAGATTTTGGTATTTTTAGAGCCCCGGATTTGGATTTCGCAACCCCCTCCTACCTAGCAGCTGAAACTTTTGCCTTTTTAAAGCATGCCACATTTAGTTTACTAAACTGAAATATCTATAAACATTTCTGGATTTGGAGTTCACTTGAGTATCTTTCATTACATGCTCATTTATATTGTAACTAATGGTATAAACAGCCTGAGCCATCTGGATTTGTTTTTCTTAAATGTCTACCTTTTGACAATAGATGAACAGGGCTTGGCTTCTCCTGTTGTCTATAAGTGGCACACTTGATCCCAGTCTCTTACTAGATTCACTACTTTGTTTTGTTGTGCAGCATTTGACACTTAGTTGGAACCAGTGCCAGGATTTGTGATGAACTAGATCATGGGTAGGCAAACTAAGGCCCGGGCGCCGGATACAGCCCAATCACCTTCTCAATCTGGCCCGCGGACGGTCTGGGAATCAGCGTGTTTTTACATCAGTGTGCTTTTATTTAAAATGCATCTCTGGGTTATTTGTGGGGCATAGGAATTCGTTCATCCCCCCCCCCCAAATATAGTCCAGCCCCCCACAAGGTCTGAGGGACAGTGGACTGGCCCCCTGCTTAAAAAGTTTGCTGACCCCTGAACTATTGGATTCAGTGGCTCGGGTACGGCAGCTTAATGTTCTGGCTTCAATTTTAGGAAATCAGCAAAATAGGGGAAGATTAACCTAACCAGTCTCATCAGCAGAAGCCCAATGGGGCTTCTCCCTCCTTCTGGCCCCTGGATTGGCTGGAGAGAATTGGGGAAAAAAGCAGAACAAAGTATGAGTGGGGAGAGGTATTGTTCTGTCTGGCAGGCTGGATTTGATTATCTTTATTCACATGCAGTATTCAGGAAATGTATTAAGGACATAGCAGTGAAGAGGTACACTGCACACTGATAACTTTCTAGCTGTATCCCACCCTCTATGTGAGGTACAGACAGCTGCTTGCAGTCCTGCACACTTGCAAAGTAAAAGATAGTTAAGCAAGCATTTGGGCCTGTGTTGGGTTAAGTTGCACAACCTACCTCTTATGGCACAAACTCTGCAAAATGTTGCATTGTTGAAGTGTACTTCATGCCTTCACTTCTGCGCCATCCTCACCTCTTTCTGCTGGGCTACGTGGCACTCCCTCCCCCAACCAAATGCACTGCGAAGCACCTTTGAGGTTCTCCTTTTGCCTCCACCTCTGTCAGTACTAAGTTAGGTAACATAACCTCCTCCTGCCCAAGCCAACTGTGCTCTGAGCGTCCTGCATGATGGTAGTGGTGGGTCCACCCACCCACTTTCCCCCATTTTAAACCTCCACTCCAAGAATGAAAGGTGGTGGTGACAGCAACCACAGCTCCATTCCTCTTCTATGCTGCTGCACTTTTAAATAGTAGAAGAAAGAGGGGCAAGGGAATAAACCTCCCAATCCAACTGTTTCAAGGGGTCAAATCCTCCTAAATAGTCCTCAGTTCAGCACCCCATTTTAATATTTTTTTGTTTAGCAACTGTCAGCCTTTTAGATGATGTCTAATATGTTATAAATAAGGGACGCGGGTGGCGCTGTGGGTTAAACCACAGAGCCTAGGACTTGCCGATCAGAAGGTCGGCGGTTCGAATCCCCGCGACGGGGGTGAGCTCCCATTGCTCTGTCCCTGCTCCTGCCCACCTAGCAGTTCGAAAGCACATCAAAGTGCAAGTAGATAAATAGGTACCGCTCCGGTGGGAAGGTAAACGGCGTTTCCGTGTGCTACTCTGGTTCGCCAGAAGTGGCTTAGTCATGCTGGCCACATGACCTGGAAGCTGTATGCCGGCTCCCTTGGCCAATAAAGCGAGATGAGCGCCACAACCCCAGAGTCGGCCATGACTCGACCTAATGGTCTAAAATTATGGAAAATCTTGCTTCTCTCTCCAAAACTTTTTCAGGCTAGTAATGTTTTGAATATGCATGATAACACAGATCTCAAGTTCTGCCAAGCAGAAATAAGTAAGTACATACCTGCAGCTAGTCTATGGATCAGTAATACTTAACTCTGGAAAATAAAAATGATCCCCCCACTCTGTTTAGTGTTGGCATCAGATTAAAAAGTTCACTTGCTTCAGCTGACTTTTTGTGAACTTTTCATTTTTAAATACATTTCCATATCTAAACCTTCAAGTGTCTCTCTGAGTTATACTGCAAGAAGTGGGAGGACTAACAACTTAAGTAACAAATTACCACTCCTTGATAGAATGGCCGTATTTAATAACTTCATTTTATTCACTACTACCTGACCAAGCTTGCCACATCTTAAAAAAAATTTACTTCCTTCTCTGGAACCTGCCCAGATTTCACTTAAAGCTTCACTTCTCCTTTATAGCAAAGGGTTTCAGACTGGGAGCTAGCCCTTTCCCCTCCCTCCTGGCCTAACCGAAGACCAAGAAGCCAGGATTCAAAAGATTTTCCAAAAGATCTGTGGGTTGTATCCAATGGTGTTATTCAGCTGATGGTAAGCCAGTGCAGTGGGAAGTGAAGCAATTTTCTGTGATTCTCCCTCTCCTTTGCAGCTTCCCCTGAAACTGCTCTAGGGCACCATCAACCCTCTAGATCACATTTAGGAGGGGTGCAGGGAGCTGCAGGGCTAAAGAAGAATCACCAAAAATTGGTTCCCTTTTAGTTCCACTGACAGAAGCCTTTCCACCATTGGATACAATCCTGTTTTAGTAAATCTCAATCTCCCTCTCCGTTCCGTCTCCCCCTCTCTCCCCCTCCCTCTCTCTCTCTCTCTCCCCCTCCCTCCCCCTCTCCTTCTCCCTCTCCCTCTCTCCTGAATGGGTGCTCAGAGTATAACTTCATGACATGCTTTCTTGTTCACATTACTAGTAATAAACCACAAATGGCTTTTGAAATTCCAGACAGTATACCAAGCGGCTTGCTTGGCCACTCTTTAAACATAAATAAATTTGGTAGCCTGAGTGCATATGCAGTTTGCCACAACTTTTGGCAAGCTTTGGTAGCCAGCCAGAATTTGTGGTGGTCATATCTATGACCCTGCCCCTCCCTCAGCATGGAGAAGGGGTTGGGTCTCTGACATGGAGACTAGAGGCTTGTCTATGTTGTGTGAAGTTCTGTGATGCTGCGAGCTCCTCTGAAGTGCAGCATGACTAAAAGGGTGATACCATTTCCTCCCCCTCCGCCTGCCTGTAAACTTGGGAGAAGGAAGTAGCCTCCTCATGCTTGCCAGAGATCGAGGGATGGTTTGGTGGATGGATTTGTGGAATTCTGGCCACAAGACTTTCTACATTGCACCCATAAAGTATTTTAAAAGAAATCAAGTCTGTCTACAAATAAGCATGACTGCTCTGTTATAGTATGCCATATTTTCTTTTGAATTGCACATGCAGTGGTACCTCTGGTCCATTCCGGAGGTCCGTTCTTAACCTGAAACCATTCTTAACCTGAGGTACCACTTTAGCTAATGGGGCCTCCCGCTGATCCCGCACCACCGCTCCATGATTTCTGTTCTCATCCTGAGGTAAAGTTCTTAACCCGAGGTACCACTGTAGTGTATTTTGAAGTTGTCAGACAGAGCATGTTTCTCCCTGTGCTGTATTTGAAGTTGGAAGACTGTGCTGTTGCAAGCAGGATTTTTAAAAAAATGTTTCAGTAAAGCAGCCATCTCAAAAAGCTTGTTTTGTGGCATGTATTTCTGTCCTAAATATAAACCAGTGCAGTAAACAATTGTTATGTCTCCTGAATACTTTGTTTGAAGAATGTAACTTGTCTTGTGACACTTCTGCTTTAGCACATTTGAGCTGGTTATTCAGGGGGGAAATTGGTCTGCTGTATGTACCCTTCACTTATTTCTCCTGTAAGCTATATTTTAAAAAAATATGTTTACCTGTACAACAGATTTATTTCCATATGTGTAATATTGTCTTCTGTATAGCTCAAAGTTTATTCTACTTTTCCTTTGTTGTTTCTTCCAAGTCAGTTTAAACAGACCAGATTGCTAGGTATGATAAAGTATATCCTTTTGCTTGCTCCACAAAATATAAGTATCAGGAATACAGTCATACCTCGGGTTGCAGGTGCTTCAGGTTGCGTTTTTTTGGGTTGCGGACTGCCAAAACCCGGAAGTACCAGAACAGGTTACTTCTGGGTTTCGGCGGTTGTGCATGCACAGAAGCGCTAAATTGCACTTTGCGCATGTGCAGAAGCGCCGAATAGCAACCCGCGCATGCGCAGACGCACCACTGTGGGTTGCAGATGCTGTGGGTTGTGAACGTGCATCCTGCACGGATCACGTTCGCAACCCGAGCGTCCACTGGGTGTGGTTATTTGCTGGAAACACTTCTTTGCGTATTTGAAAACATAGGGTTTGGGGGAGAAGTTGGTAGGTAACAGTTACATTCACTAAGACAGTGAAAAACCTATAATGTGTAGGTGGAAAAACTTATTTTTCATCCTGATGTTTCATCATTTTGCTCTCCCGTGTTTCATTTCCTTTTGTTGTGTTTTCAATCAATGTTTTTCCCATTATCAGTGTAAAATCTCAGTGCAGGAAAGGGATGCCTCTGAAAAATGTGATCATATCTTGAGTATTTTTACAAAGTCGAATAAAAATATTGGCAGCATGCCCCTCCTTGTTGGAAAGCAGTTTGGTGAAACACAGTGTGTGAGATCAAGAATGTAATTAGCTATAACAAAGAATAGGATGATACACAAACTTTCCCCAGTGGCATTGACCCCTGCATAAAATATCAGGTATGAACCGTGTGCAGAGAGTCAAGAGAATACACATTTTCTCTTTGTTAGGAGACCTGTACATGGGCCCATGTGAGTGGTGCCTTACTCTATTACCATTACCATGTCCTTTTAGCCTAGCCCAGTAACCACCTTCCCTTCCACCACCTTTTCCTCTGTGCGTGGTTCCAGTTCCCGTTGTCTAAATCAGTGGTTCCTAATTGGTGGTCTGCGGACCCCAAGGGCTCTGTGTAACCCACCCCAGGGGGTCCGTGGCACCATTCACTAGGGCTGGGCAATGTCAGCTTTTTCAACATTGCGGTTTGGTGATATATCATGATGTTGAAAAAACAAGGTGCATTGGTCTCTGTCCACGAGACACCGGGTGAAACTGCCCCAGCTCTCACCTCATGAGCTGAGGCGGTTTCACCCAGGCTTGCAGGCTGGGACAATGAAACTTGTTTGCGCTGCTCAGCTGGGGTGAGGGAATGTCCCCCCTCCCAGCTGAGACAGCCCCGGTGCTCAAACTCTTGACTTCCTCCAGTGGACACTGCTAGCAGAGGGACTCAGGAGCAGTGGCAGTTTCACTAGCAATATACCACTGAGTGAAACTGACATTGCGGTCTGCTCCTCATACCAGTCCTGGGTGATATACCATCCACATAACAAAAACTACCATAGAGATATCAAAAATTCCAAAAGTATGGGGTCAATGGCTTGGCTTTTGAAAAACAGGCTGTCCACAGTACTTGGAAACCATTGTTCTAAACCTTTTTTCTGACCTGAAGCAGTTGCCTGTGCATAAAGAACAGCCTGCACATGGTTGCTAGTTTACTAAGCCTTCATTTGTTTTCTGCCTTGCTTCCTGCTCAGCCTTGATGTTGCCCAGCTTCCATGTTCCTATGTCTTAGATTTTAAGGTTAGGTTGGGGTTTCGGGGGGGGGGGCGGGTTAGGTAACTGATACCTACTTGTCTTTGTTGAACAGTGACCGCTTATCCCTGTGGAAACTATGCTCCAAACTGATGTATGATGGGCTTATCCAGATGAATAAGTCTTAAAGTATCTAAAATGTTTGCCTTAACTGGTATCATACTGTTTACAAACCAAGATGCAAAATCCTTTAAAGGCTTGTAGGTTCCCTGACATGAGCAGCTGTAAGTGGACCCTTAACCCAGTCTCGTTCTTCATAATGGTTTCTTGATCCCTTTAAAAATTAAGCTGTGAGCTCACCTTTTACAGGGCCGAAGGGGAATAATGTGGTACAGGCTTTCTCCTTCTCGCCAGCAAATTTCTAGACCTGTTGCAGCAGTGTCTGCTGGGATTTCAATCATTTTAAAAGATGCACAGCCCTAGCAGCTGTAATCGTTCCTAGCTCAAATTTGTAGCTTATTCTGATGTGGCTGGAGAGATTGGATGCATTTAAGAATTCTGCTGTGTATCCATCCTAAATAAATTGTGCTTTCACTTCAAATGAAAGACAGTAAAGGATAAAATATTTTCTAAATCATTCTTACTGCATTCAGAAGGGTGATAAATGCACTTTCATGCACTGTATTGTGGTTGGAATTTTAATTATAAAAGGATCTGCACATTTATCTTTGTCCCCTCCTTTCCCCCCCTGAAATGGCAATGGTGGCGGGAGGGGGAGAGAATTCACTTGGCAAAATAGCAGGCACACACATTTTTTTTATTTATTTTTTAAAAAATCTTGCTTAGCGTTCTGGTTATAAAAACATTATGGCAATAACCATGGGAACATAAGAGCTAGCTAGCACTTATGTTATGTATTATGGAAGAAAGTTGTAAACTTTGAATCCTTCTCTCTCTCTCTCTCTCTCTGTGTGTGTGTGTGTGTGTGCGCGCGTGTGTTAGTTGTACTCATACTGACATGTCTCTGGGTAGTTTCAAACTTTAAACCTAGAAAAAGTCTATCCTATTAATGATGAATTTGTTGCTGTATGACCTGCCAGGCATGGTGGTTGTCTAAGATGTATGTTGTGAATAATATTACTTCAGAAGCAAAGACATATAAACCCTTATGTATTTGAATTCTGGGAATAGAAAGGATGAAGGCTATTGATCGCAGTGTAGACACAAAGAAATTGAAAACACAGATTTAGAAACAGTACAAAAGGAAATTTTCCGGACTCAGTCAGTAGACAGCCTGCAGCTTTATTAAATCAGTGTCTCTGGGAAACACATGGATATGTTTTTGTCCCATTCCTTGATTAATTCCGTCTTGGAACTCAAATGTTATCCTCAGCTGGTTACCATCACTGGACCTTCGCAACTGTGCAGAGAAGAGCTCTCTCATGAATATCAGCCATGCAGCCTTATTCATGAAGGATGAAATTTTGGTCACAAAATTTAAATTTGGTGGGATGGGTGAAGATGCAGGCCATATTCTCTCTGACTGTGCCAAAGCTCTTGGTCCTAGCACCTTGCCAGCTATGACAATAGATCCTTGCAGGGAAAGTAAAAAATCCCAAGACCAAAGTACTGGTGTATGTACTTTAGATATTTTTGAGATTGTATTTTTTTTTTAATCAAGCTTGGAAACAGCCACTTGCCTGATAGCTGACAAACAGAGCTTTCTTTGGAAGTTAGAATGTTTTCTAGGTGGGACTACCTTTGAAAACTGTTTGGAAAATTCAGCTGGGCCAGAATACAGCAGCTTAAAGGCTGGAGCTGGCTTCCGTGATCATGTGGCTCATCATTAGAGACAACTTCATGGCCTTTCAGTCTGTTTCCTGGCCCAATTCAGCATGCTGGCTTTTGTTTTTAATCAGATGAGCCTGCTTTCATTTGCATCTGGGAGCTTTCTTTGTGGCCATGCTTTGGAATTTGATGCCTGTCTTCCTGCTGCTTTTTATGTGGAAGACTTTTCCTTTTCAGCAATCAGCCAGGATGATTTTTTTGTCAACTGGAAGAGAGTTGTTGGCTCCTTAGTCATAGGAAGGAAGGTGGGAGCAGCAGCGGGTGGGCAGAGTCCTAAGCCAGCTGATGAACAGAATTCCCTCCTGCCATTGCTGCCGATTTCCCGGAAAGAAACGGGTATAGTCAAAAGGTGGGCAACCAGTTTGGCTGCAAAAAAATCTGAATTTGAGGGGCTGATTGACTGGAAGGGAAAAAACAGCTTGTTTACAAAATTGCTGTTAGTTTAGTAAGATTTACTATCCATTCTGTCTAAGGTAAAGGTAAAGGGACCCCTGACCAGTCGTGGCCGACTGGGGTTGCGGTGCTCATCTCGCTTTATTGGCCAAGGGAGCCGGCATACAGCTTCCAGGTCATGTGGCCAGCATGACTAAGCCGTTTCTGGCGAACCAGAGCAGCTCACGGAAATGCCGTTTACCTTCCCACCTATTTATCTACTTGCACTTTGATGTGCTTTCGAACAGCTAGGTTGGCAGGAGCAGGGACCAAGCTACGGGAGCTCACTCTGTTGCGGGGATTCGAACCGCCAACCTTCTGATCGGCAAGTCCTAGGCTCTGTGGTTTAACCCACAGCGCCACCCGCATCCCATCCATTCTGCCTACCTTTCTCCAAATGCAATTTTTTTTAGGGTAGAGGATGTGTTCCTGCAGTTCCTAGGAGGGGTTTGTGTAAGGTGCAGGAATCTTTGGGTACTGTACTTGATTCCATAAACTTTTTCTTTGAAAAGTGTCCAGAATGTAATTATATGCATTTTTTTAATATAAAAAAATCTTAGATATTTGAAATTTCTGTTTACAAGTTAAATGCAGGTATTAGACCCAATACAGTGATACCTCGGATTTCTAACAGTCTGCAGAAAACTGAAAAACAACAACAACACATGTACAGACAGCGGAAGCCATTCGACTTCCAAGGTGCGTTTGAAAACGGAAGCATTTACTTCTGGGTTTTCGGCGTTTGGAAACCGAAACATTCGGCTTCCGACACGCTCGAAAACCGAGGTACCACTGCATCTATTTTACAATTAGTGATGAGCACATTTTTCATGGATTCGGTCAGTCGGTATAGACATCCACAGTGAAGTGTTGATAAGTTGTCTTCAGAAATGTCTGCCTGAAACCACTTTGTTAGCTTATATCTTATAAATTGGTTTCACAAAAGAACACCTGCTGGGCATCTGGTAATGACTCATGCAAGGTTACTGTTACCCCAAAATAGATTTGCTACCATGAGAGATTAATTTTACTATCATTCCTGCTGTGGAATTCATGGAGCCTTGATAAGTTATTCCTGAGTTATTGACCTGGAGGTGGCAGACTGGACCAGGTGGTATTGTAGATGTATGACTCTAGATGGGGGACTTTACTGTGGGAAATTGATTTCTAGTATCCCTGTTAAACTTGTTCATGTTCCAGTACACATAGTAGGAGAGTGGCTGAAGTGTTATAATGAGAATTTTTTTAAAGCACACATTATTTTGAATACACAAAGAGAGGCGGGGGATGCAGGTGAAGATCATGCCTGATCCTGCTGTAGCTAGTCACTTCCCCTTACCCCACCATGGCCCTTCTAACAAGTACCCTGAGTGAATGATCCTGATATTGTATGTTAATATTGATTGCTGTGGTTTTTTTAAAAAAATATTAAAAAATAGTTTAATGTTACTTGTAAGCTGCCATGGGAGGATTTGTAACCTGAAAGTCCGCACATAAATAATGTTAATAAATCAATTCACATATATTCCTAGTAAATCCATGCCACCTCCCATATCCTACTAATATAGAAAGTTAATTCAGTCACTATTTGGTCAAATAGTAGCAGCAGGTTTATAGATCTTAGTTCTAAAAATGTTGACGTAAAATCAATTCAATGCAATTTAATTAATGCAAAGTTTTCGATAGGGATAATATAAATTATGAAATATTAACCACATTCATGTAGTGTGCATGCATGTGGGGTTGTGGTTTAAGGGGGAGATATGGATTAGTTACTAATTAAATCAGGAGTTTAATTCTTTGTTTAAGTTTTGACTCAATCAATGGTAAACTTCTCCATGCTTGTTTTATAGCTTATAAATGCATGCTGCATTATAAATGATGGACATTGTTGTGTGTTAAATACTGCTGTTTGCTCAGAAAGAAAATAATACAAGCTACTTACACTGCAAAATTTTCAATAGATTTTTATTGTTTATAGCCAATGTCCATCACAATACAATATAAGCACAAATCATATAACTACAGAACGAAAGACCTTACACACATCAGACCAAGACACATCTGCAATGTCCAGAATTTTTTTTTTAAATCCTTCTTTTCATCATCCCTAGGGTTTGGCACTTGCACTATCCATAAAGGTTGCCCTTATATTTCTTGCCTCTAGTGCAAATAGTGCCACCCTATAACTGATGCATTTATCAACATCTTCCAACAGCCATTTAATTTTAAAGACATCTGGTTGACCTTCTGAGGCGGTCTGAAAAGGGGAGATAAATTTGGCTCTGGGTGAATCATACAATGGGCAAGCTAGAATATAATGTCCAATATCCTTAATAGACCCTGATCCACATATACAGAGGCGCTCTCTTGCAGGTCTGCTAGTATATCTCCCAGCCAGGTTATTCAGTAGGCATGGTCTGGAAGCTGAGCTGGGATGTCTTAACGGGGGGTGGGGGGAGTTAGTTCTTGCAAGTACATAGCCCTTTTGTGGTCTGTTTTAATTTTAATATACCAAATAGCAGATTTACAATTTTTTGTGTATTCAAGATCTATTTTTGCATCTTCGCTAAACACAATATCTCGTATCTTACGACCAGAAGTTGGAGAGATCAAATAACTCTGCATCAGACTTCTACAGGATTTTACCCAGCCTTCCCTATTCTGCAATCCAAAAAAACATCTTTTGGCTAAGTGTTGTTCTGGTTGTAATGATATTTTTCCCAAGTACAAAAATATAGTTTTGTGTCTATGGGCTCTTATAGAAGGAAGACCTAGTGCAGTTCTTAGTAATGCTCCGGGTGTACTATGTAGTACTGCCAATATCATACACAGAAACTTATTTTGAATTACATCAAGTTCCTCCCTGCAGTGGTTACCCCAGATTGGTGAACCATATAAAAGGTGAGACACAATCTTGGCCACAATTTTGTTTTAATGCTGGTTCTACTAAACAGTGGCCCTCTGTGTGATACAGTTTCTTTATGGGCCCCAATAAGCATGTAGCTGAAAGTGCTATTGTTTCTAGGTGGGTGTGGCATAGGGTATTTTCAGAAAAATTAAGCCCTAAATATTTATATGATTGGCATTGTTCGATATTATGTCCATCCATGGTCCATATGTGTTTACTCCTTTTGGCAAACACCACCACCACCTTTGTTTTGCTGTAAGTCCTCTCTTACAGTAGCTTCTAAATTTGATGTGTAACCTTCTCCTACCGATTAGATGAGTGTCATGTCATCTGCATAAAGCGAGACTGGGATCTTCTGTTTCCCAACTGCAGGAGGGAAAACATCAGATGAGGAGGCAAGCTCCTGGCCTATGTTCTTTATGTAAAGATTAAATAGAAGTGGTGCCAAGATGCAGCCCTGTTTAACTGCCTACACTGTTGGGATTGACTCAGATAGAAAACCTGTCCTGCCAACTCTACTTTTAATGTCAGTATTGGTATAAAGTTGTTTCACAAGAAACAGCAGGTGTTTTAGCAACTGAAATGGCATCTAGTTTCTTCCATAAGTGTTGCCAGTCTATTGAGTCAAACAAAGATGAAAGCTCAATAAATGTAACATAACTTCTTTAAAGATCTGTTTACATACTTTTGTATAAGGTAATTCAAGACAATGCACTATTGTGCTATACCCCTTACAAAACCTGCCTGTAATGGGGACAAAACCTGGTGTTCTTCTACCCACTGTTCTGATTTGTCTAGTAGATCAGTATATATGCTGTGCAAATATATTAGCAGGGACATCAGGGAGGCTTATTGGGTAGTAGTTGTAAGTGTCCTCTCGATCACCTCTCTTATAAATTGGAACTATAATACTAGATGTCCAACAATTTGACATTATTCCAGTTGAATTAATTGATGTGAAAAGTTTTGCCAGGATTGGTCACCAATCAGATAGAAATCCGTATTTCCAAAATATGAAACCCATTTGGCCACTGGAATTTACTGCCAAATCACGATACTGGGCAGGTGATAACATTGTGATGTTGAAAACCTGACCTTGCCCAGCCCCACCTAGTGGGTGGTAATGGGGTGAGATCAGTCCTGGTGAAATGGTCCCATCTCTTGCTGACCTTACACTTATTGTGGTAGTGGCACCTCGATCACTACCCTGCACCCCCAATTCCTTCTTTCAGGCATTGCCTGATTTCAGAAATCTCAGCCTTTCTATAAACCATTCTCTGTGTACTGAGGAAGATGGTAAGCCAGGACTGGGTTTTATGTATGTGATGGCTCTTCTATAAAATTAAAGCAAAAATGTGCTGAATGCTTACAGAAATGCACAATGCAAAGGCTTTCCTTTGTATATGCTTCATATGCTGACTGAGCTCTGTGAAAAAAAGACACTTCAGGGTCCCCCCACCCCTTTGGCTGCTTGCATTTTTGGAAGCTGTACAGTGAAATGATTGAAAAGCTTGCATTCTTTTCATAGTCTCATAAATTAATTTTCTTCTTGTGTGAATGATTGCATTCCTGTGGCATACCATATTTCCCAGATTAATAAGATCATGGTAGTCTATGTTGGTATAAGTATCAGATACCCATTTTTAGGAATTTTACTGAGAGATGTTTAAGCATGTTCTCTGTGCACACTAGCAGTTCGAAAGCACCCCAGGGTGCAAGTAGATAAATAGGGACCGCTTACTAGCGGGAAGGTAAACAGCGTTTCTGTGTGCGGCTCTGGCTCGCCAGAGCAGCGATGTCACGCTGGCCACGTGACCCAGAAGTGTCTCCGGACAGCGCTGGCCCCCGGCCTCTTGAGTGAGATGGGCGCACAACCCCAGAGTCTGGCAAGACTGGCCCGTATGGGCAGGGGTACCTTTACCTTTACCTTTTACCTGTGCACACTGTTAGATTTTAATTAAGTGCTTGTGATAGTTTGAATGGCTTTAATAGCAATTTTTAATATGTTTTAAAGTTGTCACATGGATGTATTAGGTTAACACCAATGGATGGAATGCAGTTTTTCTGTTCCATGAAACGAAGGACTTCAGATCCTGCTCACACCTCTAGTAATGGGAAGGGGGTTAGAATCATAGAATCATAGAGTTGGAATAGACCACAAGGGCCATCGAGTCCAACCCCCTGCCAAGCAGGAAACACCATCAGAGCACTCCTGACATATGGTTGTCAAGCCTCTGCTTAAAGACCTCCAAAGATGGAGACTCCACCACACTCCTTGGCAGCAAATTCCACTGTTGAACAGCTCTTACTGTCAGGAAGTTCTTCCTAATGTTTAGGTGGAATCTTCTTTCTTGTAGTTTGGATCCATTGCTCCGTGTCCGCTTCTCTGGAGCAGCAGAAAACAACCTTTCTCCCTCCTCTATATGACATCCTTTTATATATTTGAACATGGCTATCATATCACCCATTAACCTCCTCTTCTCCAGGCTAAACATGCCCAGCTCCCTTAGCCGTTCCTCATAAGGCATCGTTTCTAGGCCTTTGACCATTTTGGTTATTTTTCCAATTCACCTTCCCCCCTGCAGCCACTTTTGTCCCCTGAAAATCTGCTCCACAGGTTTGGGGAGGTCCCTCCAGGAGTGTGTGGAAGGGGGCACAGAAGGTGTGGAGAGAATCACACCTCCTTCTATTAGGAAAGACCTCTTTTAGGGTAAAGACACAACACACTTCTGTGAATGGAAGGACTCCTGTTTGCATAACAAAGGATAAGGACTCCTGTTTGATACAACCCAGTTTGCACAGGTTAACTGCATAAAGTATCTGAAATAAAGGCTGGAAGACTGAATATAGTGTTTAGTGTTTTTAGAGGCGGGGAATAAAGCAGAAGTGGATGACCTTTTGCCTCTAGATATGGTCCCATCATTCCTGACTATTAGCCATGCTGGCTGGGACTGGTATAAGAAATAAAAGCTTGTCATTTCATTTCAGCTGCATTTCTTTGTTCCCTGAAGTCTGTAGTTTTGCATCTCCTTCTAAAGCTGCCCTTAATAATTTAACTTTTAAGGTCAGTGGGCAACTAGCTTTTGCACTATTTCTCTACCCCACCCCTACTTCTTCTGGGGTGCCTATTTTCCAAGACTTAAGAGGGGTTAACAGTGAATGAGCATCTCTGTTTAACCCAGGACCTTAAGCTAATTTCAAACCCTATTCTTTGTGGTGGCCCCCATTTCCCCCACCCTCTTCATCAGGGGCATTAGGAGTGAAACAAAATGGCTTCCAGGCCATGGCTGCTAAAAGATGAGCTTTGATGCTGATGCAGCAGTCAAGAAAAGGAAGAGGGAGATTCTGGTTGCCTCTAAGGCTAGCGGTGAGCTTCCTTTCAATCCTGACAGCAAACTTGGGAAGAAAAAGCAGGATGCAGTTGAACAGATGTATACCACTGTATGTGCCTTTTAAATTATTTTAAAGTTTAGCTTTTTGTTGCATTAGTGCAGGGGTCTGCAACCCGCAGCTCTGGAGCCGCATGTGGCTCTTTTACACCTTTGCCGCGGCTCCGGAGCGGATACTAGCGATGGGAGGAGGCGCATTGTGCGCCCCGACACTCCCCACTGTGGCTGGCGCGGTACTGGCTGTGACGTCACATGGGGGTGGTGTGTGCGTTAGTCACGCACTGTCCCGATGTCACCTTCCCGGTTTTGCGGCTCCCAGTTTTTTTTTCTTCTGAAACGGGTCCAAGTGGCTCTTTTTGTCTTAAAGGTTGCAGACCCCTGCATTAGTGGATATACCCTGGTGGCGACCATTTTGGGTGTGTGACTGCAGACATGCAAGTACTTTCAGACCCAAAAGAGGGAGGAATGGGGGCAGAATGGGTGTGTGAGTGTAACGAGGTGGTGTATGCTTATGCATGCTCTGCCAATGAGCGCTTTGAAGTAGAACTCAACCCCTGTGGAAATGGGGAGTTGCCTGTATATTGCCCCCAAACCTGAATTATTTAGATCTATTTGAGCAGCCCTTGAATAACATGAATGACTGCAACTAAAAAATGTAAGAATACTAAAATGATTCAAAAAAATGAATATAAAAAGGAACTGAATGTGTTTATTTCATGGTCTTGTCTAGTACTGCAAAATAACCAACAAGTGATGATGATGATTCCCCAGCCACTCTAGGCAGCTTACAACATATCTGAAAACCTAATAAAAACATCAAGCATTAAAAACCTCCCGATACAGGGCTGCCTTCAGGTGTCTTTTAAAAGTTGTGTAATTCTTGACATCTCCTTGACATCTGAAGGGAGGGCGTTCCACAGCTGCTACTGAGAAGGCCCTCTGCCTCCAGTAAAGGTAGCATTTTTACACAGCTGGAAATATGTTTGCGAGTGAAAGGATATTAAGTATATTGTCATATGCTTTCTAAAAACTTTTTCTTCAAAATGAGCTTGTATTTTACTCAAATTTACAATTCCCTAGGCATTGCTAAATTATTAAAAGACTGAAGGGATTTTTTAATATTAAAAGGAGGCAAGTTCTACAGCTGTTAATCTTGTGGGTCTTTTGGCTTGAATATAGCTTTTGTTATTGAGAGAAGGATGTGTACAGCTGCTAAATCGTGAAATAGAGGACCTGTCAGATTTTACTTATTACCTAAGAATCATGTTACAATGAAGCAGTTGAGACAATACGTATTTAAAATACTTATTTCAAGGTGTCTCACAACAGAAAACAACAAAATGTTATAAAACCAACAGTACTGTAACCAACAGTTTCTTTTATGAGAAAATGTTTCCCATAAACACTGAGCTGAGAAACTATAACATAACTTTTTGAAAAGTTGAAATACTTTCTTCTGAAATTGTTGTTCTAAAAACAGGAATGGAATTTCAAAAACCAGAGAAATTTCTCGTTTCCTTTTTCCAAGGATCTTTTAAGTCAAAAGAGCTGTGCAAGTAAGTTAATTGAGGGAAGAACAGAGTGAAACATTCAGTATCGTGTTCCATCAGTGCAGACATTGCAGCTTGCCAGATGGAAGAATACCTCCCCTCCTCCCACTGTGTGCTGTTCAGTGGTTCTCTCGACCCCCCAGAGCAGATTTGGGAGACATCGGCAGGAGAAGAGGAGAGGAAGGCCCCACTGTGCTAGTAGAAGCCCTTCTGCTGGCACGCTTGGTTATTTAAATCTGGGCCACAAGTTTTTACTATTGCAAATCTAGCCCTTCCCTCCTAGACATCACTTGCCTTTTCAGATGTTCTTAAAGTAACCGGTAAGCCAAAGGGAGAACCTGACGAGTCTCTAAATACGCTCATCGTATTTAATATATACTCATCAACTTCAGGAACGTTGGATGCAGCTGGAAACGAAGCATATGGTATCTAAACATTTTCTGTACATCTTAAAATAGCACTAAGCTGGCTGCTGGACATTTCCTGTAGATTAATAACCATCTGGGCTTTCAGTACAGCCCAGCTGGCTATTAATCTGCAGAATAATATCATGGACATGAGCTTGTTAGAATTTATTCCAACCGCTGTTCGGCTGTTCATTTATGCATTCTTTGAGCAAAACAGAGAACTAATTGTCTTGGGCTGTGGTGTGATCACACCTACTTGGAAGGTAGCCCTGATGAAATTAGCTGGACCTAGTTCATTGTAAGTGTGGCTGGAAATTCTAGCTTGCAGAAAATAGGTGCTTCCTTGCTTGCTTTTCAACTTTATACTGTATGTTATGACTGAATCAGTAGTGCACCCTGAAGCACAGAAATGCAAAAGCTTGGTGCCAATCAGAGGTGCTGAAATCTGGAGGAATTTACTGACATTTGTCTTGTTTCTGGAAAGCAGGCATTGAACTAAAAATAGCAACAACCCAGTAATCTTTCAGTACAACCCTGTTTGACACAACTTATGTAAAATGCGCTCATTCCTATTACCTGCTCAAACCTGCATTGAAATCCTAAGGGTAGATACAGTGATGCACATTTAATTGTGTAGAATTGGTAGGTCCCAAAGGAGAAAATATTATGGATGGGCTTTTCTAACTGCAAAGAGAAAATGAAAGAGAAGTTCTCTGAAGCCATGTTCGGGAGTAGACGCAGAAGTACGTTTACTAGTAACAAGTATACTGGGACAAGTTCCTATAAAAGCAAGAAGCACTTTTTCTTCCCCAGTGGGTACGATTGCATGGGGAGCTGATCCCTTTGTTTCTAGCAGGGGAACAGTTTATTGCTGGTAGCAGAAGGGAAACATTGCTGGGTATGAATCTTTGTCTGCATCAGCCATTACATGCCCACATACCACTTGTACTAGTCCTTTTTCTCCAATATACCATTGACAACATAGGAACGTTGTTCTCATTTTAATTATCGGGGTTTTTTAAGCCCAAATGTTAGTATTGTGAGATGCTGAGGATGATTAAAGTAACACCATTCACACACAGCAGAATGCTGCAGTTGGCAGTGAGCTGCATGACAATTGCACTGCTGTGAAACAATGTAGTAGCACTCTTCTGGAACAATAATAATTGCCAAAGAATATATATATAATAATTGCCAAACAGTTATCAGAGTTTATCTGATATTTCTATGGTAACAAATCTCTTATTTCTACATCTATGTTCAGTACTACATTTTTTTTTTAAAGAAAAGCTGCCATCTGAATCTCTTTTATCTATCCTTTTAACTTTCAGTGTTTACTGCGGTGTGTAATGTTTTAGAGAAGTAGGCCGTAATAGCTTTCTTTGAACCTTCAAAGCGAGGTGCAAAGGGAACACTTGCACAGCAAATGCTTATTTGATGCTCAACAGCGTATTTTTAATACGCCATGAAACATGAAGGCATTGCTGCATGCAGGCTTACTGCATTTTGACATTCAGTTGCACGACAAGTTTTTAACCAGAGGGTTGACAGGTTGGGGGTGGGGTAGTGAAGCGTATTTGTTGTTGCAATCAAAAGGAAATCTCTTTGCGAGTTTATCTGGTTCAAAAAAAAGACAGGTGTATAATCTCAGAATGCTGCAATTGGAAATCAAAGGTGTTTTTTTTAAAAAAAGTTTTGCTAAATGAGGGCCAACTGTGGTAGAGTGTATTCCTCTTTTGAAGATGTAAGATTTAGAGATGATCCCTTGTTCTTTCCTCTATCATCATGTGTATTAGTGAAAGATCTTGAGGCCTTTTCATAATTAATGATACCTGATCATGACTTCATGCAGTCTATATAATTGGGTGCCTTTAGATAGTAATTTTGGTCCTCAGTAAAGGTAAAAAATCACCTCAGAGATCTTTGCAGACTGCTTCTTCATTTTATCCTGAATAAATAGAGATTGACACAATAATAATTTCTGTATAATGAATTTTAATTTTTTGGAGGTCAGTTTGGTTGCTTACTGGTTTTTGCTTTATCTTATGTGAAATTAGGCTGGCAATGGGATACTGTTTTGCCATATGCTTCGTTTCTCACTGCTGTACTGTGTTTACAGCAAAACAAACATAGCTGAAAGCAAGGCTAACTTTTCTTCTTCTTTGTGCATTTCTTTTTGTGTGTGTCTAAGCCTCATACCAGTGACCATTGGGTGGTGTTAGTTTGGCACTTCTTTTGTTCTTGTATGATATGTTTTGTAATTTTTTTTTAAAAAAAGTATTATTCCTGGTTCAAATCAGCATGAGAAAAACAAATTTAAAATGTTTAATTTGTTGCCTCGAAGTTTTTCAAATCCCCCTTTTCAGCAAATTGATTTGGTGGGATTAAGTTGTACGTTAGAATGAAAATGCGATGTGCAAAGCCAACAAGTATAATAACATTCCATAATGAACTAAATTATATGGACAGGAGGGAGGTTCTGCTGCAATATCACAAAATGACTAAACTCAAGTGATGTATAGTAATTGGATTACCGTATTTTTCGCACCATAGGACGCACTTTTTCCCTCCTAAAAAGCAAGGGAAAATGTGTGTGCGTCCTATGGAGCGAATGCAGGGGGGGAGGCAGGCGGGAAAAGCCCCCAAGAGCCGCACACAAGCTCCGTGCGCTCTTGCGGGCTTTTCCACAGGAGGGAGAAGGGACTGACTGGCCGCATCAGTCCCTTCTCCCACCTCCCAGGAAAGCCAGGAGAAGCCGTGCAGCCCTTTTAAAGTGCACGCGGCTTCTGCCGGTTTTGCGGGAGGTGGGGGAATTCCCCCACCTCCCAGAAAAGCCAGGAGAAGCCGCGCAGCCCCTTTAAAGAGCTCACGGCTTCTGCGGGCTTTTGCGAGAGGTGAGGGAATCCCCCCACCTCCCAGGAAAGCCAGAAGAAGCCGTGCAGCCCTTTTAAAGTGCGCGCGGCTTCTGCCGGTTTTGCGGGAGGTGGGGGAATTCCCCCACCTCCCAGAAAAGCCAGGAAAGCCCTGCGCAGCATCTCCCGGCAAGGAGAGGCTGCGCGGGGCTAAAGGGGAAGGCAAAACAGCGAGCGGGATCCATCCCGCTCGCTGCCTTGCCTTCTTCCATAGCCGCGCGCAACCCCTCCGCAAGGAGAGGCTGCGCGGGGCTAAAGGAGAAGGCAAAACAGCGAGCGGGATCCATCCCGCTCGCTGCCTTGCCTTCTTCCATAGCCGCGCGCAACCCCTCCGCAAGGAGAGGCTGCGCGGGGCTAAAGGGGAAGGCAAAACAGCGAGCAGGATGGATCCCGCTCGCTGCCTTGCCTTCTTCCATAGCCGCGCGCAACCCCTCCGCAAGGAGAGGCTGCGCGGGGCTAAAGGGGAAGGCAAGGCAGCGAGCGGGATCCATCCCGCTCGCTGCCTTGCCTTCTTCCATAGCCGCGCGCAACCCCTCCGCAAGGAGAGGCTGCGCGGGGCTAAAGGGGAAGGCAAGGCAGCGAGCGGGATGGATCCCGCTCGCTGCCTTGCCTTCTTCCATAGCCGCGCGCAACCCCTCCGCAAGGAGAGGCTGCGCGGGGCTTAAGGAGAAGGCAAAACAGCGAGCGGGATCCATCCCGCTCGCTGCCTTGCCTTCTTCCATAGCCGCGCGCAACCCCTCCGCAAGGAGAGGCTGCGCGGGGCTAAAGGGGAAGGCAAGGCAGCGAGCGGGATCCATCCCGCTCGCTGCCTTGCCTTCTTCCATAGCCGCGCGTAACCCCTCCGCAAGGAGAGGCTGCGCGGGGCTAAAGGGGAAGGCAAGGCAGCGAGCGGGATCCATCCCGCTCGCTGCCTTGCCTTCTTCCATAGCCGCGCGTAACCCCTCCGCAAGGAGAGGCTGCGCGGGGCTAAAGGGGAAGGCAAGGCAGCGAGCGGGATCCATCCCGCTCGCTGCCTTGCCTTCTTCCATAGCCGCGCGCAACCCCTCCGCAAGGAGAGGCTGCGCGGGGCTAAAGGGGAAGGCAAGGCAGCGAGCGGGATCCATCCCGCTCGCTGCCTTGCCTTCTTCCATAGCCGCGCGCAACCCCTCCGCAAGGAGAGGCTGCGCGGGGCTAAAGGGGAAGGCAAGGCAGCGAGCGGGATCCATCCCGCTCGCTGCCTTGCCTTCTTCCATAGCCGCGCGTAACCCCTCCGCAAGGAGAGGCTGCGCGGGGCTAAAGGGGAAGGCAAGGCAGCGAGCGGGATCCATCCCGCTCGCTGCCTTGCCTTCTTCCATAGCCGCGCGCAACCCCTCCGCAAGGAGAGGCTGCGCGGGGCTAAAGGGGAAGGCAAAACAGCGAGCGGGATCCATCCCGCTCGCTGCCTTGCCTTCTTCCATAGCCGCGCGCAACCCCTCCGCAAGGAGAGGCTGCGCGGGGCTAAAGGGGAAGGCAAAACAGCGAGCGGGATCCATCCCGCTCGCTGCCTTGCCTTCTTCCATAGCCGCGCGCAACCCCTCCGCAAGGAGAGGCTGCATGGGGCTATGGCTTCTTTAGCCCTGTGCAGCGTCTCCCGGCAAGGAGAGGCTGCATGGGGCTAAAGGGGAAGCCAAAACTTGGCTTGCTCCATAGCTGCTCGCAACCCCTCCAGCAGGGAGAGGTTGTGCGCACCCTGTACGCTGCTCTTTGGGTCTGGGGGGGGGGGAAAGATTTTTTTCTTGATTTCCCCCCCTAAAAACTGGGTGCGCCCTATGGTCCGGTGCGCCCTATGGTGCGAAAAATACGGTACTTTAAAAATAAATATCTTTCAAAAGGAGAAACTACCACATGGTTTTAGCCAGCAGGATTCTGTTTTATGCACCTTTACCATTTTTTTGTGGCTGTGCCCTCATGCTGACATAAATGGAAAAGATGAAGCCACAGTCTAGGTTCCAGTTCAGATGCTTTTGTTCCATAGCCTAAGATTAGGTAAACTTTAGGTTGAGGTGCATGTGTAAAGTTTCGCCTAGGCTCAAACTTTTAAGCTGACTCATTTGAATTTGAGAAGCTGAAAACAGAATGTTTTAGACCCATGGACACATTTGGGGGTTTTTTGCTTTAGTGCCTTGGGTACTAAATCATGCACAACCACTTCTATCCACACCCCCTAACCTGGATCAGCCAGAGAAAGATAGAGAAAAAGCACACATATACACAATATTTGTTTTTCCAAGGGATCTAAGTAAAAATCAAATCCGGTAGATTTAATTTGAGCCTTGAAAAGCATACAGTGGTACCTCGGGTTACATACACTTCAGGTTACAGACTCCGCTAACCCAGAAATAGTGCTTCAGGTTAAGAACTTTGCTTCAGGATGAGAACAGAAATCATGCTCCGGCGGCGTGGCGGCACCAGGAGGCCCCATTAGCTAAAGTGGTGCTTCAGGTTAAGAACAGTTTCAGGTTAAGTACGGACCTCTGGAACGAATTAAGTACTTAACCCGAGGTACCACTGTATAGTTAAGTGGGAGATTTTCACCCTTCCAACTTCCTCCTTTAACAGTGTGTACTTTTCAAGAGGAAAAAGAAGTAACTATTCTCATCACCTCATGACCAAAGGCAGTGTGTAGGGAACTCAGAGCTTTCTTTGGGACCAATAGGAAGACCTCAAGGGCCACTGCACTCACAGCCACCACATTGGCTGCCGCTGCTGAACAATAAGCATTACTGAGCCTGGGTACGACCCAAAAAGTCGATCTCAGAAAAGGTCTTTAGAAATTCCAAGCTTGGTCTGATGTGGTGTGTTTGGCCAATACATTAACGTCCTATGCTAAGCTTAGTTTTGAATCTGTTGGTGGCTGGCATAGTGAGTAAATGCGGAGATGAGTAAGACTGAAAGAAGCAGGGAGACTCTCTGATTTCAGCAAAGTAAAATGTTGTCTGGGTCATTGAGATATTAGACAAACATAGGTAATGCAGTGCTCTGTTAATTCCTTTAAAAGGAGTTGAAAGGAACTGCTGCTGTGTGATAGCATCAAGCAGTATCGCTGAGGGATATCTAATAGCTGATTATGCCATGCTGACACAGCAACTAGAGATCCCCCCCCCCCCCCTTGAAGCTTCTCAGCTTAGTACAAAGTCACCTTCATGGGTTTTTTTTTGTACTGTTCCAAAGAATCTTCCAGTGGCAGTGCTTGTGTAAATGGAATACTTAATATAACAATAAATATTTATATAGCCCATTTCAAGTTTTCAAATAGTTATTCACACGTTATCTCAGTAAGCCTCACAACAGCTCGTATTATCCCCATATTGTCAATTAGGATGATTTACCTAAGATGTCCTGAGAGTTCATGAATTTGTGATTTGGGACAGTATACAACAAACACGTCCTGTCAGCACAAGGATTTCCCCATCCAGCCCCAGAGCTTCTCTGGACATTTGGGGGAACCACTAGAAGAGGTTTAGGGGAGGAGATGGGGAAAGTCCTTTTGCACAAGTATTGAATTGAATTTTATTTTATTATTACGGTCACAGACCAGTTCCGGGTGCACAAGTATAAATCCAAAGTAGTACTTTGGATAGAACCCTAGTACACTACACCAGTTTGCATAATGCTTGGGCTTATATGCTTCTTTTTTCTTCTTTTCTGTCAAAAGCTTCTGCTTTTGATTTTATGTTACAGGTGGCACCCACTTTGCATGGGGTGGAGTGCGCATAAGCCTGTTCCGCCCCATTCAGCCTTCTACCACGTCCAAAAGGACCCACACATCAATTGGACGTGTGCAAAATGGTCACTGCCTGAGATCATAGTTTCCCGTGGTGATCAAACTTCAGGAATTGTGGCTTGTTTAACCTGTGTTGTGTTTGACAACCAACAAGAGCAAACCATGTTTTCAGATTCCGGTTTGTTTCCATCCCCTAGTTTAAACAGACCATAGTTCCCCAAGCTGGGAGAACATGGGCAATTCCTCCCTTTTATAGCTAGACTACACTACATCATCTTTAACTGTGTCTCTGGGTAACTATTTCCAATTACTTTCAATTAAGTTATGACTTCTAAACATTTTCTTCAAATCGTATCTGAAGGCGGGAATGTAAATATTGTATCCTCTTCAGCTGCATATAAGATGCTTTATGGCACATGCTTATTTGTTGTTGTTTAGTCGTTTAGTCGTGTCCGACTCTTCGTGACCCCATGGACCAGAGCACGCCAGGCACTCCTGTCTTCCACTGCCTCCCGCAGTTTGGTCATGCTTATAGTTCATAGTAAAGAGCATTTTTAAAAGGTCTCTGCGGTGTATATGTTTAGTCTGAATAATAATTGGAAGCTTTTGTACACACACCAACAACTTTTCACTTCCATTGAAGGTTTCTCTCCCCCTTCCCCTTTATTGTAATGTTCTCTGCCACTCATAGGAATTAACAGCCACTGCCTAATCGAACTTATTTTCTCATGAAGCCCACCTATCTAACTGCATTCTTGTTAGTATTTCCACTAATGAAGAAATATTTCTAAAAATATATGCTTTTTTAAAAAAAAATCAAGGATAAAGACCTTCCTAGTATAGAATATTGGAGCACAAATTCTTTTGCTCTGAACATGTTGCATACAGTGGGTTTCAGTGTGGTGTTAAACTGTTTGCAAATCAGGTGCTTGCCTAATATTAACCTGCCAATGTTCAGCACATTCACTGGTAGAATTCTTTTGTTCTCATGAACCCTACCTAATTTATAATTAATAAAGTATGTTGTACATACCTATGCAAAGCAGATTCCTTGGATTCTCTTTTGCAGTTACAGAATGTTACCCAGAAATATACTCAAAGGGTTTGGGACTCGCTTCGTGAGCGCTGTGACCTGCTCTGTTCCAGCCTTGCATGAATTTCTGCAGCAGGGACTTGTAAAGTTGCCAGCTGGGTGCCTGTAGATATCTTCAATTCATTAAGCATTACACTCTTGATTTAGCGGTTAGATAAGAGACTCAGTTTGAAAAGCTGTGCTTCATTCATTTTTTGGCTCCAGTGTGGTGCCTCCTAAGAGGTGACATTCTTGCCTGGAGAAAATAGCACTCCACTAATCATTTTAGCAATAGAAGGGACGTGTTTCAACCTGCTTGCTTTAAACTAGAATTCAGTCCATTCACACTTCCAGTCCGCCTTCTGCATTATCTTGGAGCCCTTCAGGCACTTGTAAAAACCACACTAAATCTGGATTAATTAGTCCAGAATAAATCCATTCCCTGCTTCTGACCTCAATTGCTAACTTCTTATAATTGCAACTTCACACACTAGGGCTTCGGGCAATTCACCAGGATGCCTAAAATGTTTAGCAGGGCAGAGTGCATCTTTATCCCAACTCCCAGTATGCCAGTTGTTTCTTGAAAGTTTAATTGAGCTGGAAGACTAAACCCACATAATTAAAAAAAATGGGTATCAAGTGACTTCAGCAGAAAACATCAGATCACGGTGCATTTCAGGCTAAGGCACTCGTCATTGTAGGTTACAGTATGACATTAATAATAATAAAAATGAACTCAATCATACATATACATACTCAATTATCTTATTAATAGAGAGAAACAATTTAAAACATCCTGCAAACATGAGAAAATTGATAACCATATAAAGCTCCCATATAGTTTTTAATAACAGTTTTTGTATTTGGGAGAGAAGACTGCACCCTGTACATAATTCAGCAATAGGGGCAATTGTTAAGTAATTCAAAGTGTATATGTCTACTCAGAAGTAAGCCCCCTTGGGTTCAAGGGAACTTATCCCAAGTATGTTTGTATAGGATTGCAGCTTAAATTTATTTGATTTTTAATTATCTATTATTACTAGTTATTTTCTTAGTACTTACTAAAAAACAGTGGTTGGTAAAAAGTCTTTCTACTGTTCTTAATGAACCCAAGTGGTTTTGGGGGTTTTGGACTAAGAAATGTATTTTTTTATAGTTGCAATTGAAAATTACTCATAATTCTTGCTAACAAAGTATGTAAAAGGTTCCATTCTTTGCAACAACATACAGCGTTATACACTGGATGTTAGTGAATTAAACCTGAAAGTGTCACTTCCCTATCTATATAGGCCAAGCTAGACAGCGTAGTTAATGTATTTTGGTTTTATTATTTAACAGAGGAGAGGCGGGGAGATCAGTACTGGGACTCCACCATGTTGAAAGTGTATGGCAGTGCACTGAGAGCCAGTGTGGTGTAGTGGTTAAGAGCGGTAGTCACGTAATCTGGGGAACCGGGTTCGCGTCTCCGCTCCTCCACATGCAGCTGCTGGGTGACCTTGGGCCAGTCACACTTCTCTGAAGTCTCTCAGCCCCACTCACCTCACAGAGTGTTTGTTGTGGGGGAAGAAGGGAAAGGAGAATGTTAGCCGCTTTGAGACTCCTTAAAGGGAGTGAAAGGCAGGATATCAAATCAAATCCAAACTCTTCACTTGGTCCCAGAGAGAAGGAAGATGATACAGCATGGAGATGTGGAGGGGAAGAATGAGAGGAATGAGGTGTGGGAAGTAGTATCAGATACAGTGGTACCTCAGGTTAAGTACTTCATTCGTTCCGGAGGTCCGTTCTTAACCTGAAACTGTTCTTAACCTGAAGCACCACTTTAGCTAATGGGGCCTCCTGCTGCTGCCGCGCCGCCGGAGCCCGATTTCTGTTCTTATCCTGAAGCAAAGTTCTTAACCTGAAGCACTATTTCTGGGTTAGCGGAGTCTGTAACCTGAAGCGTATGTAACCTGAAGCATATGTAACCCGAGGTACCACTGTATAGGGAAGGTTGCGAAGCAATGGGATGGATGGATGGGGATGAGTTGTTAGGGGCATTTGTTCTATGTGGAGAAGTAATTTTCCACAGGTAGATAACCAATATATTTTAAGTCAAGTGCATCTATTTAACTTTCTTTGGCAGCCAGCCACATACTGTTTCTAACAGGATATGTGCTTTCAAGGAATAGGGGGAAAGGAACTTGTAAGAGGACAAAGATGCTGGCAATCAAACACAGTCTGTTAGAAGCCTCTGTTTCTAAATCCACCATGTCTAAAACTGGCAGCTGGATAGCAGAGCAGAATCACAATAGTGCAGTAATGTTGTTTTATCTTCTTAAACTCTTTATTTAGTCAAATAAATAGGTTTCTGTGTCCGGAAAGTTGTGATGAGACTCGCAGAATATAGCAGCCACTTTCCTCTGGAAGTATCTAGCAATTATTTTATTCTTTTCAGGTACCTTCTTGTTTCAATAGATAGACGTTTAGCTGTCCCAACAACATATGGATTCTTGAAATTTAGCAATTTAAAATCTCTCAGACGCCTATGTGGAGAGGCCATGTGGGGAAACACTGAAAGTGAGTAATGCATGAAGCACAGGAACCTTGTGATAAGATGGGAGTTCTCATAATATTACATTGGTGGATACTTTCCTTGCTTCTTTACTGTACTTTGCTATGTACAAGCCCGTAACTTAAATAATTTTGTGTTGTTATATGTCTGGCTTGTGATGAATAATGAAAATAATAAAAATTTAATATATATATTTTTGAGATTTCTCTCCTAAAGAGCTGTGTCATATGACAGATGATGCATTAGAATTCTAATAAGGTAAACAATGTTGTGACACTGTAGTGCTAATCAGATGATATACCTGTAATGACAAGGTGAGTAAGCTCTGTAGAGCTGTGTGTGTCAGCCATGAATGCTGTACCATCAACCCTCCTGTGTTGAGCAGGAAGGTCTAAAGGGACCTTCTAAGAGCAGTCAGCTGAACATGCTTAGGAGCCTCCTCATGATCAGGAACCTGGATAACACAGCAGGTCTCTGCCTAACAGTTGCTGGGAATCTCAAGTGGGAAGAGTGTTGTTGCACTCACATCCGACTTTGAGCTTCCCGTGAACACCTAGCTAGCCACTGTGAGTACGGGCTGCTGGACTATGGGCCTTTGACCTAATCCTGCAGGGTTGTTCTTCTTGTGTTCCTCTTGTGTCAGTTGTGCTTAGAAGACACATTCATACCTTTCTATAACATAAGAAACTTATGGGGTATGCATGGTAGGGACAGGATGTTGGGGGCAGGAGGTGACATTCCCCACCCCTGTGTTAGCATTCTCTGTACAGATAATTTTGTGAGAAGAACCTACTCAAGACTCCGTGACTGAGGATGTGGTAGCGATACGCATGCATGAATTTGAGGTATTCTGGATGATGGAGTGAGTTAAAATGTGGGGATAAACAGAGCAAGAAAACAAACTTCTCGGCTTTCTTAGCAGGAATCAAAGCAATATATACTGAGCAGTTTGCAAGAATATTAGTAAATAATAATCTCTCAGATTATTAAATAAAGAAGGGAACTAGACAAGGCTGCCCTCTATCCCCATTATTGTTTATTACAACGTTGGAAATACTGTTGCAGAATATAAGGGGAAACAAAGATATTAAGGGTATAGAACTAGGGTGTAGAACTTATAAATTAAAGGCTTTTGAGGAGGGTGTGGTCTTAACAGTGGAACAACCTAACGTAAGCATTCCCAAGGTTTTTAGAGGAAATTAAAAAGTTTGGAAAAGTGGCAGGCTTTAAAATAAATGTAGAAAAGACTAAAATGTTGATTAAAAACATAGATGAGCAGTCGAAAGAGATTTTGGAAAGGTAGTCTGGCCTAAAAATAGGTAAAAAAAAGAAGTATTTGGGGATTTGGCTGACAGTGAGAAATCTCAACATATTTCAAGATAATTATATTAAACTGTGGAAAGACATTAAAAAAGAGATAGAGATACGGGAAAGAATTATTTCCCTATTAGGTAGAATTTCAGCCATTTAAATGAATGTATTACCTAAGATGTTTTTATTCCAATTGATCCTTTTGTCAACAACTTAAGCTGCCTCAGAATGGAAAAAATATATTTCTAAATTTGGCAGGGGGAAAAGTGTAGGATTAAACATAAAATTTTGATTGATAAAAAAAAGAGGAGGCTTTGCTCTGCCAGACTTGCAATTGTATTATGGGGCAGCTTGTTTATGTTGGTTAAAAGAATGAATTGTATTAGAAAATTCATATATTTTAGACTTGGAATGCCATGATTTAAAGTTTGGCTGGCATTCATGTCTTTGGTATGGAAAAGCAAAAATTTATAAAAGTTTTGCAAACCACATCAGGATAAATTTGTATAGAGTTTGGTACAAACTTGTTGGAAAGGGAAAAAAACTCTTATGGTTATCACCCATTGAAGCAATCACAATCAAGAGAATTAACATGGATAGGCAATGAGCCACAACAGAGATCTGTTGGAATTCACAGGGAGCGGACCTAGATTGAAACCAATGGAAAAGTAAGGAGCTTAATTATGGATTGGTTACAGTATCATCAAATATATGATATGTTCAAATTAGATTTAAAAAATGGGTTTCCAGATCAAAGCTCACAGTTTGAAAGAGAACTATTATGGAATAAGGATAAACTATTGTAAAAAATGTATAACATTATTGGAATGGGAAACGAAAGATGCGTTAGTCAAAGCTTTAATGACACACTGGGCAATGGACATAGGACATAACATAGACCTAAACTTCTGGGGGAAACTCTAGAAGAATTATTTGAAATTTACCACATGTTATACTTTGAAAGAGAATTATATGAAAATGATGCATAGATGGTATTTAACTCCGAGTAGGTTGGTTAAGATGTACAAAGTAGGATTAGATCTGTGTTGGAAATGTTCTCATTAAAAGTGTTTTTATTTTGGTGATGCAAAGCATCAAATTAGTGGCATATTTATTATTTTATTACCTTTCAGAATAGAAGTCGCTTGAAGACAGGTTACATGTAGCAGTGCATTTTTTGAAACTCACAGTAAACAAAATCAACATGCAACAAGTCATCAAGACTTCTCACTGGAGAAATGGAAAACCGGAATAGGATTTGAGGTGGTCCTTCCCATAGTTATGCCTGCGTTGGGTTCCTTCTTCTATAAGGCTATTTAGCCACTAAAAGGAAATCTAAAATAAAGTGATTTCTGTTCTAAAATTGTACTATTTTCAAGAAATCGGTTCAGTTAATGCCCTTTTGAGCTCACATATTGTATAGAATTTTTATCTCATACCAACACATTTTGATTAATTTGGTAATTCCTTGGAATGTCAACTAAGTTTGTATTCTGCCAGTATATTGGTCCTGGCTTTTGATACCTCGAGTGATCTTTACAGTCAATAGAATATTCATAGCTCTTTTTTTCATTTAAATATCACAGCCTTTCTCTGTTTAATTAAGTTCTGCTCTGTTATTGTCCTCCTGTTAGATGAAACTTTTTAAACAGAAGCAACAAGGCTGTTACTTCAGGGTGTGATGAGAGCTAGGCTTAAAAATGCCATATGTACGTTGTGGATTTTAAAATTGACCAAGGCACAGGTTCCACACACTGTATGTCAGGCTACCTGGCACCTGCATAAGCTCACATTTTGAATTGTAATATTGGTGATATTTTATACATGCCAAACAAGCCAGCAGACTCCGCAGTGCCAAACAAAATTAATGTGATGCTAATACTGTTTGTGGACACAGCTGGGCCACCGGTTGAAGCTGATGGAAGACACTCTGAGCCACTGAGGCCACCTGAGCCTCAAGTGACATCAATGGATTCAGAAGTACCCCCAAGCCACTCCTTCACAGGGAGTCTAACCCCATCAAGAGCAGACCACCTTCCATCCATCTGTGGTTGCACCCAGAATGGGGGACTTCAGCCTAGGGAGGTTTAGTTGGCTCCCTTCTTGATGCTTTTGCATCACCTTGTGAAGGCCTTTTATTATTCTGACAGTCATTTGTCTTCCCAGGTGGCTGGTTGATTTTGTTTACTTTTGTTAAATTATTTTTTTTTAACTTGCTGTCTCTGTTCTCCCAATATAATTCAAAATATCATGGTTTTATTGTTTTGTATTTTTTACTGACGTAAGCCACCTTGAGTGACTCTTTTGAGACAGAAGTATAGATATAGATGAAATAAACCAGCCAAATATACTAAGCGCTATCCAATTTCCCACATATTTTGTTCTTGTGAAATATGTCTAGGCATCTATTGAAGGGATTGTTTTGTGGTTTCTCTCACACACTACTTTTTTTTTTTTTTACAACAGCAAGGTATCACTATGCTCAGTATGCCTCTTGTATTGGTTGGCATTCTAGTGTGTATCCTCAGGAAACCATATGCGTTTTCAGGAGTTCAAAAACAGTGAATAGATTTTTACAAAATGAAGTGAACAGTTGTTTTGAATTAAATACGTCTGCCCTCTGTTTGCACCCAATTGATTTGAACCCTGTCCCTGGATTTTTGGAAATTGTTTCTCTTACATCGACTTAGCCTTTCCACCCTTTCTTCTTGATTTGCATTATCATTGTTGTTGTCATTTGTAACAACTGATTGTCCCCTGAACGTTTTGTAATAGTGGCATATTGTTTGTTTTCTCTAGGTTTTACTTTTTACTGTGTGGATGCTGAAAATGAAGTTCATGAATTTGCCAGGATGCCATGAAGCTATAGTAGGTGCTTCTTTCTTTCCCATTGTACCTCTTATATGCCAGATCCATATGTGTACATGTGAAACCATTTGGCTTAATTCCTAGGCTTAAATCAAGACTTTGGTTCTACAAATAGAAGGAGAGGGAGGCGACCTTGGCTGGTTTTCCTCTTCCACTGCAGCCTGTTGCATTGCATTCTCTGAAAACATGCTCTGGAGAGTTGGGGAACAGTGTGGGAAATGACACTGAGGACTGCAGGAAGAGAGAGGAATAGTCAAGTGTTGCCTCCCACTCCTTCAGCCCCCAGGATCCCCCTGCTGGTCCAGAAGCCTTCAGGGTGTAATGAAGAAAAGAACGGGCATTCCATTTGTGAAGGGGAATTCTGGCTCCAACCCATAGGATGGGGAAGTGGTTTAGGCCAGCAGGCCAGATCTTTACCTCCTTATTCCTGTGCCTGACTTTGACAGATGGGCAGGATGTCAGTCAACTGATGGTACAGTGACATCTTGGTTGGAAGTCCTGCTCCCTCCCTCCCTGCCTTGCAGGCCTTTTCCCACCTAGCCAGGAGGTTAGGTCCTTGACTGACTCCAGCTACGAAAGCTGAGGCTGCTGAACAGTATTGTGGTCTGGGGGTTGTTTAGGAGGGTTGTTGGCGGAGATTAGTGCTGCTGCTTATATTTTATATTTTTATTTTGGAGTTTAGGATCTATGTGGAAGTTGTTTGATTTTGTTGCATACTTTTTGAAGTTTTGTTTATTGTTTATGTCTAGTTTTGTTATATTTGTAGTTATGTAGTTTTTATACGTTGTAAGCCACCTTGAACATGGTTTTAACTTTGGAAAAGTGGCATACAAATAAAATGACTGATTGACATCGGGTGGTTTGTTTTCCTTTTCTTACATGGTTTGACATCGAACTGTTTGAGCCAATGTATAGGGCTTTGCAGGCACCACCAATCGGCTGATTGCCAGTGCTTACCAATCCCCGTTGTGCCGTTTCAGGCAGCGACCATCATGGTGCTTGTAGGCACAGCTGATAGTTGGCTCTTGCAACTCCCTTCTGTACAATTGCAATGATCACCTATTAGCTGATTGGTACCATTTGCAAAGGTACAGGGTTTCTCAGGCACCTTTACCTGTCCCACACCTGGCAACACCTTGTGGACCAAATGCAGAGGCCTAATTAGACCTGTGGGCAAAAGGTTCCTCATCAGTGCCATGGTATATGATTAATTTTATTACTGTGTGTTGTTCTAGTGAGCTGTAGAACATACTAAAATACATATTTTTGTTGGGTTCAATTTAAGTCTGGACATCTGAAATAAAATCTGGGTTCATCAGCAAGAAGGTTGATTAATTTCACCTTCTGTGAAATAGCACACTGCTCAGGCAGTTCACTTGAAATGCAAATCTTCTTTTTATTTTTAGCAAACAATTAATCCCTCACAGGGGAATGTGGGTGTAATTGTCAAATCTAGCAAAGGACTGCTATTAAGCCAACTGCAACAGCAGGTGTTGGGTGGAATCTCCTCGAGCCCTTACCAACTATTGTGCTGATTTTTCATTCTTAAGATAGCCAGATGAAGCTCAAACAAAAAGGAAGGTGTTTCATGTATTCTTCCTTTCCTCCCTTATTTATTTTGATTGTTTGGGAGAAGGTTCTCTCTCTACCTTGAGGTTTTGAGTCTTACCGATTTCCTCTTCTGTATTTATGAAAGCAAAATTAGTCTGTGCGGTAAAGTTGGGACAATTGATTTTGAAGAAGGGACTTTAATTAGACATATGAAAATGATTTTTTAGTACAGAGCCTGGGGGCCTGTTGGCTGCATCAGTGCCAGGAGGATACAGTTGCTGGAGTTACCTTCTTTCTCTGTCTGCTTCCCATGCACTTCCTATAGTGTGCTTTGTGTAGGTCAGGTGTTTATCATGTGTGTGTTGTCTAAGAATATACTAGCCATATTTAGAACTGTCAGAATTTCAGTGCATTTATATTCTGGGCCAAAGTATATGGTTCTTTCCAAAGGTGGTAGGATATCCTCCAGAAGACCATAACCTTTAGATCATTTTCAGGCCCCTCTTACACCAGAGGACAGGGCTTAGAGCTCTTGGCCCATGCTTTGGACCTGAAAGCCCCAGCTCATTATAGGATAGGATTGAGGATATCTTTCTGTTTCTCTCTTTGCCATGTCCTCCACCTTCCTTTCTTCCTCTTTCTCTGTGGCTTATAAAGCAGAAAAAAACCTGTCTCCTGCCTCTGTTCTTCCAACCTCACCCTCCTGACATGGGTGGGAAGAAAAACAGCCTCAGCATCTCTTACAGCCTCACCACAGGAGGCTTTGCACTAGTAGACATGTTTCTGCTTGTGCATGAAGAGCACCTGAGTCCTACAACACTGATTCCTCCAACACAGTGCAGCCCCCTCTGCCCCCAGAAAATTAACCAATATTTTGGTTTAGATAGTAGCTCATCTCCACTAAATGACTATTCACATATATCCTTTTCTAAATTATCTTCTCATCAACATAGCATCGTATCAGGAGCCCAGTTATACTAGAGGACCTTGATCAACTGGTAAAATAACCAGATGCAACCAATTTATCCAGCACCCAGGAATTATTATAGGCTCAGTAACCCACAAAATATTTGTCCACAGGTAGTGATCACTGGCTATTCTTGCTTGTCAATTCATTTAGGACAGTCAGGAGTGTCATGATCTTGGGTACTGAGCCTTTTTAATTCAACAGTCCCATGCGCTGAAATTCTTCCATGACCTCTTCTCTACTCTGGAAAATCCCATGTATGGGAGAGACAACATAGTCCTAGGGATTGTCTCTTCTTTTTTTCTACATATTTGCTTCCTATTCTGAGGTGGGAACACAGCCCACATCAGAACGTGGAACAGGAAATAGCAGGGACATCAGAATGTGGAACAGGAAATAGCAAGAACAACTCACAAAGACCCAGTTAGCTAGATGGAATTATTTAACTTGAACATGTTTTCAAGTTATGCTTCAAACCATGAACCATTTTTTGAATTGGCTAATAACAAAGATCCTGAAGAATAACCATATGTTTGCCTCTGATACGTGGGCAAAGTTCTCCTTTCTATTTGGCAGGATGATAGACAACCAGCTCACAAAATGATTTCATTCACATTTGATAAATGGTTGTCTGATTCCACTCTATGTTGCTGAATATCTTCCTTGATAATGTGATCGTGATAGTTTGCTGTACTATATTGTTGTACTTTCACTGATACAAAGTACAGGCATAATTCTAGTGAAGCAAGTGAAAAAGCAAATGTATGTAAAAAGAAGAAGCTAGGGGCCTAGTCTTTTCCCAGTAGCTTCTCACGTG
The DNA here is from genome assembly GCF_964188315.1 of Podarcis muralis. Lineage (NCBI taxonomy): Eukaryota > Metazoa > Chordata > Lepidosauria > Squamata > Lacertidae > Podarcis > Podarcis muralis. Next base: position 46,202,651 of record NC_135655.1, on the reverse strand, counting down.
TATTTAACAACAAAAATAGTTGTTTCTGTACAGATGAAACTTCTCACTTGTCCTGCAAAGCACATATTTTCTATTTTGCATTCTGTATCCCGGTAAAAAGCACGACACAAGAAAACACTCTCAAATATTTAGAGCAATTTCTGCTTTCAGGTACTTTTGTATGAAATATAAAGTCAGTTTCTAAATATTGCCATGGATGTTGTTTAGGGCTAAGGATGTCCGCTCTTAAATAAGGGGTGAGTGGGTGGTGTGTATGCGGAGCTTGAGAGCAAAGGGCCCTTACACTCCCCATTACCATCAAATGTCACACCAGGATGCAAATGAAAAGGTAGGCAGCGACCTACACAAGAGCATTCTTGGCATCCTGAAGGACTTGACTGCTGTGAAATAATAGGAGACTGAGTTAGCAATACTGTTTGATTAGCCAGTTGACCAGCTTGCTCACTTGGTGCTTTGCAAAATCCACTCAGTTGAATGCTTTTCCTTTTTACATGCAAATGCATGTGCACACAAGTGCTGTCTTTCATTTGCTCGCATTAATTATAAGTTTGGTTAGTCTTTGAGATGCCACGAGGCTGCAGCAGACTAAACACAGTTACTACTCTGGAAATTAATTATAAACGTATCTGTGACAATTTGAAACTACTTTTGAGTGAAATCAACCCATGTTTCTTACTTCTTTGTTACTCTTAGTCTCTCTGCAGATTAAACATATAATTTAGCTTTATTTTAGGAGGGCGTGAGTTATGAGGCAAATATGAATTAGCACAAAATTGTTGTGATTTGCCATCTCTCAGCATCTGCATTCTGAAGTGAAGAAACCAACCTCCACACTGTGGCGCAGTATAGAGTTTACAGATGAGTCACATAGGTTTCGCATATCTCTGCAGTTTTGTATTTATCTTTTATACCACTAAAAGCATTAAGTTGATGATAATAGCCATTTCCTTAGTGTGACACTGTGGGGGTGTGGGGGGGGGGTGTGACAGTGACATGGAAGATGCTGAAAGAAGGCGCCTTAAAGCATATTAAATTTCATTTTTAATGGTTTTGGTATCTCACATCAGCAGCCCATGTCCCTAATTAATTAAATCTTCTAGAACTATAATCATGGAGAGTGTAGCCAATAGTCAGGTGAAGTTCTTGTCTCCCACGAAAGATAAATTATGTGTAATAGCGAATAGCACTGTGTAACAGAGAGAGAAAAATGTAATTGGATGAAAATTTGGAGCTGACTTTAATAGATATTGGTCAAGTAAAGCAAAATATATTCAGACCTGCACTGAGATACACAAGGCTTGATTGACACTGGATAGAACCCCATAGCCAGCTCCAGATGGAAGGGCAACACAGAGAATGCTCAAGTCTCACAGCAATCATCTTGTATTTGTATTAGTATCACCTGCTAGAGGAGGAGTCTCCTCTAGTCTTTTACCTTTTTTTAGTGCAATAAAGCTGGCCCTATTCTATGGTAGTGATGAGGAACTTCTTGTCAGGTGGCTGAAGGATTCCCATCCAGCCAACTGAGCCTCTGGATCTAGACCAGGAGTGGGACAGGGTGGGGATGCAGTTTGCATTGTGGGTAAAACATCTATTCACTTGATTGGAAAGGCTTCTGTTCACTCTACTGTGAAGCATACCCTGCTGTGTTATGCCCTGCCCCCCATTACACCCCTGTTCTGTCCTCTTCTGGGTCCAAAAGGACCCATGCACTGGCAATTGTGCATCAGTTGGACGTAATAAAATGGTTGCCGCTTGTAGGCTAATGGTTTCGGCAGTAAAATAAAGGGGCTGGAATTTTAATTGATAAATTGCCACCTATAACTTTTTAATTGTGAAAATTAAAGTCCCTTGATTTCAGTGGGTTTAACAGGATAGCACCCTATGCTGTGATTTCTTTTTAAAAAAAGTAATAGATTCTTGACTTTTTCTTTGTCTCAGCCGTGGGAGGCCTTTTTTCAGTCACAAATAACCAACAGCCAAATAGGCTTACAGAATTCCATCCTAGAATGAGTTAAATTTACTTTTATAGAACTCTTACCCATGTGACATTATTATATAAACTGCAATCAAAAAAATAGTGTGGAAAGGCTGATTAAAGCTGTTTGATGCAGAGGAACAGGCAGACGCCTACACATGTGCCGTAGGTAATTTGCTTGTGCGGATTTTGAATTTGAATCTAAATCAGATTGTTTATGTGCATGTGTGTGAGAAGTAAAAATAAAAGCAGGCTGGAACAGATTTGAGTATTTTCCTTACTAACCATAATTAACCATAGAGTTGGAAAGGATTTTAAAGGTCATCTACTCCAAAGCCCTGATCAGTGGCCATCTACCCTCTTTAAAACCTCTAATGACGGAGAGTCCACCACCTTCTGAAGCAGTCTGTTCCACTGTTGAACAGTTAGTACCATCAGGAATTTCTTCCTAATGTGTGGTCAAAATGAGAAAAGCAGAATATTCGGGGGCAGGGACCTCTCCATTCGCATCCACCCAGCATTGCTCCGAACTGATTCCTTGTTAGTAGGAAAGTAATCAAATATCACTGCTAACTAGAATTACCGCCTAACTAGAAATGCCCAAAATGAGATTTGATAATGGATTTAGAACTATCAGTAGATCCCCAAGGATGTGCTCCAGGGAGAGCTGACTTCAGGCACTAGGCCCTTTGGCAAAGCAGAGGAGGAATGACCACTGGGAGGAGCGCAAAGAGAAGAAACACCATAGTGCATGGTTGTGAAGCAGCACAGCCAGACACCTTCATCTGCCCCAGCTGCAACAACACATGTCTCTCCCGTATCGGTCTCTACAGCCACAGCAGGCGTTGTAACTCCCCAACAGTTTGACTTCACCCCCAAAGATACACTCCTCCATTGTCTCCCAGGACACCAACCAACCAATGGATGTAGAACTATCAGTAGAATTTCTAGGCAGCACTCTATTGGGTTCCATCCAGTATCCTTGTTTGCAGATTCAGCAGGCCTTTAAATGAATCTGAAGCTTTGACAAACATGCAGCAATGGCTAGAGACTCCTCAGGGGGCTGAGGCCTATGCAGAATAATCTCGGGTGGTTAAGAGAGAACATAGGGGTCTTGATTATTGTGCAGTTTGTTGCCTGACTGGAGTTACGGAGTGTTCCATGCATATGTAGGGGCATCCAAAGTTGTTCTTCTAACTCAGGTTTGGGGAACCTGCAGGCCAGGGGCCAAAGGCTTGAAGGGTCTGGAGTTTAAGCTCCTGCTTAGCTGTGAAGCTCACTGAATGGCCTTGGCCATCACTGTCTCTTCAGCCTACCCTTAGCTCTTTGGAGGAAACATGGGACACAGATGTTATTGCTAGATTTGTATTGTTTTGATTATCATTATTTGCGTTTTGCTGGTGGCTTTGAAGATCACGGATTTTGAGGAAAGGATCCCCGCATTGATTTACAGCATTAACTGTCTAATAATAAACTTTGCAGTGTGCAACTTGAGCATCAAGGTCAAACAGCTGGTGTGGCTTGCGACAGCCAGCTAATAAGGTGGAAATGAGTTTACCCCAATGCGTTTTTTATTTTAAGATCCCTAGATCAGTTGAGTTCATTTCAATATAAATTATAAAAACAAACAGTTAACACATAAAACAGGCAAAAAAATGCAGCCACTCCCTTCCCGGCTCTTTCCTAAGCTGAATAATATCCAGTACATCTAAAGCTCTGGCTCCACCCTACAATGTCACTTAGCTTGTTTTTCTTTGGTTCTCCCTTCTCCCCACTCCAGAGGTTATTTGTTCCATACCTCCCCTTTGGCCAGGATTCTTAGGGAATTGTTTTCAGGAGTAGATTGCCATCCACCAGTGTCATAGTTTCGGTGCCTGCAGGAACTGAAAAGTTATAAATATGTAGGCTTGCCATATGTCAGGAAAATTCCTGACATGTCCTGGTTTTGGGGTGTAAAAATGGTGTCAGGGGAAATTTTGCCGAATCAGGGAAATCACTATTAAAACAATTTTGAACTATGACAACCCTATGAATCTGGCTCAATGCTCAACATGTTTCTTCTTTGACAATCACTGATAAATTGTAGTCAAGCTGGAGAGCACAGCTGACATTAAGACAAGAGCTAGATTTGTTTTCGCAAATATTTTGTATTTCCAGTCAGCTTTACGTGTGACACAGCACAGAGCATGCAGAGTTCTCTCTAGAAGTTAGCACCAGACAGCTGGATTTATTCCGAGTAACAGGCTTATAAAAAAACCACATTGAATAGACCCCAGATGACTAACTCCCCCCCCTCTTATTTTACTTGTTTTTAAATACCAAATATTTACTTTACAGATTATGTTTGGCATGCAGAAATTATACCTTGTCATTGAATTATATTAAACATAAAATACTGTATTTTTTTCCTTTTTATTTTTCTGAGCAATTGTGTTTTTACAGTGAGTTGTGATCACTTGAAGCCAAGGAAGGAACAGTTATAAGCTCACCAAACTCAGTGGATCTCTCTCTCTCTCTCTCTCTCTCTCTCTCTCTCTCTCCCTCCCTCCCTCCCTCCCTCCCTCCCTCTCTCCCTCCCTCCCTCTCCCCCCTCCCCTCCCCTTTCTTCAGAGTTCATCTAGGCACCCCAGCTATTTAAATACGCAATTCAAAATAAAAACTTTTCTGAAGAAGTTGTGATTCTCCCCCTTCCCTTGATGAATATAAGGGTAAAGGGACCCCTGACCATTAGGTCCAGTCGCGGACGACTCTGGGGTTGCGGTGCTCATCTCGCTTTACTGGCCGAGGGAGCTGGCGTACAGCTTCTGGGTCATGTGGCCAGCATGACTAAGCCGCTTCTGGTGAACCAGAGCAGCACACGGAAACAGCGTTTACCTTCCCGCCGGAGTGGTACCTATTTATCTACTTGCACTTTGACGTGCTTTCGAACTGCTAGGTTGGCAGGAGCAGGGACCGAGCAACAGGAGCTCACCCTGTTGCGGGGATTCGAATCGCCGACCTTCTGATCGGCAAGCCCTAGGCTCTGTGGTTTAACCCACAGTGCCACCCACTTCCCTTTGATGAGTATAGCCTCACATCATAATTATTGCCAACTGTAGTAATTCAGATATTTAAATCTATGAAAGGAATGTTCTTTTTAAAAGGTTAGATGATTATGAAGACACTTAATGTGGCCTTTACTGATTGTGAGATGTCAGTCTCCTTGTGGAACAAAAATCTGTCTGCACAGTGGGACTTCTGGTTTCTCTCTGCCCCCCCTTCATCCCCTTTGTGCCACCAAAATATGCTCTAGAGCAGGGGTCGGCAAAGTTTTTGTGGCTTGGGCCGGTCTACGGTCCTGCAGATACAGCGGTGGGCCAGAGTGTTTGTGTGCGTAAATGCTATTTCTGGCTCTTTTTCCTGCACAAAGGAGGTGTGTGCAGCTTCCCATTGGCTGCAGGAGCTTCCTGCAGCCAATGGGAAGCCGACCAGCATTGCAGAAGGCGGTCCCCGCTCTGCTCCACGCCGGTTTAACACGACACACAAGAGCCAACCAAGCGGGCGGTGGGGGTCCATGGGCTGGTTAAACGCTTGTGGCCCATGGGCCTTAGGTTGCCCACCTGTGCTCTAGGGTGTCCATAGACACTCCAGGGCAGTTTTTGGGGATGTTCAGAAGGCATAAAGGGGGACGAAAGGAAGGAGAAGCCCCATTGCACAAGCAAACTCCCATTTGCACTGCATTGCTTCTCACCCTGTGTGTTTTTAAAACCTTAATTATAGATTTTAAAATAGCAATTGGTTTATGAAAGACGTCTTAAACATGGATTGTTTGGAATGGCTTGTTTAATTAACAGTCTAGCCATTGTGTTGCCTTAGCAGATAAAGCATGGTGATTGTTAACTTAGACATATAAGCTCTATTATTCTTTTAATAATGGATAATAGAAAATTGCAAGGCAAGCGTGTGAATATTGCAGCAAACCTGTGGCGCATTTTATCGCAGTTTTAAACATGAATAAGGGAGGCCTGCAACAAAACGTTGCAGCCTAGGGTGCTTCCGTTGACTGTTCCTTTTTGACAGCCATGCCCTCTTCCAGATACTGCATTCCATGAAATGCTTTTAAATTTGCTAGTTGTTGGAGGCAGGCTATGTTCTGGCTAGAGGTTTAATTACTGTGGTAGCAAGCACTTGTTACTTTTGAGAAGAGGCTGCAGAAAGTGCTGGTTTCCCTAGAACTGTCAGAAGCCTTGATTTGTACACAATGCTTCTCTGTCAACGTGGTGCTGGTTCAGCAGCATCCTTGCATGCATAGACTTGGCAAGTATTTGAAGGCCACATTTTGTGTAATTGGTTGAGTCTCTGAATAGGATTCTCTTCTTTGTGTTAAAGGGTGTATACAGCAGTGCAGGATTTTATGCTGACATTCTCTTGCCTTTGTCTACTCCCTGCCAGGGTGCATTTGTGGAGGTGGCTTTTGTTGTTGTTCCTGTTAAAGATGCTTTAAAAGACAAACTACCACTTTGTAATCAGTCCAGAGTCAATGTAGGAAGTGCCTTTTGTTTCAGTAACCTTATAAAATTAGAATTTAAAAGGTGCTTTATTTTGACAGAAGATAAAACATTTGTATTTTAATATGCAAGATGAGTGTAGAAAAAAATTCGTTCGTGTATTGAATCACTAGTTTGGGGCAGGGAGGGTTTGAGTATTTGTATTTTCTGTTTTGTGAACCTTCAGGTAAAAATATTGCGGAAATGCTTCAAAATGTTTTCATTTGCTTTTTGCGTTTTATTTGGACAGCTTTCATAATCGAGGGCTTTGGGCCAGAAAACACTTCTGTGGAACCTGATTTTTCACCCGAGTTATGGTCCCCGGCCTCTTGAGCGAGATGAGCGCGCAACCCTAGAGTCGGTCACAACTGGCCCTGACGGGCAGGGGTACCTTTACCTTTACTATGGTCCCAGAACTGCATCCCATGCTGTTCCAGAAGGTTCCTTGACCTTCAGAAGCCATTTTTCAGAAGGTGCAAGGGGCTGTGCTAGAAAGGAAGTTGAAAACTCAGTTGCACATGCAAAACTCCATTTGTATTTTTATAGCCGCTCGTGGGGGAAATGCTGCGATAAATTGTTCTGAGCAATACTTTTTCTCACACCAGAGTACCACTTGGCTGTTTGGAGTCCCACTGGTGCTAAGCAAATGTGTTAAGCACATTGATGACTTGGATAATTTGTGAACCATCACGCCAGATACAGCCCACTAACCATGTATTGTGGGCTACTAAGGTCTTAGAAAACTACTTTTGTTTGCTTAGAATAGCAGAAACAGGGGAGCAGCAATAAATGGTTGGCAGGCTGTATCCAGCCTGGCAGTTATCAGGGGTCTGCTCTATGGCTCCAGCTTAAAACTTCTCTGTGACGATTCTTGCACTGCCAGCCATTAGCAGTAAGAGCTTGCTTATGCAAACAGAGTTCCAATTTGGGGATGAGAAGAAGATTTGGGATGGTGGGTAGAAGGGATGAGAGAGGAAAATAAGTTTGGGAACATGAAGCTAGTAAGACCAGCTTTGTAATAGGCTGAGCAAGCCTCATTTGGAAGTCTACTGTTAACTATCAGATTATTATTATATATTTGGCACAATGAAGGTGACATTTGGATATTCTGCCGTCAGCAAAATGTCTTGAGTCATCTCTGAACACTAACCTATGCCAAGGTTTACAAGGAGAAATGCTCTGGGAAGACTTCCTAGTCATCGTCCAGAAGGTTGACTTGGGCCTTCATTGGCCACCTTTGAAATTTGCTCAGAAGCAAACTCCAGGAACTTACTCAGTGTTCACCCTTCTTTTATTCCCCTACTCTGGTTTCTTTCAGAATTTTATGGACCTAGTAATTGTGGCTCCTGCTTTCAAGTAGGGATCTCTTTTTGATGATCTGGGGGAAAGGGGCGATCTAAGCCATCTCTAACGAGATTGGCACTGCCAGGGCAGGGCACATAGCCTGCTTGGGGGGGCATCTTACCCAGCACACTATTCCCCCAGGGTATCCCACCTCCTGATTAGTCAGCTCCACATAGGGACACTGGTCAGGAGAGTGGGAAATGACTTGGCCCTTCCTTTTTCTTATTCTCTGAGCTTGGCAGAGGAATATCTGCCTTGTGTTGTCTCATTTTCAGCCAGGGGTCGGAATCTTTTAATGGTAGTTGCAACCCCAGCACATCAGGAGGAGCCACTCACAAAGAGCCCTCACAAACTGCTGCTGCCTCTCTCCACTACCTATTCATTTCTTCACCCTCTTGGTGAGTGAAAGAACAGCCAGCAGGGAGGCAAATGACCCAATGCCGCAGGCACCAAAGACAGGTGTCACTGGAGAGGAGAGCCTACCCAAATCATCGTGCCAAGGGCTTCACAAAACCCAGAGTTGGTCCTAGTTTTGGAAGTGAGATTGGTGATTTGCAGCAACATCTTCTCGGTAGTCACATCAGCTTTGCTACATTAATTGTGTGAAAATAATTGATGTGCAGTTTTTGAAATGTAGATAGCTGCCACAAGGTGAGCCAAGTGAACAGGATCAGGTCCATGCTCATGGGGGGGGGATTAACTCTTCAACTCTTCCTATCCACTGTTACCCCCCCCCCCAAAAAAAAATATATATCACTCAAGGTATTTTTAGCTTTTCTTTTGTTTGGGGAGGAGGGACATTTTCTTTGGGGCTGTGATCAGAGGAGGGTTAAGCCCTCACACATTTTGATCCCAGTCTTGGGTGGTCATTTACATTTCAAAAACTGCTTTCATGCAATTTATGAAGAGCTTTTTCCTGAAATATTGTAACTGACTTTCATTTCACTTTGCTGCTACTGCTGAGCTTCAAGATACGTCTTTTTTAAGGTGTCTTCTGAATTTTGAGTAGAAAACCAAGCAGTGAATAATAATAATAGCCATGATAATGATAGTAACTAATAAATAGATGAAAAGGAATTGCTTCTCAGGTCTGTCCTTGGGATAGTAACCAGCAGTAGCAGCCTGGTTCAGCAGTCAAAATCAATCCTGACTACTCCATGCAAAAACTCAAAATTTACACCTGGTCTTCCTAAAGCATACATGTAATCAATAGGCAATCTGCTAAGAATGGCTTGAATCCTAAGTAAGTCCCATTCCATAAATGTTTACAAAATGGAGCTTTCATGCTTCCTCCTTTCCTCTGCAGTCTCCTGTGTCCCCCCCCCCCCCCCAATCTTCTATTGAGGGTTGGAGGACTCTCTGGAACAGAGTGACATGAGAAGGGAAAAGGAGCAATTGCCAAAAATAGGGGGTGGAGAGTCCCACAGTACAGAACCAAAAGTGCTTTCCACTGGCAGAACAGCAGTTTGGATCCAACTCAGTATCTCCTAATTGAGAAGCACATCTGTTCTTTCTACATATGTATAGATGGTAATAGCTTTCCTATAGCTTGTTGATCTAGAGAGAAGTCTGTTGTATATATTGAAAAGTAACTTACATCATTCTGCATTCAAAGCTGTAAAATACAGTATGTTAGGTATCAATCGCTGATCTTTGTGGTGAAATGTACTGAGAAAGCAACTACTGTATTGAAGCTTTCACTTTTCTGCTGTATATAACTGTGAATGTGCTGGCTAATCACTTTCTCTTCTTTATTTGCTCTAGGATTAAAGCAAGTTTACCAGTTGAAAGTTCATTCTTCAAACGAAGATTATTATTTTTTGACGTATGGAAGGATGACTACTTTTTGAAATGGACGGATTAAGACTTCTAAGAAGTCAAAAGTGATTGAACAACGGTCGTTCGTAGAAAAGCTATCGCTTCTCGGCCTTTTGGCTAAGATCAAGTGTAGAAAAGCTGCATCTGTAGAACATTTGCCATTATATTACATGATCATAACTGGGATCTCATGCAACCTTTGTGTTTTCTGGATAACCTTCTTCGGAAGAGAGTTATAAATGTGAAAGGCAGAGATGGCTGTGTTTTCTTTTGGAGCTTACTAAGGATAAACACGTTTTCCAATAATGACCAGTTTGAAGCGGTCCCAGACTGAAAGGGCTGTTGCCACCGGAGTGTCAGATGGAACTCCTAAAGTCCACTCAGATGACTTTTATATGAGACGCTTCAGGTCACAGAATGGTAGCTTGGGATCTTCAGTGATGGCTCCAGTAGGCCCTCCACGCAATGAAGGGTCTCATCACCTTACATCTACTCCTGGAGTACCTAAAATGGGGGTTAGGGCCAGGATTGCTGACTGGCCCCCAAGGAAGGAAAATGTCAAAGAAAATAGTAGATCAAGTCAAGAAATGGATACATCAAGCTGCCTTGATAGTATGTCTTCAAAAAGCAGTCCTGGGAGCCAGGGGAGCTCTATTAACTTGAATTCTAGTGACTCTGTCATGTTAAAGAGTATCCAAAACACACTTAAGAGCAAAACAAGGCAGTCTGAGAACCTAGATTCTAGGTTTCTCACTCCTGATGGATACCACAGCTCCCCAAGAAAAGCTCTTCGCAGAATAAGACAGCGAAGTAATAGTGACATTACCCTAAGTGAGCTTGATGTAGATAGCTATGATGAATGTATCTCGCCCAGTTATAAATCTGGACCATCACTGCACAGGGAATATGGCAGCACTTCATCAATAGATAAGCAGGGTACTTCAGGGGAAGGTTTTTTTGACCTGTTGAAAAGTTTTAAAGATGAAAAATCTGACCAGAGAGGTCCAGGCACCAGCAAATTCTGTGAACTCCTTATAGCTAGTGGAAGTAAGGGCTCAGGATTTTCCTTGGATGTGATAGATGGACCCATAACTCAGAGGGAGAACCTTCGACTATTTAAAGAAAGGGAGAAGCCACTGAAGAGGCGTTCAAAATCAGAGACAGGAGATTCTTCCATTTTTCGAAAGCTGCGTAATGCCAAAGCTGAAGGGGATCTTGGGAAGTCCTCAGATCTTGAGGACAGCAGATCAGAAGACAGTGTCAGGCCTTGGACTTGTCCAAAGTGTTTTGCCCATTACGATTGCCAGAGCATATTATTTGATTTAAATGAAGTGGCAGTTAACCGGCACAATGTGATCAAACGAAGGAATACAACGACTGGAGCTTCTGCTGCAGCAGTTGCATCATTAGCTTCTGGACCATTGTCCCATTCTGCAAGTTTCAATTCCCCAATGGGCAGTACAGAAGACCTGAATTCCAAAGGAAGTCTCAATATGGACCAGGGAGACGATAAAAGCAATGACCTTGTTATGAGTTGTCCTTATTTTCGTAATGAGATTGGTGGGGAAGGAGAAAGAAAGATCAGTCTCACAAAATCTAACTCTGGATCCTTCAGTGGCTGTGAAAGTGCCTCTTTTGAGTCCACTCTTAGCTCTCATTGCACAAATGCAGGAGTGGCTGTTCTTGAAGTACCCAAGGAAAACCTGGTCTTGCACTTGGATAGAGGGAAGAGATACATCGTTGAACACGTGGATCTTGGTGCATATTATTATCGTAAATTCTTCTATCAGAAAGGTGAGCAATCATTTAATACCTTGAATAGCATTATTCTTTCCTATTTTACAAAATGTTCTCCAAGTACTGCCTGCTGCACAGAATGTTCCTTGATCATTCTAGGCATAATTCATACAAACACTTAAATTTTGCAATTTGCTTTTTAATAATATGACAGGGATTTTTTTAGACTTTATAGTTTAGGCAGTCTTCTAACATGTACATGGAACGAGACCAAATCGAAAGGCACAATCTACAGAAAGATGCCGAGGTTTTAAAAATATTTTGGAAATGGAAATGTAATTAAAACTTGTTTAACAGGGACTGTGCGAATGTTCTGGCACCCACAGCATTGTAAAACATGTATTAAAATGGTCAAATGGAGGTTTCTCTATTATAATGTATTTCATTGTACTAAAAGGTTTTTCCAAATCCCCAGTTGACACAATTCTTCTTACTGTTCTAGAAAGGGGGGTATAATTAACATAATTCTGGTGTGCCTTTAATATAGAACACGGACCTCAGCCTGTAGGTTGGGAAAATGTTTGCTATACCTGGAAGAAGGTTTTGTGCTTTACAACATTCAAATATTACACTGAGCATGTGAACCAGATGTTCATAGCTACAACTGGTAGCAGTTTCTGTTATCACAGCGGTTAGAATGAGTATCACCAAAATCTTTAGAATTGTTTCCCAGCTGTATGTGCATGCTACATTTGCCCATGTGAGCATGTGCCCATGGATGGTTGGAACTTGCTCACATGTAGAACAAAACTGTCCTTAATCCTTTACTTACTATGCAAAATGTAACATACAGAATCCTTTTTTTCTGAGATGGAAAATAATTTTTTCTCCTCCCGCACCCCTTTTTTTAAATGCACAAGAACACTGGAACTACTTTGGGGCAGATGAGAACCTTGGTCCTGTAGCTGTCAGCATCAGAAGAGAAAAACCTGAAGAAATAAAAGAAAATGGATCGCAATACAATTACCGCATCATTTTCAGAACTAGTGAGGTAAACAATATATGGAAAGTATAAGAATAAGAAATGCAAAAATGTATTTTCTCTATACTCTTAAGATTGACTGCAAATGTGAGTTGTATAAGGGTTATTTTCATGTTTTGCCTGTGGTCTAAAATGTACTGATCCTTTAAATCAGAAAATATGTAAAGATGACAGAAAGAGCTACTCAAAAGTGGAATGGACTACCTCAGAAGGTGGAGTCACCTTCATTGGAGGTTTTGAAGTAGAGATTAGATGGCCATCTGTCAGGGATTCTTTAGCTGTGATTTGTGCGTTGCTGGGATAGGATTGGATGACTCTCAGAAATCCTCCCACCTCTATGATTCTACACTGGGTTGTTTTAGATCTGGGTATCTATTTTAATTGCCATTTTGTGCAATGTTGTAAACTGCTCTTGAGTATATAATAGTTTATATCAGAAGGCAACTTGATCTCCAGATGTTCTTGACTACAAATCCCAACACCCTTGACTATTGACCATGCAGACTGGGGCTGATGAAAAGTTACCATTCACTAATAACCAGGCCTGGTTCACACATACCTAAGCCACAGTTTGTTTAGCAAACACGTGGCATATTTAAAGAATAAGCCAAAACACTAACTTTTTGTAAACCGCTTTGAGGTTTTGTTACTCAAGTGGCATGTAAATGTTGTGAACCAAGCTTTGGAGAAACGATTTGTTGCTTATTTGTTCTGTGAGATGACACATGGCTTGTTGAACACAGCCTATGTCTGCTTAAATCATATGTACATCTTCTGTTCCTGGTACTTGGATTAATTTTTACATTTTCCTGCTTTAATTTTACAAAGAAACCTCCCTGTTTTAAAAAATTCAACTAGAGAACATGCTAGTTTATGGACAGCCTTTAACATAGAAACCCAGGTAAAAAGAAATATGTACAGTGGGGTTTCTATCATATAGACAGAAACTGCCTTGATTCCCTGTCGGGGGAAAAGACAGGGTATAAATAAATATGTTATAATAATAGTACTAATAACAATAAATTAACTAGTCCAAATGTTGAGTTTGGGCAGACGGGGAGCATTGTTCTTGTTTTACTTCTGCATTAACAGTAGCACAGAGGTGCTTGACTTAATGAAACAAAACCATTTTGCACATTCCTGGGAAGAAGCAAAAAGTGAATGCATGAGTAGCTTGTCCATCTGTTTTCTGTATTTCTGGATAACATATCAAGAGGAAAATCCCTGCATCTTCTAGGAGCACAATGCCTGCTTTTCCATTTAAGGAATCATGCAAATTGAACTTGTGTAAGTTCTTCAGATATTGGTACTAAACAAAACAATGATGCAGACATGCACAACTTAGTATAAGATTTGAAGCACAGCACCCAGGAATCCTTAGTTCTTTGGGTTACTAGCCTACCCCCACCTTCCCTTCATATATCTAAGTAAATAACTTTTGTTTCACAGCTTACAACCCTAAGAGGTTCTGTCTTGGAAGATGCTATACCTTCAACTGCAAAGCACTGTACAGCTAGAGGGCTGCCCTTGAAAGAGGTGCTTGAGCACGTGGTTCCTGAACTGAATATACATTGTCTCAGGTTGGCCTTCAACACTCCTAAAGTCACAGAACAACTTATGAAACTTGATGAACAAGGGGTAAGTTCAAAATAGCAAACTTTAATCCTTTACTAGGCCAGCATTGCGGTAACAGATCTAGATATCTTTTTTCCCACCATGTCTGGAAACTCTAAAGAAATCTACCAAGTCTATCCAATGCTACAGAATAAAGGGTTTGCCTGAGATCTCAGGCCTTAGAGTTTGCTGCCAAAAAAAGTGAATTAGGCAAACTCAAAAATTCTGAAATGTGTACTGTTTAAAGCAGAATATTATAACCTAGCATGTTTAATTTCTTTCTGCATGGTATAATGGAAGACAGCGTGTAAGACATTGATACAAGAATTATGCCTTATTTCTCCTGCTTATGTCATCCATGACATATTAGGCACTATCATCATACATTCTAACAACTTAAACCTCTTATGGTATTAGACCTTACTTTTTAATATCTGAAGACTCTTGATACTGCTTTTTTATATCTAGAATTTCATAACTTAGCAGAAATTAAGTAATTAACTTAACTTGACAGAAATACACTAGCTTGTATTTAATGAAGCTGTTTAGTTGGTGGTGTCTAAAACCAAAGTATTCAATTCATTGTTTGGATCTGTTCCAACTTGGTTTTCTGGCCTCGTTCGGAACTGAAAGTGGCTTCATTACTCTCTTGAATGGCATATGCTAGGAGATGGATGGGGCAGTGAGACACTGTTTAGTCTCCAGAACCTCTCAGCAGCTATCAGTAGTTTATTTATTTTATTATTGATTGGGAATATTTATAGCCTGCCCTTCATCAATACTGATACCAGGGTGGAGTACAACATAAGATAACGTAACAACCAAATTAATATATAATCCACAATAGAACACTAAAACCCACTTAAAAACTTCTTCACTCGGTGCATATTGAAATCTAAGGAATTTGCTCCCATGAGATTGCCCCCAACTTGGATGATTTTAAAAGAGATTTAGACAGATTCATGGAGGATGTGGCTTGCCATTGTGTCTAATAGCCACTGATGTGTTCTACCTCTACTGTCAGAGGCAATATGCGTCTCAATATTAGTTGCTGTAAATCACAAATGGAGAGATTTCATGTCCTGCTTGCAGGCTTCCCATAAGCATTTGGTTGGCCATGTAAGAACAGAATTCTGAAGTAGATGGGACTTAAAGTTGATCCGGGCCACACTTATGTTCTCAGTATTCCATTGACTTGATTATTTTCATAGACTAAACTACACATTTAAATTCAAATCACCTCCCAATACAAAGATAATAGTGTTGCATTCAAGTCAAAACTTGATGGCATAGAAACATTACGCTAAAGTCTACAGTTTAGAAACTATATTTTTCTTTCTCTCTCTTTCTGTTTTGCATCCTTTGGGGGAAATCTTGAATTGGAAATGCAAGTAGCAACCAATATCCTTTGCAGAGCGATTTGAAATACACAGATTTAATGTGCCTACATTTATTAGTCATAGTTTTCTCATTGTTGAAGGGGAAGAGGAAGAAGTCAGTGGTGACTTTTGGAAGGACTCTCTATGTTAGTCTTTTAATGCAGCATAGATGCTACATAAGCTGATGAGAATGCAAAACTTGAGTTTCTGTTTGTGTTTACAGCTAAGCTATCAACTTAAAGTGGGGATCATGTACTGCAAGTCTGGACAAAGCACAGAAGAGGAAATGTACAACAATGAATCAGCAGGCCCTGCCTTTGAAGAGTTTCTTCAGTTACTGGGAGAACGGGTTCGGCTCAAGGGATTTGAAAAGTACCGTGCTCAACTAGACACAAAGAGTAAGGGACCCTCTCTTATGCAAATTAATAAGACATAGTTACAGCCATGGTCAGCAAATAGATTTTGACAGTGGACCTATTGAGGAAGTGGAGAGTGGCAAGCCGCCACTCTCTCTTATCTTTTCAGTGTGAACTTCTCAGAAACCTCCTCATGACAACACTGCAGCTGCAGCTCATCTTTGTTACAGAAGTACTTGTTCTGAGAATTTGGTTGATTTGTACAGTCCCTCATGTTGATAGTCTATCTTTATGGCATCTTCCCTTATTAGTCCTGAAATTTAATTTTGCTTGTTTGTTTCCATCAGTGTACATGGCATTTCACAAAATAACCTAATCAAAAGACAAGTTCCTGCCCCAAAGAGCTTTCAGCATAAATTACCTTCTTTCTTCTTAATCTCTACATAGTTTCCCCTCAATTGAGTTCATTAAAACATAGTTCCTGGCTTGGTTTATAAAATTCATGGCTAAAATGAAGTAAAGAGGTGACTTTTTGCCAAGATCTTGAAACAAAATGCATGGTTTTTAAGGGAAGGGGAGAAATCAGCAAAATTACTCCTGTAAACACCTCTTCAGTGTGTAGTCCTCCCCGTGAAATACACACACCTATAGCTGTGAGCTTTCATTATGTGGTATTTAGATTGAACCGTGCGTATTGAGGTCCATGGTTATCTCACTTGCGGTATAGGAAATTAAAGTAAAGAATGCGTCATGAAAGTAGAAAAGCGTTCGCAAACAGTGCAGTGAATTTTCTGTTGCCATGGTTTCTGCTGTTACTGATGTTTTGACTATAGGCAGCAGAGAAGGAAACGATTAAAACATGAAATAACCTAGAATATTTTAAAGCCAGTTAGATATATTTAGAAACGCCAATAAATGTCAAATTCTGTAGTACAAAAAACTGAAATTACTTTATTTCTTTTGAATTTAAATGACCTTCCCCTATTTCTACCTAGTCATTGCCATGTAATTTACCTGTAATGTGAGGGGTCTTATGCAGGAAAATATTTAAGGGAGAAGAGGGGGAAATAATGCTGGTTCTTCTAGCAAGTGTTGAAGCACTGCTTACCCACCTACCCTGGTCTTTTCTTTAAAGTTGAACTGTGCTAAAATGCAGCCAATGTTGTTGACGTTCTGCTCACTTTGCTTAAATTTGTTATCAGCATAGACCTTTTCTGTTTAATGAGCCCTGAGTCCCTTAGTTTTTGCATGAGTTGACCCAAAATTGAATAGCTATTTACAAGCAGCAGGTCTATAACATGATTTGATAGATGCTACATATTGCTTAGAACAGCTACAAAATGTGTTTATTATTTAGATTATTTATATTCTGCTTTTCAAACTGATGAAACAACCATATGCTCTTTTGCTCTGAAGGAAGTCCCATTGAGATCAGTCATGTTCATGTCTTAAGTAAGTGTAGGTAGGAATGCAACCTAATTTTCAAAAGCAACTGATGTGATGCATGCTACTTTTGATTTATTTATATTTTTTAATGCTCCTGCCCTCTCCCCTTAAACAAAAAAAAATATATATTCAAGAGTAAATCATGTTGAGATCTTTCCCAGCCCCCTGCTACCTGTGATTCTTAACTGGGTATAACAAGGCGTGAATCTGGGGGTTTCTGCGTGCAAAGCACCTGAGCTTCAATCAATACATAGTGTCTCACTGATGTACTTGGTGCTTTAGAATAACAAGCAGAACAAACAAAAAGCAGGTCCCTTCCCCAAGGAGCTGACAATGATTATTTACCACGCTTCCTTTTTATTTTCAGGTATTTAACAATCTAATGTTAAATCCTAGACCTGAGAAACGACCAGAGTTGAAATATTCAAGTATATGAATTCCTTAAGGAAACGTTTCAGATGGAAAATTTATCCCTGCTTTGTGCATCATTAGAAAATGATCATATTGAGCAACTGTGTGCTTACAATTTTCTGCTTTCAGCTTGAAGAATTTATCCATCTCAAAAGGGGATTGCATCCCCCATCCCAAATCTTCATAGGCCTAATGTTTGTTTCTCCTATGTTTTTCACACAGTAGACTTTTGCTTTAAGTCGACAATGTTGACTTCAGATATAACCTCACTCATGGTTGAGGAGGACTGTGGTTATTTACATGATTCCCAAGACACGAGTGTTTTATGATAAGCACTTGTTGCCTTGCTTGTAGTGATCTGCTAGTTCAGGTCTCATTACTTAAGCGGCAAATGGCCTGGAGCCATTTGAAGACTCGGTTGCTTGATTTTTATTTTCCCCTGTGTTTTAGTTCACTGCTCCATTTAGATCAGTTCTCAAAAGTTTCTCTGCACACCAGAGCTATGATTACAACCATTTATGAAGTAAAATGAATTGTTAAACTAAAAGTTGTTACTGTTCTGGACTTTTAAAACTTTCAGAAGCTTGGTCATCATGAGAAGGCTGTATTTATGTTCAGCCAGAACCTTTTTCCAAATACTTGCTGCTGTGTGAAATATGCTGCCATCCTTCCCCATCTGTTTCTCACATTTTAGGCATTGGTTTTGATGTTTTCCTTCTACCAGGCAGGCAAACAAGGGACAAGATGAGCAACACATCTAATTGGGATGAGGGCACAATGCAGATAGACTTTCATTAAACGAGAGATCACCCCTGCAGAGACCAATGCTGGTTCTGATTTTAAAATGTAGTCTTGGGAGCCATATTGAGAGTAGTACTAGGGCCCAGATAGGCGATTAAAAGAGGCCTGTACAACTTGTGACCCATCATAGATAACCCTTTAACAGCAGTCATAAAAGGCTTAATAATCCTCCTGCCCCCCCCCCATGACTGCAGAATTGCAGAACTTTAAGCATTTGGCACACTGTATGTAATGGGACGTGGGTGGCGCTGTGGGTTAAACCACAGAGCCTAGGACTTGCTGATCAGAAGGTCGGTGGTTCGAATCCCCGCGACAGGGTGAGCTCCCGTTGCTCAGTCCCTGCTCCTGCCAACCTAGCAGTTCAAAAGCACATCAAAGTGCAAGTAGATAAATATGTACTGCTGTGGCAGGAAGGTAAACGGCGTTTCCATGCGCTGCTCTGGTTCACCAGAAGCGGCTTAGTCATGCTGGCCACATGACCCAGAAGCTGTCTATGGACAAACGCCGGCTCCCTCGGCCCATAGAACAAGATGAGCGCCGCAACCACAGAGTCGGTCATGACTGGACCTAATGGTCAGGGGTACCTTTACCTTTACCTTTTATGTAGTTGGTGTGGCTTGGTAGGTCACAAATTGTGCGGGCCTGTATTAAAATATAAATTTATTGTTCAAATATTTTAAAAATTAAATTGTAATCATAGTTTTCCTATATCAAAGAGCTTTAAAACGAGTTAAATTACTTATCATATGTATTCTTTGGGTAGAGGGGATTGTAAATATCATACATAATGCATTATATTAGGGAACATTTCTTGTAAAATGTGTGTGTTGGGGAAAAGGCATTCAGACATGTACTTCAGGAGAAATGTGCAGTAAAATGCCTGTGAATTTTTCTGTGGTCTTCCTTTTTTAAAAAAATCATAAACTAGTGCTGAAATAAATCATACTGAGATTAAGAGTGGGGGCAAATGAAAAAGTGGAAGCAGCCAAAGGTGATAAATTATTCCATCTCAATTAGGTACTACCTCCCTTTCAGATTTTGTTTGTATTTTTCATGTTGTTCTTGACGCTATTGCACGATTGTTTCCATAGCTGATGCTTACAACATCATGCAGTTTTGCAGCTTATGTAAAAGTATTTTAAAATAGTAAGTTGGATTTCTTTTGTTATTTGAATCTTAGCTGATTCTACTGGCACTCACTCTCTTTATACAACGTACAAGGACTATGAAATCATGTTCCATGTTTCCACCATGCTGCCCTACACACCTAACAACAAGCAACAGGTAGGATTCATTTTCACTGTGTAAAGAGTTATGTGGGTCCATTACAGATGTAACACTAAAGCATTATTTAGCACTGTGTGAATAAGCGGAAGAAAGCTTTTGACAGACATGATTTCCCCTCCCCTATCCTCCCTAGTGCAGCAATGAATAAGAGATTAGAGGCATTTGTTTCCTGTTTTAAACTAACAGAAATGTACCATTGTATCTGAATTAGGAGGAGCTAGGTTTTCTTTAGACTGCTTTGTGAACGAGTCATAGTCATAAACCTCTGTTGAATGCTGTCTTGTTTAAACAAGCCACAGTTTACACTAACTGGAGAATTTGGTTCATTGCAGAAGAAATTTCATGAGGTATGACACCATAACATAAGTCTATATACAACTTACAGCTATAGTATTCGAGTGTTAATTCCTAGCAACAAGAAAAAACTTTGCTACTTGCTGCAGTCTTGCATCTCAATCAGTATAATTGCACCAAGTAGGTTTGGATTGCTCTGAAATGACGTTGCTCATTGAGTGATAATATTTTCTCCACCCATTTGCATTGTTTCATTAAGATCCTCCAAGATGTTTGAGCTGTTTAAAAAATGGTTTTGGTGTAATAAAGAAAACTTCCAAGTAGCTGCAAGAAGTTATATTTCAGTAGACAAGTTGGCTAGTGATGGCTTAAGATTTTGGGAATGAACAAATCTGGGGCTGATTTAAAGTTTGTTTCTCTTTAGGAAATGTGAGTTAAGTAGTAAATCTGATCAGCATAGCTTTTTCAAGATCATTTGCTTTCACATGAGAGCTGTGATAGAGTCAGAGAGAGAGATGGCAGTCTGGGGTACAGAAGGGGTGTCTCCCCAGCCTTGGGGGAATCTTGTGTTTTTACTGCTTAGAGCCAGTGACTAAACTTCAGCCTAGTTGATACATTCAGCGCTATGATAGTGTGGTATAAGTCTTGTACAAGAGCATATGCAAACAGAAGAATTTACCTAGGTTTGGGGTAGGAAGCAGCCCTTTCATGAGTGGAAGAAATTGTGTGCTAGTGCAAGGGCGGGGAACCTTTTTTCTGCCAAGGACTGCATACCAGTGGGAGTTAGGGTCAAAGCCAGTGCGTGGGCAATGCCAAAACCAAAAGTACATGGGGTATCCTATCTTTTTCCTGCTGCTGCCACTCTTCCCTCCTTGCCATTAACATGTGGCCCTCAGCATACAGGTTGCGTCCCCATGTGCTAGAAGAAGGGCACACTTGGATCCACCCCATGTGTCCCAAGGCACTTTTCTACATTTGTAAAAGCAATGTCCAGGGGACGCGGGTGGTGCTGTGGTCTAGGGCTTGCTGATCGGAAGGTCAGCAGTTCAAATCCCCATGACGGGATGAGCGTCGGTTGTTCGGTCCCAGCTCCTGCCCACCTAGCAGTTCGAAAGCATGTCAACGTGGAAGTAGATAAATAGGTACCGCTCCGGCGGGAAGGCAAACGGCATTTCTGTGCGCTGCTCTGGTTTGCCAGAAGCGGCTTAGTCATGCTGGCCACATGACCCGGAAGCTGTCTGCGGACAAACGCCGGCTCCCTTGGCCTATAGAGTGAGATGAGCATGCAACCCCAGAGTCATCCACGACTGGAGCTAACGGTCAGGGGTACCTTTACCTTTAAAGGCAATATCTAGTTTCTTTCTTGAGTGATTACTCAATATACTTTACCTCATACATTGCCCTCTTTGATATCATTTTCATTTTGTAAATTTTTGCTAATCATTGTTTGAACTGAACTGAGCTGCGGAAGTCTATGTATAGCTGGAATTTATATCTGATTTAAACAAAAAGCAAACAAACCACAAAACAATTGTTAATTCAAGGAGCTAACATTGAATTCAAGGAACAATAACATGGTTTAGTTGATTCTGCCTGCTCATGAACATACTTTAATCTCATTATATTTTAAATGGTCAGTTCTATCATACAGATGGTTAGTGCTATGCTGTAATTTAAAGGAAGCTTTCTGGCATTCTTTTCAGGAGAAAAAGAATAAGTTGACAAAAATGCATAACAATAATTTGTTTGGTAACACTGCCACTATCAAATACAAAAACACAGTTTTAATGCACAGAAGAACATTGTCTAGGTTATGAACAATTTATAATGGTTGGAAGAAAGTAGCAAGTAGACAAACATAGTGTTATATTACGATAAATTTGATTCTAGAGACATTCAAAATCTGTCTGTTATGAAGACATTTCTGGGTATTAAAATAGACGTGTAGCTGTTGTTATGGAAACAGGGGGTGCAAGATGCTAGTCGTTTCAGCATGTCATATATTGGCCAATTTCTCATTTACTTGCTCAGAATAAAGCATTGAATGAAATAATTTAAAATATTCCATGATTCGCAAACATTAATTAACAGGAATAATGAACAATATGCTATAAGGGGGTACTTCCCCCCTCCAATACCTTATGTTTCTTGTCTTTACCCTCATAGCTCTTAAGAAAACGACATATTGGAAATGATATTGTGACCATCGTTTTCCAAGAACCTGGAGCAGAGTCATTCAGCCCAAAGAATATTCGCTCTCACTTCCAGCATGTCTTTGTCATTGTCCGTGTGCACAATCCATGCACCGACAACGTCTGTTACAGGTACCTATTACTTTGTGAACACGCAGAGGCTAACCACATTTTGGAATTTTTTATGCTTTATTTTACAATGCTTTTTTACTGTTAATTTTCAGGAAAACTATTTTTGGGTTTAACATTTAAGTACTTGGCAGGCTGAGAACCAGTTAACATTTCTACTTTTTTTCCACAGAAGAAAGAGCATGCGAGTTAATTGGATACTTTAGAACCAGAGTTAGCTGCCTTGCATTGAGGCCAAGCTTCAAAAATGGCCAAGTGGGCTTCATATTAACCTGGTGATAATCCTAGCCTGGGTTAATTCAGCGTGTATGAAAATAAAATAATAAAATTCTGGGGAGTTGAAAAGCAGTCTGGAAACCATGTATGCCAGATTCATGGTGGCTTTCTCACATTGTTTATATGCATGGAGTTTCTTAGGAATTCACACCTAGGGAGCAGAGAATGTGGTTGTGAAAGATAGCAATATATTGCTCCCTCTGGAAAACATCCAAGAAGAACAGATGAATTCTGTCAAATTTAACATACTACCCTTTGGAATAAAATACTGGAGAAGTCTATTCTTAAGAAATAAGACATAGTATTTCAGTAGAAATACTTTTCAGGACTGTTTTCCATGAAGTCTCAGGCAGTAAATGTCTTAGTCTTTAAGGTGCCACAAGACTCTTGGTTGTTCTTGCTACAGAAGGCTCTACTTTACAGCTGCTCTGCTGTAAAGTAGTACTGTTGCTTGTTTGTTAAAGCATTGGTTCCCATGTGAAGTAGGGAACACTAGAATGCGGTTTCATAAATCCCCAACCAGCAATTTCATAGGGGTCAAGGTCTTTGATTTGGGAGAGAAGAGGCTGTGACTGTTTTCTGTTCTTGTTTGTACTGCTAGGCCATGCTACCCTGTCGTAGATCATAAATTTTGTCGTTTCTAAAGATCAAAGCAAAGAAGTCAATGGAAGAGTAGAAAGATGAGTTCCGTGGATTCAGCTCATCATTAACTCACATTTCCTTTTCCTTTATGTAGTGTTGCTGCGACGAGATCCAGAGATGTGCCATCGTTTGGACCACCAATCCCTAAAGGCATTACCTTCCCCAAATCCAATGTATTCAGGGACTTCTTACTTGCTAAAGTGATCAATGCTGAGAATGCAGCTCATAAATCAGAGAAGTTCCGTGCCATGGCCACCAGAACCCGTCAGGAATACTTGAAAGATTTGGCAGAGAAGAATGTCACAAACACACCCATTGACCCTTCGGGCAAATTCCCCTTCATCTCACTTGCCTCTAAGAAGAAGGAGAAGTCCAAGCCTCATCCAGGAGTAGAACTCCACAGTTCTGGTGCTGTTGTATGGAGTCTCCGTGCTAAAGACTATAGCAAGGGTGTAGATATAGACTCTCTCCTGGGGATTTCTAATGAATTTGTTGTTATCATTGAACAAGATACAAAGAGTGTTGTGTTCAATTGTTCCTGCAGAGATGTCATAGGGTGGACTTCAACAGACACAAGTGTCAAAATTTTCTATGAAAGGGGTGAATGTGTTTCTGTGGAGAGTTTCAAAAACCCTGAAGATATCAAAGAGATTGTCAAAAGGCTAGAGGTTAGAGTTTGTTCTCTCTCTCTCTCTCTCTCTCTCTCTCTCTCTCTCTCTCTCCCTCCCCCTCCCTCCCTCCCTCCCTCCCTCCCCCTCTCTAAATATGTAGATCTGGTCTTCAGGCATGAGTAAATTCAAAGAACTGTGATGGAAAGATTAACATAGTTTGGATCCATTCTTAGATTTTGGTAACAGATCCGTTGATAGTGAAACAGTCCCTCAACTTGTGATGTAATTGTGCAAAAATATTAATGGAAATTATTTTCTAATTCTTCTCCCAGTTCTCCAAAGTTGCAAGCAGACTAGGTCAAAGAATACCTTCTTATTGCCTGTTGCTTGTTCAGTCATTAACTGAGACCTTTGAGTAGTGTATTGCTGTGGGAGCACTGACACATAGCACAGTCCCTGACATGTATCAAATATTATGCAAGACTTAATGTTATAGTTTCTACCTATTCTAGTAGCAACTGCATTTTATTCTCTTATTCAGAAAATAGCAGTCTCTACATCATGAAGAAAAGCTGCATTTGTCTATTGCATTCAAAAATATTCATAATTAGCAGGATCACTTAGCCAATAGAACAAGTTTGCATTTTGTGTAGATAGCTGCATGCCAGTAAATAAGATGACTAAATTACAAAGAACTACCAATTTATCGAATCAATAGGGACATAATAATATAAAGGAACATTCTGTCAGCCTAACCGTGAATACTGGTATATAACCCCACCCATGAATTTTCCAGTTGTATTGCTACATTACCTTAATGCTTCTATAATTTCCATAAAGTTCTAAAGCCAGTCATTTATACAAAATCTGACTGTGCCTGGATTTTCATCCAGTAGTAACCTAGCCAACTTGCACTGAAAACTGTGCACAGCAGTAGCTGTCAAAATAAGGAATATCATTGTCCCATCTTGCTTCATGTACCATATTTTTTTTAAAAAACTCCCCCATGTATTTGTCTTCCACTGAATGTAATTAATTGCACTAAACTCTTCCCATTGCACCCTCCCCCTCCAACCCCTCTCTCTTCACTTCTCAGCTTGTGACAAAGGGCTGTGAGTCAGTGGAAATGACTTTACGTCGCAATGGACTAGGCCAGCTTGGTTTCCATGTGAACTATGAAGGAATTGTGGCAGATGTTGAACCTTATGGCTATGCTTGGCAAGCAGGATTACGACAAGGCAGCAGATTAGTGGAAATTTGCACTGTGGCTGTAGCTACTCTGAGCCACGAGCAAATGATTGATCTCCTGCGGACTTCAGTTACTGTGAAGGTTGTCATTATCCCACCTCATGAGGATTGCACCCCACGAAGGTATCTTTATTTGTGGGGGGATAAATGAGTTATATCTGCTGTTGACTTTTTCAGGGTGTTCTCTGAATTTATAAAGAATAATTTTTGTTCTAACTTGGTCTATATAAAAATAAGAGTCCCGTTTCACATTAATTTGGCTATGGATGTAGAGTCGTAGGTGGTTACTGTGTTTTTAAAGGGGACCTATTTATTCTTATGGTATGGGAGTGCTTCTGCATTGCCATTGATATGTCAAAGCCTCCCACTGGATTGTGTTACATGTATAATGTCTCTGAAGGAAGCATTGGTCATGCTGAGTATTCTCAAGTCAGATTGCCAGTGCTAGTGTTTGCTTACATTCTCACTAGTCAGTTAATAATTACGTAGCCTTTGAATAGCTGCATCTCGTAGCTGCATTTATCTTGGTGATGCTCACTTTTTAAATAAATGCATGTGAGATACTGCAAAATCTTTAAATGTCATATAGCCATTTTAACACTTCACTGAACAAAAACACCATTTGCGCTTTAAGCTGGGGATCTACATATATACTTATTTTGAAGGAGCCCCTGCCTGTTTTTATTATTTGGATCCTTCAGCCTGACCTCAGAATAACTTGAGATGAGTTTCACCTTTTACTTTAACTCTCTATAGAAAAGTTCTAGTTACAGGTAGGTAGTCTACCATAGTCGAAACAAAATAAAAAAAATCCTTCCAGTAGCACCTTAGAGACCAACTAAGTTTGTTATTGGTATGAGCTTTTGTGTGCATGCACACTTCTTCAGATAAATTGAAACAGAAGTCACCAGACCCTTATATATAGTGAGAGGGTGGGGAGGGGTGGGAATGGGTGATTGACTGATAGTTGTGGTAAACCTGTTGACAACTGTTAACGACTGCGATTGGTCTTACAGGAAAAAGCAAGGGGTTTACAGCCATTAACAGTCATCAACAGGTTTCCCACACCTATCTGTACAAAAGTCAAGTGCCAGGGTATGAAAGAATAGAACCTTTCTCCTGGAGCAGAATGAACAAATATTATGTGGGAGGCTATCTCATTTTCCTAACAGCTAGTTCTGTGTTAAATGCATGTTTTAAGATAAGTCAGCTCAAAGTTAGGGCAATTGATGTTTACAATTTGGCAAATGTTATTAGCCATCATTCATATTGTTGCTTTCAGATATTTTTCAAAAACCACCTGTTCATATAATATAAAACTTGCATAGTCTTGAAGTAGAAGAATAGAACAGCAAGGCAAGAAAACCCTGTCATTTTTGAAGTTCAATATTTTTAGTTATTTCCTAAATGCAATTCTTAAAATAACATTTAGGCTGAAATCCTATACCCAGTTTCCTGAGAGTAAGCCCCATTGATCTGAGTTCCATTTCCAGGATCTCTGAATCCAAACTTTACTTCATAACCCTAAGCATATTTATTCTGCTGTCAGCCGGTCTTCTTTCTGTTTTTACGATTGTAATTGATTTTTATTTTTTTGTAAGTTCAGGTGATATGACCAGACTTCGGTTCCAGAGACTATGGGATATATGTCAAGTGTTAGATATACAGAAACATTAGTTAGTTTAAGTCAGTTGATTTCCTTGTGTCTGAGTATGACTTGATTGGCTAGTGCCCTATAAATTAGGGATAGAATTAATGTGTAACTAACCAGTCTGGGCCATATTTAGCACTCAAGACTAGGGGTATCACAATTGCTGTCATATAAGGGTATATGGCAAAAACCTTGGTTTTCGAACAGCTTGGTTCTCAAACGTTTTGGCTCCCGAACGCCGCAAACCCAGAAGTGAGTGTTTCAGTTTGCGAACTATTTGGGGAAGCCAAACATCCGACGGGGCTTTCACAGCTTCTGATTGGCTGCCGGAGCTTCCTGCAGCCAGTCAGAAGCCGCACTTGGTTTCTGAACATTTTGGAAGTTGAACGGACTTCCGAAACAGATTCCGCTTGACTTCCAAGGTAACGACTGTACTTTTCTCCCTTATTTCAGAATTGCATTATGCTTTCTTCTTTCTCTTTCAGAAGTTTTTCAGAAATTAATCGCATGCCGGTGATGGAATACAAAATGAATGACGGCGGTGTTCCATACGAGTTCAAGTTCCCTTTCAGGAATAACAACAAATGGCAGAGAAATGCTAACAAGGGACAAGGGCCTCATGGGCAGCAAATGCCATCCCAGATGCAAAGTCCTGCTACCACTAGGGTTGCCTCAGGGAAAGGTGAAGGGAAAATGCCTCCCCCAGAGCGAGCAGCCAATATTCCACGCAGTATTTCTAGTGACGGGCGGCCACTGGAGAGTAGAAGGTAGATAACTAATTTGTGTGTTGTTTTCCTCCAAGGTATGTTGCAGCATTCTGAGACTTTTGAAACAACAGCAGTAAGAACTCTCAGGCACACAAGTTCACATTCCAATTCCCCTGTTTCTTATCCAGATCAAATCTGACCCCCACCTCAACAAAATGTTTTTATTCACTTCCAGAAAGTATTTGGTATCTAAAAGAAATGACACTAAACTAGTTCACAGCATTTGGGGATTAACTCATAGTCTTCAGGTACCAATTCTAGTCATGCCACCTTACTTATCCAGTAACTGGAGTATGAAGAAATGCACATATACTCATGTCTCTCTATTGTTTAAAAAATTCTTTTTTTAAAAGAAAAACATCCCTAATTATATTTTCCTCTGCGAACCTGCAGAAACACAAACATCTGTGTTGTTATATCTATATTAAGAAAAGAGCATCTTGTAAGGCAAGAAAGGCAAAAGCAGTTCATATTGGAATATGAAAGAATCGCCTGTAGGTCTAGCCCTTCCGCTTGTGTTCACGTTTGACAAATTGCCTCAGCACTCTAAAACCTTATTTCCACCCCCTTTTTGCACATTGAAATCAATGGATTTTGAACTTTTTAGGGAATTAGCACATGTTGAAGATTGGTTCGGTAAATGGAAGGGCTAGCTTTAAAGTATATGAATAACATAGTCTGTTGGAAGAAAGACCTCACTATATTGGTCGTATGAGCTCTAAGCCTGTAGTCAATAAAGAAGGGGGATAGTTCCAAGATAATTGTGCTTCTCTTTCCTCAGATATTCTCAGATATTTTGCCGGCTTTTAGGCAAAATGTCATTATAGCATTGCAGAATGCAGTGCCCTTTATTTGGGGTAGCAATACCTGTTGTTGCAATTTTAGATCTTATCAGAATTCTCTTCCTTCTGTAGAGAACGTGTGAAGTCTCTGGCTGATGTTATTTCTACAATACACAATTAGTTTTACATGTAAAAAAACACCAACCTGTTTTGTTCATTCTGGATTTTCCCAACATTGCTGGAATGCAGAGCAAATGTAGTCTGAAACACTCCATTTCTACACTTTCTCGTGCATACCAAAAGGACGAAGTAAATTGGCCCTTTTTTTTCTTTTTTGATCACTTGATACCAGCTATGCTTCCTGCCATTTCATGCTATCATGTGGCACAGCCAGTTTTGCCTAGAGCAGTGTTTCCCAACCTTGGGCCTCCAGCTGTTTTTGGACTACAACTCCCATCATCCCTAGCTAGCAAGACCAGTGGTCAGGGATGATGGGAATTGTAGTTCAAAAACAGCTGGAGGCCCAAGGTTGGGAAACACTGGCCTAGAGAGCTGAGCTTTGACTAAAGCTCATTTGACATTGATAGAGCAAGCCTGTGTGCTCTTGGCTGTCATATGTTCTGCTCACAGCAAGTCCTGGGCACCGTAGAGTGTTGATGCCATGAAATGTACTTTTGCTTTATCTCTCCTACATCCCTTCTCCCCTCAATGAACTACTGTATTTTTCGCTCTATAATACACACTTTTTCCTCCTTCGCTCTTATGGAGTGAATGCACTGGGTGGCAGAGGGATCCCTCGGCTACCACTGCAGTCGCAAGCTGAGGGATGCCTCCGCAGCCAGAGCCCTGGCTCCTGTCCATCACTCGCTGTGAAGCCAGCAGAGCAAGAGCTGCTGCGCAGCTATCACTCTTGCTCTGCTGGCTTCAGCGAGAGCTGCGCAGCGGCTCTTGCTCTGCTGTCTTCCCAGCAAAGCGGGATGTGGGATGGAAGGGGCTCCATGTAAGGGCTCCCTTCTGTTCCTCCCGCTTCGCTGGGAAGCCAGCAGAGCAAGAGCCGCTGTGCAGCTATCACTCTTGCTCTCCTGACTTCAGCGATAGCTGCGCAGCGGCTCTTGCTCTGCTGGCTTTACAGTGAAGCAGGAGGAAGGATGGAAGGGAGCAAGCAAAGCGAGAGCTGCTTACATGGCTTCTGTCCCACTTTGCGCAGCTCTCACTTTGCTTGCCCATCCCTCCTCCCGCCGTGCTGTAAAGCAAGCAAAGCACCTGTCCCGGTGTCTCCTCCTCCTCCTCTTCTACAGCGAGGCGGGAGGAGGGATGGGCAAGCAAAGCGGGACAGAAGCCGTGTAAGCAGCTCTCACTTGGCTTGCTTTAAAGCAAGAAAATTGAGAGCCGCTTACATGCTCTGTGCAGAATTTTTTTTCCCCCTTGCTTTCCCCCTCTAAAATCTAGGTGTGTCTTATGGTCAGGTGCGTCTTATGGAGCGAAAAATACGGCAGTTCACAGCTGAAAAGAATCACTGAAATTAAAAGTGTCAGGTATTACTTTCTACAGTAAACACCCTTGATGTTGGGTTTCCGCTGTGTTCAGGTGGGCCAGTTTCATTTCTTTGTTTTGTTATTTATATGCCCCCCTTCATCCAGTATAACCACAGGGCCACTTCTTCCAAATGTGTTAGGAATGCTGGGAGCTTCTTGTTAGTTGTAATTTGGTTATTGCTTTTGACAAGAATGGGCTTCTGTGGTAGCTCCCCATCTGTGTAATGCTCTCCCCGGGGAGGCTCTCCTGACGCCTTCATCACATATCTTTAGGCACGAGGTGAAAAGATTCCTCTTTTCCCAGGCCTTTGGCTAGTTAAACCACCTACAACCTTCTAAACTGGGGTGTGGGTGTTATTGTTTTGTTTCTTTGTATTTTTGTATTCTGAGACCGTAAGGCTCCCTGTGCTTGCATGAAAGGTGGTATACAGACTTAATAAATAAGTAAAAATTGAAACTTCTTGTGATAACAAACCTGATAAGCATACAAAGATTGGAAAACGCTTTATGCCGCGTGTTTTGCAACCCCACACACTTGCTCGGGAAAAACTCCTATTGAAGACAGTGGGTTGTAGCCAGTGTATATTTGCAGTAGTAGAGAGCACAAGGTGTGGCAGCTCCTTTGTCATCTGAAAAGCTGTTCTTGAGGGGTGAAGCACCCTCTGGAACTCTTCAGTATGGAGTAAAGAGGGCTATGGTAGGTGAGGAGGAATCACTGGAAATCAGGTTCTCCACCTTGAAAAATAAAATCACTTTCCAGGAGCACAAAGCCACCTTTGGGTAGAACCCCTCGGAGCTTGCTTCCAAGTGAACCTGTGTTTGATTGAGCTGTAAAGGCACTATATTGGCAGTCACTCCTTAGGCAGCTTGCAAATTACATTTTTAGTTTTCTGCTGCTGCGTATATCATTACCTAACCCATTTCATAACTATAGAATTCAGGGACAAGGCATAGCAGGGGACGTTTTGTAATATGTGCAACATATTTTTGAGGCAAATACAGGGAGCAAAAAGCCCTCAGGCAGAGAAGCAACAACTAAAATAAATATTTAAAGGAAACACAGGCAGAAGAACTGCCAAAGAACAGCATTACGAAACCTCAGCATGAATTTCAGAACAAAATATTTTTGGTATAAGCATATTATTTGTCTGAAAAATCAAACTTTGCAAATGGGAAGCCTGGAAAATGGCTTTAATGCCTCAGTGAATATGCAGAGAGCCTTGAACTGGATAACTGATTCAAACTGTCTGGTTCTCAATAATAGCACCTCAAAGCCAATGCTTTTGCTGCTGTTAAATTGGATTTCTGCCCCAAGATGCGGTAGAATTTTTAAAAATGAAATTTAGTCTCTTGCAGCCAGCCAGCCAGCATTTAATGATTAGCAGGCAAAATGGTTGGGACATGAACTTCAGAGCAGTCATCTGGTAATAATAATGTTTAACCAAGACTAAAAATACTGATTTGAGCAAAATGGCAGACACCTCATTTCTAGGGATGCTAGTTGACCAAATAAAACAACCACCCTGCTTAGCTTTGCAAATACGCTAGCCGTTTTATCGTGGCACCATATTGCTCAAAACAGTCCTAGTCCAATAACGGTGTTTTTGTTGGGTTTTTTTACTCCTAAGATAGCAGTTCCTAGACAAGAAAGGAGAGAAGCTGATTTCCCATCCGTTAGCCAATTTTAATTTTTAATTTTTTAAAAATAAATATATTGTGATGCATGTGTTGTGTACATATTGCTTCAACAAAAGTTTTGGCTGTGCTAGGTTTTTTGTGTGATTATTACTATTTACATTTATTATTATGTACATTTCAAATCTTTGTAAGCCACTCCACCTTAACAGCAGTTGTATTGCACACATGGGTGTGCATGGCAAGACCAAACCTTCCCAGCTAGCCAAGCTGCCTGTTTTTTGCCAAAGGCAAGCCAGCTGGCCACCAGCCCAGAAGAATCTATCTGGCTGTTATTTTATATTATATTTGTTGGTCGATTTTCTTGAAAAGCAATCCAATGTGACTTACATTAAAGCCCATTATAAACAACAATGAAAACCTAAAAGCACAGCCTGAAAATGCGGGTAAACAAAAGGCAGAGCTATGGGTCCCACCCCACTTGAAGAGGACACAATGACATCCTTCAAGTGAAGGGCCAAAAGTCAGAGAATAGGCTTTTTCATTTATGGCCTCCTGATTGTAGAATGCTCGCCCCAGGGAGGCTTGCCCAGCACCATCTTTATCCAGCTTTAAGGTAAAGGTAAAGGGGCCCCTGACCATTAGGTCCAGTCGTGCCCGACTCTGGGGTTGCGGAGCTCTTCTCGCTTTACTGGCCGAGGGAGCTGGCGTACAGCTTCCGGGTCATGTGGCCAGCATGACTAAGCTGCTTCTGGCGAACCAGAGCAGCGCACGGAAACACCGTTTACCTTCCCGCTGGAGCGGTACCTATTTATCTACTTGCACTTTTTGGTGTGCTTTAGAACTGCTAGGTTAGCAGGAGCAGGGACCGAGCAACGGGAGCTCACCCCGTCACGGGGATTCGAACCGCCAACCTTCTGATCAGCAAGTCCTAGGCTCTGTGGTTTAACCCACAGCGCCACCCGCGTCCCTTATCCAGCTTTAGGCATCAGGGAAAGACTTCTCTTTTCTTGTGTTGCCACCTTCCAAATCAGAGCTTTCCAAACTTTTCATGATGGTGACACACTTTTTATACATGCATCATTTCGTGACACAGTAATTCAGTTTTAGTACCAAACCGGAGGTTAAACTAATCCCTTTCCAGCCCCAGGAGGAGCACAAGGAGTGTTCATGTGACACACCTACACACTGCAGCCGACACACTAAGGTGTCGCGACACACAGTCTGGAAAGCTCTGCTCCAAATAGTCCATGGACGAGGCATACAAAGAAGGGACTCAGATGGTGATCACAGGGTCTGGGTGGGTTCATTGCAGGGAGAGGCAGTTCTTGAGGTACTGTGGATCCTAAGCTACATAAGGCTTTAGGGGTAAGAATCAGCACTTTAAATTGAGTCCAGAAACTAAGTGGTACCCAGAATTTGTGCTATATGTTCCAACCATCCTCCCCCAATCAATGGTCTGGCTGCCAAATTCTGTACCAGCTGCAGTTTCTGAACTATCTTCTTAGGCATTCCTATGTAACACATTGCATTAGTCCTAGAGTTTACCAGAACACAGACAACAGAGGATAGGCAGTTGCTATGCAGTGGTAAAGCTGGGCCACCATTGGAAGCTGAAAGAAAGCTGTGATCTACTCAGAACCCAACTGGGGTTGAGCAGTGCTGCGCTCATCTGTCAGCTAGCCAGCCAGCAAAGAAAGTTTCCTTTTCTTACATATGTTTTGCACTGTCTCAGTTGTACGACTCTCTTCCTGCTGGACAGTTTAAAAAATGTCCAGGGAGGCTCATATCATAAAAACAGAAACCGTTTGGACTGTTTCACCACCTGTGGAACAGTGTGTGTAAGTAAATCAAAGTGCAAAGTGAATTCAGGGACTGGTTGGGTGAACAGGCCATTAAGCTACTGATTATGCCAGGTGTGGGGAACCCATAGTCCTTCAGAAGTTGCTGAACTACAATTCCCAGCATCCCTGGCTATTGCCCATGTTTGCTGGGGATGATGGGAGTTGTAGTTCATCAACATTTGGAGGACCAAAGGTTCCCCAGACCCAGCTTATGACAAACAATTGTCTTTTTATACTTGTTGAGAGCTATTAAAAATGAAGCATTCCTGTGATGTAAGGACTTGTATCTGTAAATACCCTGCATCATGTTTTCTTGACTATCCGAGGAAATATGCTTTACCTAAAATGCCAGTATTTGATTTTGCAAAGTTGTGGCATGTTTTGCAGATCATATTGGTAAATACAAAGTTTTTAAAAAATGGTTTGCTAAAGCTTGTTCTGAGGTGCTTAGTTAAATCACATTTTATTTGGGATTTGTATAAAATATGCTACGTATTAATATTCCTTGCTTGCAAATAGCAAATGCAACTCAGCAACTTTATTTCTGGAACTCCTTGGAAACAGTCATTTCTCCCCTTTGTCACTCCCTAATCTTTCACCGCTGTTCCATAGGGAACAGGTTAATGGATGAAAATACATACTGCCCTCCAGCTGGCTTCATTTCTTACTGTCTCAATGAATTGACACTGCTGATGTGGCAGTTCCGACAAAAGTGTTGTTGCTCTATCAAGCTTTGTGCTGCAATGCTTCCTTTAATAATGTAATGTTTGGGATTGTTTGTATTGAACAGATTATCCCCTGGCTCTGATGTTTACGTCACCGTTTCATCCATTGCCTTAGCAAGATCACAGCAGTGCCGTAACTCTCCCAGCAACTTATCATCCTGCAGTGAAACTGGCTCTGGTGGAGGCACCTACAGGCAAAAATCTATGCCCGAAGGGTAGGCCCTCGTATGTTTGTTTATTTTGTGTACTGTTTCGTTGAGACTGGAGAAGAGTATAAATTAGTACTTAGCCTCTTTTCAAGTGTTGTTAAACTCACTGGGCTGGTTCATACATAGCACTAAACTACGGTTTA
This sequence comes from Podarcis muralis, assembly GCF_964188315.1. Lineage (NCBI taxonomy): Eukaryota > Metazoa > Chordata > Lepidosauria > Squamata > Lacertidae > Podarcis > Podarcis muralis. The sequence goes on along the minus strand of NC_135655.1, from coordinate 46,168,229 downwards.
CTGCTATGTGTATCAGGATATCAGGAGGAAGAAGCCCAGAGAAGACTCAATAAACTCATGCTTTCCCCTCTCCTTCTCTCTTTATCCAAGTTTTTGGAGAAGGACTTTGCTAGCATTTCCCCTAATTCTGAGTGGTTTTCTACAAGCCAGAGATCTTGGTTTGAAACAAGCTTTAGTTAAACAGACCAGCTTCATAAGCCATGGTTTGAAGTAGGCTTGCTTAGAAACTGACCAGCATTTGTTTTGACTTAGCCTGTCTTTAACACTTAAGGCAGAGCGTATATTAAAATTCAATAATTGTTTTATGGGGCCAGTTCCCAGAATAGCATTATGCTTCCATGAGGTGGCTTTCAGGCAATTCCCACTGATGAGTATATGTGAAAACATTTCAGAAGACTTTATCTTCTAGTCTTGAAATACAGTGTTGCTGAAAGGCAACCTATCAACAGTCCCAGCTCATGAAATTGAGTTTGAAACGATAACATATATTGTCAAATTATTTCCACTTCTAGACATCTTTTTGTCCCTCTTCTATCACCTACCCCCAAACACTGAATATGTAAAATGTTGTACTGCAACTGGCCCTGTATGTCTTCTCACTTTGTGATTTGTGAAAAATACTATCCAGTATTGCAAGTGGACATGAGAAGGCCATTGTCCCTCCACATTCTTTATTAGCTGTAGTTTTGAATGGGAACCCCAGAATAGGAGCAGTGATGCACTTTCAGAGTTGTAATGGCATTCTTGCATGACAGCTGCTAGGTCTGAATCAGAAAATGCATTGCATCCTTGATGGAGTTGGTAGTTCTGAAAGTCCAGATTGTAAACTTGAATAAACAAGATAGCAGCAATAATAAAACTTTCTATCCATAGTCACCAGGCCAACAAATCTTCATTATCACCTTTCCCTGTTACGCATCTTCTGTCGACTCGCTCACATCTTTTCTCCGTGGCTATTTACCAGTGCTGAAGCTGTGAGCCACAGGGGATTATAGCATTGTTAAAATGAATGACGAATTTGATTGCAACCAACAGTTCTGAATGGTTTAAGTGATTGAAATCTAGTGGTTACAAAGTCTACCCATTTACAGATTGTTAGCATGAAGGAAATTAGAGTACAATTGTTTCATACAAGTGGCAATCAAAAACATTGAAAGCTGTAGTGAAGTGAGTAAAGCAGAGTGCAGAATGAACACCCATGAACAGCCACTTCCCAAAAGCATTCCAGTATCATACAGGGCAATCATATGCATATTTACTCAGACGTAAATCCCATTGTGTTCAGTGGGAATTATTCCCAGGAAGGTGTGTATAGGGTTGCACCCTGAGGCTTTCAAGAATGGAAACCCCTTACTGTCAACTTTTCCCTTGAGAAAAGACCAGGTGGGGGGAGCACACCCATTGGATTCCACTGCTTTCTCTCCCCTTGTTCAGTGTTTTCCCAATGAAAAGGCTGGGTGGGGCAAGGAAGCTCACCAATTGGACTTTGCTGCCTAACAGCACCCTACACACCTCAGGAGCATCACATTCGTGTTGTAAAATAAATCAGCTTCAAGGAGAGCGTCGTCTATGGGAAAGGCCAGGTGCAATGCTCTGCTACCACTGCTTCGAGACTCAAGGTGCTCTCAGACGTTACACACCTGGCTTGTCTAATTATAATGTATTAGATGTGCAAAGTTCCTGCAAATGCACACTGATAATGTTGATCAATTTGGATGCCCTGGGTGCATTTTTAGAATTAGTGTACCCACCCCAGTTCAGTGGGACAACAGTGCTTTCGGTACCATTTCTGGCACTGGAACTGCCAGGATAATTCCATACCTGTCACTGTCTTACTGTGCTGTCCCTGATACCTGTGCTGCCTCCATCCAGGTGGGAATCTGAGCCACCACCTGTTCTTTTCCTTCAGTAACCCACAAAGTCACAAGTAGGAGTGGTATGACAGATGGGCCCACTCACTCAGATTGCACCTCCACTGTGTACAAATCTCAGTTGTGCATCATACAAAACTTGGCCAGTCAGAATGCACCCCCATGTGGCATTTTCACATTTGGGAGGTCTACTGAAAGGACTGCTAGCCAATTCATGGTGAGGTGTCTTTTGCAGAGAATCCTTAAGTATGACTGAAGCCCTCTGTTTTGTTGCTGACTTTGGCTCTGAGGCCCTTTTGGGGCTAGCCATGAAAGGAGTATTTGTTGTTCGTGTTCCATCTTTCAGACTTTTCTCTGTGCAGGAATGGGCATCACAAGATCACATATTTCATGTTTGTGTTAGTTATTACCACAGTCCTTTAAATCCTGGCTCTTCATACAGTAGTGGAGTTTACCTATGAAGGATGTTTGGCAGTTGAAGTATATTCTCAATTCATAATCCTAGAAATGGAAAGTCAGAAACCTCCACAATAAGAAAAGCATAGCTTTTTTTAAAAAAACAACAACACCACATTTGTATCAGAAGTGCATTGTGTAAGTATGGCTTCTTGATGTAAAGAGATGTTTGCTGTATACCACATTTACCATGTATGGAACTAAAGAATAATTATTTACCTCAGGTTTGGAATGAGTCGAAGATCTCCTGCCTCCATCGACAGGCAGAACACAGATACGAGTGGCAGTGGCAAATCCACCCCCAGTTGGCAGAGAAGTGAGGATAGCATTGCTGACCAAATGGGTAAGGAATAACTTCTGCGGCAATTAAATGGTTTCCCCCACAAGGTGACTTTGGCAACCTGTTCCTTCCTTAAAAGGAGCAATTCCATTTTTTTTTTAATGTTACCCCTGTTGGTGAGAATGAATGATGAAATGTGAGGTATACTGTCATCGGCACTTTGTGTCCTTGAGACCTGGGAACATCATGTGATGTAGAAATGAAGTTCTCTAGAGAATAGATCAGTTATAATGGTTCAGTGCCTGGGGCATCTTTTAAGAAGCAGCGGTGCAGGCACAAATATTACTTGGCCTTACTGCTTACTTACCCTCATCTCTTTTCAGCACTGCATCAGCTTAATTTAATTTTTACCTTTTCTGTAGCTCTTTTTGTAGTGCTTCCTTTCTAATGGTGCTATATGCTGACTGTTAGATGGTTGAAAGTATAAACAGCCCACGTACAGATTATTATTTTTTAATGCAGATAAAATATAAGTAAAAATGTACAGTTGGGTGAGAATCACTTTCTGCTGCTGGGTGTATTTGCACAGTGCTTTGCAGTTAAGTAGTTAGATGAAAGAAAGATCCTCAGGACTCAGCAGATTAAATGAAGTTAAGCCTTCATTTGGCATCTCAGTACACGGACCTGTTTCTCTTCGTTTGTAGCTACTGAAGCAGTGACCTGACACTGGTAGATCCTGCTGAGGCTTTTGCATTAATAGGAATTTTACTATGGTTTCATTCATCTTGGCAGTGACACTGATACAGTGTGACTAGCTTTGATTAAGGATTCCAGCGTGGAGAGTGTGGCTTCCTGGTTGGCAGTACACCAAATACGACGCATCCAGCCTGGTATCTGTTAGGTCTGGGAGGGAAGTCCGTTGCATCATCAGTTCTCAGGTCAAACTGGCATGGTTTGTGTATTGCGGGAATGTAGGCAAAGAAGAATAGGAGCTGGAAATGGTGGTACTTGGACTGGATATTTTAAAAATAAAACAAAAGAAGTTGTGAGACAACCTGATTCCCAAAACTAAGATTTGACACAGGCTCAACTTCTCTATAGGGGCTTATCTAACTACCCGGAATACCACATCAGAGCCTGAACAAAAGCTAAATTCCATATGATGTTACCTTGAAAACAGAAAGGTTCTGTGACTTCCTAGGATAATTGGGAGTTGGGAGATCCTTCCTGTTATCCTAGGTATCCATAATTGACAGCTAGATTGGTGGGTGGGGGTAACTCCATTGTCCTAGCTTAGCTGAATGCTATAAGAGAAGCTGAAGATGCTCAGCTCTTACTATCATTCTTGTCATCACAACATACTGCTACTGTGTAAATAAGGTAGGCTTCGAGACAGATTGAAGTATTCAGCGAATGCCTCAGGAGTTCAGGAAATGAAATGCGATTCTCAGATTCAAAAGATACACTTTTGTTCTAGTAACTTCAGAGGCTCAGTGAGCTGCGCCTTATTATTAAAGCCATCTGGTAATTCCCCATCCCCCATATCTGCTTAACAGGAAAAACCTGTGATTATACTGATCTCTAGTTTCCATTTTGGCAGAATACTTTAATCACATGTGTTTTTATACTGTTGAGATGGTAACAACATGTGTAAAGTTAATCTTACTCAGAATTACTTTTGCAGACCCTCCCTTGTGTGTTAATGTTGGCACTGAACATAGCTGCCCAAAAAAAATCTGCTGTGGAAACTAAACTGCCCCCATATCAACCTGAACAAAATGGAACAGGTAGAGAGGAAAAATTGTGGTTTTGGAGTGAAAGGACAATGTCATAGGTAGAAACCCAAATACAGTGATACCTGTTGGTCTCTTTGAATATTTTAGTTTCCTGTTTTAAGGCAGTTAAAAGTACTCTCTCATATACAGTCTTTAAAAAAAAAAGGTTGATTCTAATTATGTAGTTCGAAATAATTAAGATACAAACTGTATCAGGTAAGCAACTTTAGCTCAGGAGGTGAAGAGGTGGCGTACTCCTTTTTTACTTTATTGCTTATATATTGGTATTTTTTGTAGTGTATTTAAAAGTTGTCAAGGCCTATTGCTGGTACAATAATTTTGCTGTTGATGAGAAAGCATACACTGCTTTTAGTTCTCTTGCTTCTAAGCTTCTTTCTTTTTTAATGCCAAACTTCTTGAAAGCAAATGCTGTATTCCATGCTGCATTACAGAGCCAACATGCCATCTCCCTGCAGTGTCGAAGGTGCTGCCATCCTTCAGAGAGAGCCCCACTGGAAGGCTGATGAGGCAAGATCCAGTAGTCCACTTGTCTCCAAATAAGCAGGGTCATGTAAGTCCACTTTCAAAATTGTTGTGCAAAGTTGTTTTGCTCTCCCTGCAGTTCTCCGAAGGTAAAATATCCTTCACTTTCCCTGAACCTGTACGTCCTTGTTAAGAGTATGGAGGAACAGGCAGTAGAGCTGACCTCAGTATTTTAAGAGCTAAATGCAGCTTTAAGATAAAGTTTATTAATAGAAATGCTTTGCTGCCAACTCAAAAGTAGAGTTATGCTCGAGTATAGTGTGATAGTCCAAAGATCTGTGGGAACCTTCATTATTCTAGAAATAAGATTCCTCCTGCTCAATCCCTCTGGCTTGTTGCGCATTCCACAAGCGAGACTTTGGTGACTTACCAACATTAATATGTTCTTTCAGCAAACTATTTATAGCCCTATATCCTTTCTTCATTCTGTTTAGTTGAGATTCCTGCATTGCAGGGGTTTGAAATAGATGACTCTTGGGGGTACCTTCCAACTCTACAATTCTGTGATTCTGCGCCCCGACTCCTGCTCCCTTAACTTTTCTTTTGAATATTTCTGCTTGGAGAGATCCGGTTCACATGTCATGGTAATAAACTATGGCTTGCCAAGAATGAGGAGCTTACGAGTGTGTGCTGCTCATTCAATCCTGCATTGCACTGCCCTTCCTGGAGCCAGGAGAAACAAACCATAAGCTTTGCGTTACATGCAAACAAGCCATGAGCAGTTGCTCTACAAATCTTTGCTTCTGTTCATGGTTTGTTTGGGAAGAAACAAATGTTCTTTCACAAGTGATGCTGAGTCAATCTTCACAGTTGTTTCTCCCAGCTCCAAACAAAATGGCGCAGAGTGGGAGCAACTGAGCAGCGTGTTCTAGCCCACTGCTTGTTCACAGCAAGCCATAACCCATGGCTTACCATGACATGTGAACTGACTCACAGTTTTAGTCCTAAGCTCTTGTGGTGTTTGACTGACTAATCCACACTCTCGAAAGTGCACAAACACGACCCTTGTAACAATGTGCAAAGATTGATGCATTGCCATATTTCTAAAGGGGAAGGAACTAGCTCGAGAACTAGGAATTTCCCCCAAACCATTAAAATCCTTTTTTTATTTATTTTAATAGTACATACCATCACATTTTTGCATTTGAAGCTTTTCTCTCTCTCTCTCTCTCTCTCTCTCTCTCTCTCTCTCTCTCACACACACACACACACACACACACACACACACACACAATTTTAACTGTTGCAGACATTTGCCAGTGTAACTTGTTTTATCCATATTCTTCTGCATGGCTTCTTATATACTGAGCTGCTGCTGGCCTAACTCCTTCATTAATCAGTTGCTTTAACTGTCATACAGCCACCTTGAGGAAAGATGCAAAAGTTTCGCTTCAGATGCTGTGAAATGCATAGGATGTTGATTGTTTGGTGTGTTCTGTTCCCCTGATATCTTGGAATCCTTTTTCTTCATTTCACCTGGTTCAGCTCTGAACATGTAGATTTTCATGCTCATAACTTTCCACTAATGATTTTTTTTCTTTCTGACAATACGACAAATCGTTCTGCTTTGTTTGAATATGAATATATTAAACGATGAAGTGGACTTACTTGCATTTCAAAGCAAATTGATGGAAAATTATTGTAAAGGTAAAAAGGTAAAGGACCCCTGGACGGTTAAGTCCAGTCAAAGGCAACTATGGGGTGCGGCAGTCATCTCATTTTCAGGCAGAGGGAGCAAGCATTTGTCTGCAGACAGCTTTCTGGGTCATGTGGCCAGCATAACTAAAATGCTTCTGGTGCAACGGAACACCGTGATGGAAGCCAGAGCGCATGGAAACACCGTTTACCTTCCTGCCACAGCAGTACATATTTATCTACTTGCATTGGCATGCTTTTAAACTGCTAGGTTGGCAGGAGATGGGATAGAGCAACAGGAGCTCATCCCGTCACAGGGATTCGAACCGCCAACCTTCTGATTGGCAAGCCCAAGAGGCTCAGTGGTTTAGACCACAGCGCCACCTGCGTCCTGCCTGAAAATTATTGTGGAAATGGCTGTTTCATTTATAAAGTGGTCTGTTGGTGGGTGTTTCAGACTCATAACTCTTGTAGCATAAGTCTTGAGTACAGCGTTCATGAATTTTGTTCTTGTTAATTTTATATTTGAGCTTATGGATGTTTGGTCTTCAATACTGTACTGTTATTCCCATTTTATTTTATTTTCTCCCGAAACCTTGAATTTATCTACAATTTCTCCCCTTTTTGCAGTCTGATAGCCACTACTCTAGTCATTCAAGCAGCAACACGCTGTCCAGCAATGCATCCAGTGTCCACAGTGAGGAGAAGTGGTATGACAGTGGAGATAGGACTGAGTCAGAGCTGAATAGCTACAACTATCTTCAAGGTACTTCTGCTGACAGTGGCATTGATACCACCTCCTACGGCCCCAGCCATGGCAGCACAGCCTCCCTGGGCAACTCGGCAACATCTCCCCGATCAGGACTTGTAAAAGAGAAAGTGGCACCACTATGGCACAGTTCCAGTGAAGTAGTCTCTATTGCAGACCGGACTTTAGAAAAAGACAGCCACATGATGGACAGGAAGACAGAGTCTTCGTTAAGCTTGGACATTCATACCAAAAGCCAACCAGCCTCCAACCCTTTAACAAGAGAGAACAGTGCTTTTAGCCTTAGTGATGCCGTTTCCCATACAAGGTAATATTCTTTAAAATGATGAGTGGTGTCTCTAGATCTTTCTAGCAGACATGGGGAGTGAGTGCTATGGATAATGACATACCTGTGATTCTTGGCAGCCCAGCACTTTGAAAAGAGGCACAATGCGGAGAGTTTGGAAATAGGAAGCAAGTTTAATATTTCCATATGTGGATGGAGATTCCTTTCCTTTATTGTAGGGGGGTCTTGGAACACATGGGAATCTGGATCTGAGCATGGCAGAAATATACATTATGTTACAGTGTACACAATGTTGCAGATGTACAAGGCTTGTGCGAATATGACGCTCTTGATCTCTTAACCATAGCTTCAGGGATTGGGAATAGGTTACAGGATTGTCTGTTCTATTTCCTTTTCAGCTCATCTCCTTCCTTCTCTCTGTCCCTCTCTCGCCCTCTCTCCCTCACACACATACACCACATTAAATTTAAGGCTAGTGTATATTACTTTACATCCAGGTATGGGACCTGGATGTGTAAAGTCTACAGAATGCTGGGACCTTTCTAAAGGAACTTCAGACTTGCACTACAGTGCTACTGGTTCACACATAATGTTTAAACCATGGTCTATGAGCTGGAATGAGTACAAGCAAAGCCTTAGGCCAGGATTTCCCAAACTTGGGTCTCCAGTTGTTTTCAGACCACAATTTCCATCATCCCTGACCACTGGTCCTGAGAGCTTGGGATGATGGGAGTTGTAGTCCAAAAACAGCAGGATGAGGAAGATAAGATAGATACACAAGCAGCTTCAATTTCACATTAAACTCCAGTGTGGATGAGACCTATGTTTCTAGCATTTATAGAACATGAGAGATGAGGCAAAAATGTGCAGACAGGCTTCTGCTCATTTGTTTTGTGAATTTAAAAATTTGGAGTATTAATACACCCACCCAAACCCAGAAATATTCCCATGGATGTCCATGACTTTATCTGGACAAAATGAATAACACTTGTAGAGGTGAGAGGAGGTTCCACTTTGGTTTGATTGTTCTGTTAGAAAGCTAGCTATGACAAAGATAGATGCATCACCTAATAATGTAAATAGCCTTTCCTTCAACATACCAACTTTTTTCAAACAGGATTAGCATTCCTCAACACACCAATTATCTTGTCATTTCTCTATGGATATTAAGATTGCTGCTATTCAAACAGAGTGCTTCTTAATGTAGAAATTTCTATATCTATTTATATCTATACATTAATATCTACTCATATATACTTGTCCTCTTAATTTTATTATCTTAAGAAGCTGACTGGTACAGTGTTCGTTGCCTTTTCAACCTAGCCCTTTTTGTGGGGATTTGTCAGTCTGATGACTTCACCCTCTTCAACTGCATGTTGAGAAAAATAGATTCATCACATGGTGATCTGTCTGAATCTTTTCTTCAATTTCTGAAATCTTAGAACTAGCATCTATAGCATTAGACAACCATCCATTTTGTAAAACAGTGATTCACCTCTGATAAGATCTCTTCTTCCCCCGCCCCGCCCCCCATCTTGAATTTTAGATGTAGAGAAGGCCTTAATGTACATTTAAAACACAGGCTTAAACACTGACGGTGTTACTGAATTTATGTCACCAACACAGTGTTCTGCAGCACAAGCACTCAGCATTTGAAATGATGGTTTCTTCAGGCCATTTATCTTTTCCATCATCTTATCTGCTTTTTCTAGGGAATAAATAGGAAAGAACATTTGTTGCAAGCATTTGTAATATATGCTGGCTTCTCAAGTTTATTTAGTTTTGCTATATAGTAGGCAGGGTCATTTATCATTGCTGTGTAATCCTAGCATTCTCGAGTAGTTACCAAGTAGTTTAGAACCCTTTAAACAGGACGATGTAAATAATAATAATAATAATAATAATAAGGCTGCAATCCTATTTAAAATCTGGAAGCATGTGTCATTGAACTCATTGGGGCTTGCTTCTGAGTAGACATCTATAGGATTGTTCTGTAAATATTAATAGGACCAATGTTTAAGTGAAGGACAGCCCAGGAAGCAATGTGTATAATGGGAAAGAGCACTTGCCCGTTTGGAGCTGTGAAAAGATGTGAAACCGCCAGACAGCTTCTCTGTAAACTGGTTAGTGCACTGCAAAGACCTGCCTTCCCAACACAACCTTGACATGATGTAATGATGCAGAAGAGCTGTTCGCTCCCTTACCATTCCCAGTGTTTGAATAGGCAGTATTGGAGTGCATTTCAGTTTGGAAGAACATGCTGTTTCTTGAGAGTCACAGAAGAAGCTGGGCAGCTACATTCAGCAAAATCTTTTAGACCTGGCGTAACCTCAGAGCAACAAAGCAAATCAGTCGGTGGAAAACTGGGAATCTAAGATAACAGCCGAATAAATCAGAATGAGTAATTTCTTAGAGCAGTTTCTCACATCATAGTTTTTGCTCAGGGAAGTCCTCTCTTACGTCCCTTCCATATGGGAATATGTTACCACGCAGTGGGTTTATGTCTGGATTCTTAAAAGCCAAATAGAGGCTAAATAACATGAGAGTGTCCTAGCGTGCTGTACCAGTCTTGCACATAAAGACACACCAAGTCCACCCCACATCACCGTTTTGCCACAGGAACAAACACAATGAGAGAAAACTAGTTAGTCTGCAGAGTCATTTCTCTCTCTTATTAAGTTTGATGCAAGGGATGGATTAGGGATGGGTGGGTCTCCTGATAGGTAACTAAGTTGTGTAGTTAATCTTTCTGTGCCTCTAATTTAACAGGGTGAATGATTTGTTTTCCAGCTGTGGTGTTTTTTTTTTTTTTTAAGGCAGCAAAGGTATCTGCCCAGCATGACAAAATGCAGCTTTGAAATTAATGTCGGCATGTACACTTAAGCTTTGTCTTTGTTATGCTTCTCCCCCAGTACCATGAGTTCCCGACACTCTGCCAGTCCCGTTGTTTTCACCAGTGCCAGAAGTTCACCTAAAGAAGAGCTTCATTCTGCCACTTCACCACAGCTTGCGCCTTCTTTCTCCTCTTCTTCCTCCTCCTCTGGTCCTAGGACTTTCTACCCACGCCAGGGTGCTACTAGCAAGTACTTGATTGGATGGAAGAAACCTGAGGGGACAATAAACTCTGTGGGGTTTATGGATTCCAGAAAGTAAGAGCATTTTTTGTTCTGTTCTGGTGGGTGCTAATTTTCAACATGAAGAGGCCTCTAAAATGTATAGTAATTTGATACATTATGGGGGAAAACTCTTTTAAGGGGTAGTACAGTGATTTAAGCTCTTAAACTTACCTAAGAATTCTGTGGAGATTATTAGAGTGTTCAAATAACTGAAGTAAAATGGTTTAATTTAATGAATTTTAAAACTCTTGTTCTATCTCTTCAATTGCACATTTAATCCTATGGCAGGATGTTTTAATTGAACTGAAAAATACCAAAAATTCTCCAGTAGTGTTTAGGATCCTCCAACTGCAGTTGTTAAATGTATTGAGAGGAGGAGCTTTGTTTAGAAAAAGTGGCTTTGGTAATAGAAACTGAACTGCAGCACAAAGTGTTTCAAGTCATAGTTAATCAGCAATCCCCCCAATATTGCCTTGGTGTGTGTCAGCCATTTTGTATGGTTACCACCATTCATCTCTCTATGCAGAGAGCTTAAATTAGAGTTGAGTCTTATCTCATGTGTGCTAGGATATGGGAAAGGTAAGAAAGAGTGGGAGGGAGCCTGCTATTCCTAATTTTCTCCAAACCACAACATAAAGCACCAGGAGAATCTGTGTCCTGCTGGCCACCCTACTCATCAGAGCTGGTGAGTGGATTTGTGGACAACTCTTACTGGTGAAAAAGAAACTCCCCACCCCCCTGCAAATAATGCCAATAACCCTTCAACTGAGTACCAGTGGGAATACTGGGGGCCAGTGGGGAGACTGCAACAACAGGGTTTTGCAAATATGGGCTTTCAAAGATGATCTGAATAGGGTATTTTCCTTTTGTACTATTTCAAAAGGATTTGCCAATTAGGTTTTTAGCTATTGTGGAAAAAGAGCCGCTCTTTTATGCCAAGAACTGGCGCTATGTCAAGAACCGAGATCATAATTGAAGAGTCAGGATGAGGGCTCATGCAGCAGAGTGCCATCATGGGTAAAATGAAAGTAAGGTCAAAGGTTAATCACATTCCAAGTCGTAAAGCATTACAGAGGGGGCAGACTAGGTTACAGATTGACTAAAAAGGGCTTGAATACAGGTAGTAGTGTTAAGACTGTTCTCAAGAAGGCATGTGGTTGGGATGCTGAAATGGTACTATGGGCAGAACAGAGCAAAACCAAAGCAAAGGGAATGATAGCAGCAAAGCCTCTTAGACATCTCACTGATAATCATACGGCTTCACATTAGCCAATATGTCTGGTGTCAGTTGCCTTAACTGTGGTTATACGGTGGCGATGCGGTCAGCCTTTCTGCTATTAGGATGAGCTTCTTATAGAGATATGGAAAAGCCAATGTACCTAACAGGTTTATTCCTTTAAACAGGCATTCCTATACACCTTTTCTCAGTCCCTCTCCCCATCCAAGTGCCCACCTTCTATGCAAACATTTTCTCTGAATAACGGGAGGGTGCTGCAAAGGTCTGGCCCCAAGGGCTTGGATTCCTAAGTGTTTATCTTCCTTCCTTTAAAGGCGTCACCAAAGCGATGGCAATGAAATGGCACATCCTCGGTTGCGCGCATCAGCCAGAGATCTTCGTGCCTCACCAAAGCGAGCATCTAAGTCAAATATCGAGGAAGAGCTGAAGAAGCTAATAGATCTAGACAGCCCGACACCAGAGTCTCAGAAAAACTTTAAGGTAGGTGTTACAGAATGGTATCATCGCCTTCCTGCTGAGAAGAGGATGTCAAGGCCAGCCAGCAGCTGCTGCAGTTGGTGTGAAAGAGCAGGTTTTCCGCAGTCCCATGACTGCTGAGCTTATCTCTTTTTTATGATTAAGTATAAACAACTGTGGGAGTCGGTGCGCAATAAAAGCTACAACTGTCAGTTACCTTTCCCATACATTAACTTGCATTTCCTGTAAATAATTGATCAGTGGGTTCTGAGTTTAATGGCCAGGATGTTAACTTGATTTGGCCACAGAGATTCCCTTAATTTTCTTGAAGGGCTTCTGATTGCTTTCTAAGACTCGGTTCAAAGGTCTAGTCCTGATCTTACATGGCATGGTAGTAGCGTATCTTACGAACCACTTTCTCCCAACTGCATTCCTATGTGCCTAGAGATTTGCCAAGGTGTGTCTGCTTTTGCACTCCTCAGGGTTGGGTTGGGCCACAAGAATAGGGCATCTTTTGTGTTTTGTGAAACAAAATCTCCAGAGAAGCCCACCAAGTTTATTCTCATTTGGCCTTAATGGAGTTGCCCTTTTCGGCAACCCTTTCCAGACCCGCTGTATTTCTAGAGAATGGATTTATGTGAACTGCTGGATATTTTTCTTCAATGGCTTTATGTTTATTTGCATATTTCTGAAAAGTGCAAGTCTGAGTAAAACACTAAATCTGAAAGTTTCTGAATATCTGCTAGATTAGAAAATGCTACTGTGGTTCAACACCAGACAGAGTAGGGAAGGAGATTAATGCTTTCTGTTTTAAAGAGCTTTCGTGGTATCTCACATTACAGCATCTTAACAGCATCTCATGGAAACCTTTTACAACCTGATCTGTGGTCAGATGAATGGTACAGAGCTTCTGACAGGGTGTGAATTTTCTTCATGAATTACAACATTGCCACTGGCCTCCTTTGGTTCTTTGGGAGTGTTAGTTAGGGAAGGTTTCAATATACTGCATTAGCAGGTGCCACAATTGCACCTCATAGTTCTGCATGCAGCCTTTTATCAGAAGGAGGTATCACTTGCTGAAAAGCCACTACTGCTAATGGAATGTTTTCTTCCAAAGGCCGCCTTCGTTCAGTTGAGTGGCTCTTCCACTTTTCTGATCAGAGCTCTTGAGTAATGGCATGCTTGGAGTGAGCAGAACTTTTCTACTGAACCCATGCCTCATTTCGTCAGGGCCAAAATTGCTTCCCAAACTTTAAAACACTTGAAATAAATCCACCCAGAACAATTCCTTAAGGTTTCACCAGAAGTACTAATGACTTAACCATCTTTAAACATCCAGTGAATAATCTTGAAGAAAGAGCCTTGATTTCTAAGGCCTCTGTGCTGAAAGCCACTGCTTAACATTTCAAGCTTGTCAGAGACTAAATGGTTTCCACAGCAACCATGAAAAAGAGGGCACTCGCAACTTCTTTCTTTGCTTGTCAAAACCCAAAGAGGCTTATTAAAACTTGTAAGTATGAGGTTCCATGTACAGATTATTTTTCAGTGTTGTCTTTGAGGCTGGAGCAAAGGCACATTGCCACAGGCAAGTATTCCCCCCACCCAACTGCCTACTGGCATTTTGAGGGGAAAGATGAACAACTTTCTCATGACTCGTCAGACAAGGACTGTTCTCTTTCCACAAAATTGCTAATCATTTAAATGATTGATTGTCCTAGTAGCTGTTACTACATGTCTCTTGTGGAACTCCTCATGATCAATGGAGTCTGCTCTCTCTCAAATTATTTTCCTCATTTAGACGGTAGTCACTAGTTTAAACAAATAACCTGCCAAAATTCATGAATCCTGATACCAGTGTTACTATTACTGCCTATTCTCTTTATTTAAAACATCCTCTTAGTAGACAAGGGCATTAAGATAGCTCTTCCCTAACTCCTTGAAAGAGTTCATTACGAGCACTTACATTCTCTTTGTTCAAGATTAGCTGTTTTCTGAGGGGACGCTTCTTTCTTTCTTAGCCGCTCTTTTATATTTCCTGCTGTCAGAAGAAGGGGAGGGGCCATGCTACTGAGTCCCTGCAGTGTGACTCCTCTTCTTTTGGCAAAGTGATTCCAGTCCAAGAGAAGAACTTGTGCTGCAACACCCACTCCGCCACATCCTAAAATTGCTAAGGGGAGCACTTTTCACAAATGACAAAAGAAAAAGTTTGTGAAGCTCCTCCCCCGCAACCCCCACGTTTGTCTCAGGCACATTTCATTAGGTGGGGATTTTTTAAAATCCAAGTACACAATGGCCATATGGTTCAGCATCTGCAGTGTAAAGTGAGGTCTGGTCCAGAAAGAGTCTCACCTCTTTGATAAGTTGTTTGTCTACCAAACTTCTGAGTTACCACCATGCCTGAACAACTGTAGAACTTTTGGCAGAAGACATGCAGTAGCAGAGTGGGCTTGTTCTTTCTCTCGCTAAAGATACTCATATGCATTGGTACAGTGGTAGAGTAGCTGCCTTGAGACCCCTGCCTGAAACCCAGCCATTGAAGACCATACCAAGCTAGATTGACCAATGTTCTTGATTCTGTATAAAGCATCTTCCTATGTTTGAGGTCTCTTCTCTTTTCTTTTCTCCTCCTCTCTTCTCATAAACAAGCCTTACTGGAGCAACTCACTTCAGGGATGTTTATGTCTGCCCTGGGGACCAGGTACAGCCCTCCCAGCAAATTTTGTGTCCCCCACCCCAATGGCCCCAGCAATTTTGGCAGCCGTAGAAGGAAATGAGAAAAAGTATGCAGTCACAGCATTGGAGTAGGTAGAGAACTTTTAAACCTCTCTTTGAAGCCCTGAAGGGCATGCAAATTGACCTCTCCCTACTCATCAGATTAATCTTAATGAATGGAGAGGTGGCAATAACTGCCCCAGCAACTGAGGAGGGGAGCTGTGTGTATCTGTCCTGGGTGTGGAAGTGAGAAAGTGTTGGTGGCACGCAGCTCTCAGACAAAAGAAGAAGAAGTTTACCCTACACTATGGCTTTTATCCACAACAACTCTTGGATAACTTTTGTACATACAAAAATACAGAATGTAAGGATTCAAAAAAATTCCTACAGGAGAAATAATTAATAAGCTTCTGATTTGGAGGTTAATTCTATTTTGGCACACTGCTATCCCACCCTTCTGGTGCCTACACACCACCCAATAATTCCTGCTACAACTTCACTATGCAGCGCTTGCAGCCAATCAGTGATGATGATTGAGAGATTTGGGACTTGGGAGATTGGGGAGATAAGGTACTAAGGGAGACCTATGTTTTTAGCATTGTTTACCATGCAGATGTAAGAGCCATTCCTTCCACATCTTCTCTGTGTAGGAGGAATATTGCTGAATTGATAGATTCTCTTCAGCACTGTTTTGAAAGTTTATTGTATAATAAAATAGAAAATGCAGGAAGTAGAAGAAATGAGAATTGCCTTTTCCGTCTGAGGGGCCTTCTAGATGATGTTTTTTTGTGCAGTAAAGGCACAGATGCTACTCATTTATTGTAGTGGATCCACCAAGCAACTTTCACGGGTTAATGATTTCTGTTTCTTGGAGATGTTACCTAGCACTCTGGCCATAATATTTCATTGTTGAAAAAACCAGCCTCTCCAACCCTGCTGCTCTCAGCACCCAACAAACACTGTTTGGTGGAACATGGTTGTGTGAGCACTCAAGTGCAGGAATGTTCAGTGACCCCTTTAAAAAGGGACTAACAGACAGACAGGCTTACCCTCCAACACACATATCGGTCATAATGAACGTTGTGCTTTCTAAAATGTATTTCATTCTTTGGAGGATGGATGCAGCACTAGAACATGTATCTCCCTGAAGTTCAGAAAATGTCAAGCAGCCAACAAGCAAGCCTGATCGCTTTTTGTTACGTGAGAGCAGGTTATCATGTTATTAGCACAGACAGGAGAATATCACTAAGAATATTGATTTTACAATTCAGGATAGGCCTTTAGTCCTTTTCGGGACATGCTTACTTAAAATTAGTCCAGTGTACTTCCAGATATGTTTTCCCACGTTGTAGCTGTGGGTATAAATGCCTTTGGGATGCAGACACGTGTAACCTTTGAATCGGTACAGGTTAACTACAATTTTCTGTGCACCCATTCTGAAAGACCTGAAAGGGACAAAATCTTATACTGGAACTGGTTCTCACTTTTAAAGGTACATTCTAAAATCACCTTATTATTACATGTTGTTGTCATTAATATGCCGCCCATCTGACTAGGTTATCCAAGCCACTCTGGGTGGCTTCCAACAAATTAAAAAACACCATGCGCTTTTGACATGTACTACTGGCAGTTATCGCTCCTGTCTCTTCTTCCAGTCTCCGTTCCCCAGCACTCCTACCTCAAGGCGTGCGTTGCAGAGGACCCTGTCAGATGAGAGTATTTACAGCAGTCAAAGGGAACACTTCTTCCCCTCGCGAGCTTCTCTTCTAGACCAAGCCCTGCCAAATGATGTCCTTTTCACCAGCACATATCCTTCTCTTCCCAAGTCATTACCATTAAGAAGGCCGTCGTACACGTTAGGAATGAAATCCTTACACGGTGAGTATGCTTCCAACTTCAGTATTATTGTGAAAGTGCTGTGCGTTGATTCAGCCGGCAGCCTGCTCTGTCCTGAGAACTCAGAATAAGCAAGCTTCTTTCATACCAACCATGCTTTTGTGCTTAGAGATGGGTTCAAAGGTATGTTGGTCATGCCTTATGTAAGCTTGAAACGTGAATATTGCAATGTATTCTGCTTGGTGCTGCCCTTGATGGTTCAAAAGCTACAACTGATACAGAATATAAGACCTGCTTTTGAAGAGGGTGGTCATTACTGGCTTTTTATGCCAGTGCCTCCAGCATCCGCTTGCCTCTTCATTGGCTCCGGAGCATAATTTAAGGTGATTGTTTTGGCCTATAAAGCTCTATGTGGCTTTATCTTAGAAACTTAGACCTATGTTAGACATATCGTAGGAACTCTTCAGACCAATAACAATCTTTAAAATCAGTGGTATGTTCCTTTTTCACCATACCACCGATATGCCAAGTCAGAGCAGCAATGGCACAAAGGTTGGCATTCTCAGTGGCTGGACCTATTAGTTTAATCTGGCCTACAATGCTCAGTTACCTTCCTTTTCACTTTTGAATAACCTCCATGTGGATCTGAAGCTGTGGAAATTCAAGAAGAAAATTGTTTCTTTAGAATATTCTCTCAGCTGAATTTGAGTGTTGTTAGCTTTTCCTGATTTCTGCTTTTAATTGTGTGTTTGTCTATGTTCTTTGTTGCTTCAGGAGAGTTCTCTGCCTCTGACAGCTCCCTCACAGATATCCAGGATCAGAGAAGGCAGCCCATGCCAGATCCTGGTCTCATGCCTCTGCCCGATTCTGCTTCTGACCTAGACTGGTCAAACTTGGTAGATGCTGCCAAAGCCTTTGAGGGTAGGTCTTGGCAGGTCACTGCTTCAAAAGCTCTTACACCCTCTTTACAAATTTGTTTTAATTTGCCATGTCTTGCATAGGTTTTTCCAGCTCTGAAACCCACGTTTCCTCTTCAGTTGCAATGGCAATCTTACGTCACTTAACACTATTCCATTGCAGTTTCTTTTTGCATTTTTGGTGTGCTTCCCATTTTATTATTGTACCTGAAATGCAATAGGTGCTTTGCTGTCAGTCAGTGTTTTCAGTTCATCCTTATTTTGATTTGCAAATATCAAGGCTTAAATGTGCAGCCTTTTGCCACAGGGCCAGAAAGACCTTTAAAAAAGGAATGTGGACCATTTAGTGATATAACTAGCATTTTCAGCAGAAAAGGCTCCCAGAGCACCTTATACAGGATCAATTAAAACAGGATTGTTCCTGCAAGGAGGCTTGCAGTCTAGAATACATGACATAAAAAGAAAAAAATGAGGAGGAAAGAGGAAAACAAAATCAGACACCACTTCATAAAGTCATTTCTGTAATGATTATCTGAAATGGAAACAGTCTCAGAAGAGGATTCCAGTTCTTGACTTTGTTACAGGACATTCTTTTCCTTGTCTTCCTGTTTTGTTTTCATGTGAAAGAAGACTGCTTTCTTCTGCTGCAAAAGAAAAAAATAATTATTTTGTGGCATGTGTTTGTTTGTTTGTTTGTGTGTGTCTCTCTCTCCAGTCCAGCGAGCCTCATTTTTTGCCACTAGTGATGAAAACCACAGACCTGTCAGTGTTGCTTCCAACAGTGATCAAACCGAAGATCAGCTTCCTGCTCAGATGAAGCCTTACACTGGGTATGTAAAATGTTAAATGATGCTTGGCAGTTTATTCTAGGGAAGGAGTGAGGAATCTGTGACCATCCAGATGTTCTTTGACTCCAGCTTTCATCAGCCCCAGCCAGCATAGCCAATGACCAAGGATCATGGGTGTTGTGTGTAGGCAGTCCATAAACATCTGGAGGGTCACAGGTTCCCCATCCCTGATAGAGAGGGATCTGCTCATCAGCATTTCAAATAATCATTGTCTGGTTGATGGAGAAGACGACATGTGTAGTATTATCTTACAATAGCTATGGCAAGTAGCACACATTGCTTTAAAACTCTAGAACAGGTCCACCTTTGAGAGAGTCTTCCTATGTTTTTAGATTAGTCTTTCCAGAAGGGGTATTAGAAACACGCAGTTGCTGTCATAGGATGCCAAACCAACCCAAAAGTCTATACAGCTGTTCCGAAACGTGTTGTTAAGGCTTCCCACAGACATAAACCCAGCCACATGGGCAGAGTATAAATAATAAATCATTATTATTATTAGCATTAGCATTAGCATTAGCATTATTATATTATAACAGGTGGACCCTGGTTAGCACTAACCTTGATTTGGTGCCTTAAACTGGTTAACAAGATGCAGTAGGTTCAGAGCAAAGGAAATAACTGTTCCACACAGTGCATAATTAACCTGGCAAATTCAATGGATCCTTCCTGGTCAGAACCATGCAAAAAGAAAGGGGCATATGTTTTTCTTGGGGCAGGGGTAGGGAATGGGTGGGTTGATATTCCTATGAAAACCAGCTCCTGAAGACAAACACCTGCAGAGGATGCCCTGCTCCGCGGCTTCCAAGAAGTGCCTGATTGGCTGGAATTGGAATTGAATTCGATTGACACTTGATCTGTTTCAACAGGGGACCTTATGTTCTTACTGATTAACATCCTTTACTTACCAGGGGTTATATATGCAGATGTAACACTGATTTGTGATTAAGGAAAGCAAACCACTGGTTCTGTCTGCATAAGACAGAGAATGGGGGACTTGGTGCCCTTCAGACGTTATTGGAATCCAACTCCCATCATCTCACCATTAGCCACTGGAGCTGATGTGAGTTGGAGTCCAAAGCATTGGGGGGGGGGGTGGCCCTGGCATAAGGCCACAGAGAAAGTAAACAACTCTGTGTCTGTCTCCTCCTTCCTGCAGTAAAGAATCTCCTCCTTCTCTTGCTTCTAAAGTGAACCAGCTGGAAAGTATGCTGAGAATGTTGCAGGAGGATTTAAAGAAGGTAAATATTTTGACTTAAAGAACTTCTGAGTTATTTCTGTTTAAATGCTAGACGTGCTAACAGCTCTGTGAGCCCTGATCTCATGCTGTATTTCAAAACAGAGTTTTTAAGAAGCCCTGGAATGAAAACATAGATAGGAGATGAAATCAGAAGGTGTACTTTCTTACAGCCAAACCAAGTGCAAAACCCTTTACTTGAAGTGCCACTGGTGCTTTTTGTTATGCATAGCTGCTGGGGGGGGGGGAGTGTTTGTCAGGAGTGCAGAAAGAGAACTTGACCCTTTATTCCCCCACCACAACACTCCAAATAAAATCTGCCTTCCACAGCAGCTGTTAGTCTCAGAAGACAAGTGTCTGTGGGAGCTTACCTCCTGTAACTAATAGCCACCAAACCAGAGGTGACAGTGGTGGTTTTCATTGAGAGCATGGCAGGAAAAGATAGATTTAAGCCCACATACTGTAATTCTAATGAGAATGGAGAGACCTGTGGCAGTTAAGAATAATTGTATTAATAGAATAATATAGTGATAATTTGAAGTGTGTGGTTTGGTGTCATATCTTGTTTGAAACACGGAATAACATTGAGTCCTACTGATGGCGGATGAAGAGGAGATCATGCTTTGCATCGGCCAGTGGTCCATTTCCTGTTTGGCAGAGAGAGGAAGCCTTGGATTTATAAGGGAAAACTCAGCAGAATTGATGGCACAAGCATCTAGGTAGAGGGAAAGGAATGTCATCGCAAATACCAGAAAACTTGGCATGCCACAACATCTCAAAACGCTGTATCAGGAAGTCTTTAATGCTTGACATTTTGTTCTGTTTTTATATTTTGCTGGAAGCTGCCCATAGTGGCTGGGGAAACCCAGCCAGATGGGCAGAGTAGAAATAATAAAATTAGTAGTAGTAGTAGTAGTAGTAGTAGTAGTAGTAAATTAGAAGGCGGGAAGCCTGGGGAGGTTAGAGAGAACACCCTTTTGATGAAGGTCTGCCCTGGTGATCACTATAAGGCTTGCCACATAGAATCCACCATCTGAGATCTTTTGTCTTTTGCTCATTCTTCTCAGGAAAAAGAAGACAAAGCCAATCTTCAGGCCGAAGTCCAGCATTTGCGGGAAGACAATTTACGGTTACAAGAGGAATCCCAGAACGCCTCTGAGAAACTGAAGAAATTCACGGAATGGGTTTTCAACACAATTGATATGAGCTAAGAACAGCACACGTTGAAGCAGACACATTGGCAAAAAAAGTGAAATCACCTCTGTAGTGGGACTTTGCTTTAATACCACACTAATCATGACCTTTGAAAGTCCAGTCAGAGCACTTTTACATCTTTCATACTCTGATTACCCTTTTTTTGCATCTCTGCAAGCACCCAGAACTATTGCAGATCAACAATCATTGTCTGCCTTTTGTAGGAAAAAAATAAAAGCAACAAAAAAAGTAATTTTAAAGAAAATAAAAGTTTAACTGCTAAAATGTGAATGTCTTTATTTTTTTGCACATTCTCCTTACCTGTCCTGTACAAAATGACTTGGGAGAGTGGACCAGAATAACTTGTCCATCTGCCTCTATTTATTTCTATTCACTCCTTTGTATCAGTTTCAGATTAATCTGCTTTATTCTTGCTGCTTTGGCAAATATTACAACTTCTAGAAAACTAGGAAGATGTTTGTTTTGCTGCTTCCTTTCTATTGTTTCTGACGTATTCCACAAGCCAGAGGATGTGAGCTATGTTTTGGGTGTCACCTTAATGATTTGTGCTTGACCATCCTTAGTGCTATCTCCACCTACCTTGTATAGAGCCATTTCCCCTAGAGTGTGCACATGTACAAGTGTGTACAGTGTAGCCAGTGGAGACTTGAGCCATGGCTATGGCAAGTTACCCAATTCCATTTCTGCACATCTCTTTGAATCGGTGGTTGTTGCGCCTTTGTTTTCCAGCGGAAGTGCATGGGCTTCCAGCTACCTAAGGGACAGAAAGGCAGTACAAATTTGATATGCGGAACAGATATCCTTTCTCAGGCTCCTTGAGTGAAGAGAATACTCACTCCTTTTGTAAGAACTGCCCTCTGTGTCTTCCTACCTAGGGACCTTTCTCTCACCAATCCCTTCCTGATAGCATTGCATATTTTACATTTCTTTAATAGAGATAGCCCACTCCTGTTGATCTGGAGATTGTGTAATTACGTCCAGGGTGGATTCTAGGTTTGGGGAGCTCTTTGGGCCAGACACTCTTCATCCGTGGGTCTCCTCCTCTTCTCCACTCAATGCCTTTCTCTCTCCCTCCGGGCCCAATCTGCACAACTGCCTAGAGGGAAGTAGAGGATGCTACCCTGCTTCCTCGTTTTTGTCTTTTGCTTGCAAACAGTCAGCAACAGCAAGGAGGGAAAGGGCCAGGAAGCAGTGGTCTGTGGGCCTTGACAGGGCCCACTCCCGAGAAAGGAGATGAGCCAAAGCTCTTTCTCCGTGCCCCACCCTAGCAGTGTGACACTTAGCACCCTTATGCAGCACCCCTGAAGTTTGCCTTGGAGAACGAGACAATACCGACCCCCCAGTTTCCATTGGTGGCCTTTTGACAGATAACGTGCTGTACTGTTAAGACTGCACACAACGCCATGTGTGCCTGAATGCTGTTGACCTCAATGGATTTTCATTTTAATAGCTTGCATATTGAGACTTTAATAGGACACGCCAGTGTCGCTGCCCATGTGTTATTTCTTAGCACTCGTACATATCCAAAATAAGGCGAAGCTGTGAAGCAACCGTTGCGAGTTGCGCTCCATGCAGCAGGTGTCTGTCATACAAGTAAATTTTTAATAACTTTGTCATCATTGCCCTGAGTGAAAAGACAATGGGAGGGCTCCTTTATTAACATGATCGAAGTCTTCCCTTGATTTTTAGAATCGGGAGAAGGAAGAATCCTTCCTCTTGAATCTTTGGCACGTGACATTTCCATTAGAACTGCCATAAAATGTCGCATCGGCAAGGAATGAAGTCTTAGCATTGGGGGGAGAAACCGGTGTGCCCTGCAGCCTGCCTAAGCTTTGTTTCAAGTGGCATGTGGTAAATCTCATTTGTGACCTTCTCTGCATGCAGCCGTGATACTCTTTCCTACGCACTGTTGCGCCTAACGGCAGCAGCCCATGCCTGTCCATTTCACCAACCTTCCTCTCCTTCCCTGTGTTCTAGGCCTCATTCATCACTGGGAATGTTCTTTACCTTCCATTGAGTCTTCCTGGCCTTCTTTGATACGCATTTTCATAACTCTTAATTAACTGTACAAACCCACATGGTTCGTTCTGACCTACAGCTTCATTCGATGAAAATCCCCTCGGGGTG
Organism: Podarcis muralis; assembly: GCF_964188315.1. Classification (NCBI taxonomy): domain Eukaryota; kingdom Metazoa; phylum Chordata; class Lepidosauria; order Squamata; family Lacertidae; genus Podarcis; species Podarcis muralis. Next base: position 46,144,916 of record NC_135655.1, on the reverse strand, counting down.
TTTCTCCCCCCTGATAACATTTGGCTATGCGAGAGGATTGGTTTGAGAGTATTTCTGGAGTGCTTTCGCAGAAAGATAGAATGTCTTAGGGTGTTGTTGTTTTTCATCTTCAATAATTTGTATGAAGGAGATCTATATAATGCCTGAAGTAATTTGTAAATGGGAAATATTGCTAACATCTCTCAGCATCCTGACTTATTTTTTTCTCTCTTTAGTTTTTATTTTATTTTAAACAGTGGGACTTGAGGCAGACTATTTATTAGAGTTTTGCAACAGAGTTCTTGTATGAAGCCTCTAAAAGGCTACTTGTAAAAAATAATAATCTGACAATAAAATTCATTTTAAAGGCTCTTCTATATACGATATCCTGTTTATTTTCATTCTCTGAGCTTTCCTTACATAATGATTCCCCACCACATCACCTGCCTAAGAATCCATAAAGACAATGATTAAAAACTTTTTTAAAAAAATAATAATATGCACAATTCTTTTTTACACATACCATTCCATATCCTTTGTAGTTTCCCTTCTTGCATTTTAGCACATTCCTATCTTTCTTGTAGTAGAAACAAATCCATTAATTGTGGTTTTGCTTTAATTTCCCTTTATACTAGCACTTACCAACTAGCATTAAAAGGAAGGCTGATGTTGGTTGCTGTGCAGGGTGGTCCCGGCTACTTTTTTCTGATGCTTGAGTGAGAGTGTTACTTCCTTATAGCAGAGTGCTTGTCTGGAGCCAAACTAGATGGGACATTTGTCAATGTAGTGTGCTGGCAAACCATCCCTGGACACTAAAATGTGTTGAAATGCTAAAAAGAGACCTGGTTCAGAGTGGGAGAGCAGAGCAATTCCCTTCCCCACTTCTCCAGAATGAACTGGGAAGCTCTTGCGGAGCTATGAGGCTTTGTTTTATGTGTATGTATTGCACCACTTCAGTTGCAACTCCAAACACTCTTTTACAGGGAGCAGGACTGCACTTTAACTTGGGCTTACTTCTGAGAAGACATAGATCCGGCTGACACTGTAGAGACCCGAGCTGCAGTCTTAAAAGTACTTATTCAAGAGTTAGGTTCTTTGAACACAATGTGACTGACTTCTGAGTAAACATACCTGTGTGCTGTAAAGGCACTGAAGGAGACGTTCTTGATTTTGCTTATACTGATCACGGTTTTATTTGGGCATGCGGCATCTGGGTGTTATGTGAAATAGGTGCTTTGGTTTATTGGCATTCTTGGCAACGAAGAATATTAAATCTCATTGTTTGAACTTACACTGTGTTGATGATATTCAGATGTTCCTGTATTAGCTTGTGCCTTTGTTTACTTGCACATTTCTTGAAGTGAGTAATTTCCCTTTAATACAAGTCCCTTTATTACTCGTAAAGGAAGCATATTTTAAGTGTACCATGAAAGGTTCCTTTCACCTTTTATTTATTTATTTATCATATCACCATTCCTATGTCAAACAGATGTTGGCTGCAAGTAGCAGCCTTTCTGTTTTGGTTGATTTACTATTTAATGCAGGGGGTGACCTTTCACCCTCCAGATGTTGTTGGACTCCACATCCCATCATCCCAAGCTAATATGGCCAATTATTGAGATGATTATAGGCCAGCAACATCCCTTTCCCTGCCCTGATCTAGCTCACAGATTAGCAAGGCATTCAATAGGCAAGGTTTTATTTTATTTTATTTTTTTAAAACCCCACTAGTACATCCGTTCCATACCAGAATACAGTGGTACCTCGGTTTAAGAACTTAATTTGTTCTGGGATTCGAACCGCTGACCCTCCGATCAGCAAGCCCTAGGCTCTGTGGTTTAGACCACAGTGCTACCCGCATCCACACTCAGTATAGTGGTACCTCGGGTTAAGTACTTAATTCGTTCCGGAGGTCTGTTCTTAACCTGAAACTGTTCTTAACCTGAGGTACCACTTTAGCTAATGGGGCCTCCCGCTGCCGCCGCACCACCGGAGCACGATTTCTGTTCTCATCCTGAAGAAAAGTTCTTAACCAGAAGTACTATTTCTGGGTTAGCGGAGTCTGTAACTTGAAGCGTCTGTAACCTGAAGTGTCTGTAACCCGAGGTACCACTTTAGGAAATAAATTTTTGGACAAGGGCAGCAGTTACAGAGACATAAATAACAAAACGTGAGTTCATATTCTGTATTTAGAACAATTCATAGCATTTGTCCTTAGGAACTCCCGGCAAATCATCACTGATGCCAATGCAGCAGAAAGATAATACCCGTGAGAGAGACCAAGAACCATGATTGACCTGTTGAGGATCTCTTGTCTTCTGCTGAGTCTGACTGCAGTTGATTCAGGGTTGGTACTGTAGGTGCTCTCATCTTCACACCAACAGAGAGAGGTTTGGGGAGATTTTTTTGCCTCTTGCTGAATGTGGCAAGGCACCCTTCAAGAAGATGTCTTCAGCATCTCAACATAAGGCAGCCCTTGTCAGCTGTTCACCCCTGAGGAGAAATATATGCGCACTCCTTCTGGGTCTTCAGCTGCCATAGCACACTCCTCCACCCCAGCAGTTTCTGTCAAAGTTGTATGTCAGTAGAACAGACTCCCTTAGAGAGCAGTGGCTCTGCAGTGTTGGAGCTCTTTAAACAGAGGCTAGACGGCCACCTGTCTCTCCCATTCTCTGACTTTTAGGGAATTGAAGCACTCTTATTCCCGGTGCATTGAAAGCTGTGAAAACCAATTTCTCACAAGTCATTTATTGTTAACTAAGGGGTTTTTTAGGGAAAGAATTTCACTGATCAATGCAAAAAATAAGCATTGGAAAAAACAGTTGCTGAAGTTTCTGTGCAGCCAGCACAAAAGCAAGCGCCTCCTTGTGACACATGAGCTCTCTGAGCATAATGCCAGCTGCTGCTGCTGCTGCTGCTGCTGCTGCGCTCCTTGGCTCTTCTGTTGCCATGCCGCTGCCTCTATAGATGCCTTTCAGGAAAATCTGCATTCTTCCCAATTCTGCTGCACATTTCATTATATACCTCTGGATCTAGGCCAACATCTGTGAGACACGTTGAGCAGATGGTGCTCCGAATAATTAAAGCAGATTCCTTGCCTCATCGATTTTTTCAGTACTCCAGGAAACCTATCCATCATCTCAGGCTGATACCTCCTCAAGGTGCAACTTCTTATGCAGTGCCTTACTAGCAGGCTGGAAGCAGATCCTAGTAAACAGCTGACAGGAAAGCATAAGCCTCTTGCCTCAGGGGCAATGAGGGAAGGGGATTCTCCTTGCACTTGCAGGTTGTTCTTTTAATTAAATCCCTCGCCCTCTGCTTCTAAAATACTGCTCTTTCCCATTTCTGCCAAATAAACCAACAACTAGATAAATGAACGGATACAGTGGCTAAGGGTGAGCTGTAAATTAGAAAATGCCAGTTTCTGTGTGACCTCTCTCTCTTGTGACTGGAGAGAAGGCTGCCTTTGGTTTTGGAGCAACTTCCAGGATAGCCTCCTAGAAGACTTATCCCAGTGGCATAGCATAGACTGCCGGCATCCGGGTCAAGGCAAGTGTCCTCTGCACTGCCCACCAATAGGCTGGAGAGAAGGAGAAATATCCCGGCAACCTACCTGAGTGGCAGCTGCCGTGTGAATGCTGAGCATGGCAGAGAGCAGGTATCTTTCTAAAGCCCATGCAGAGGGCACCCTAGCAACTGGACTGCCCAAATCCGCTCAGTCTGCCCATGCAAACATTGGGAGATTTTCCATGTGAGGAAGAGAGTGCTCTCTTTAAATTTTTGTTACTACTTTATTTTCCTTCTGAAAAAGAGAAGAAAAGCCTCTTCCTTCTGGCCCCGCCTCTCCTGCTCCTCTGTCTCCCAGGACCAAAAGAGGATTGAAGAGGGAGGAACAGAAGGTGAAACACAGGCGGAGTCTGCGCCTGTTTGTGCGCAGCTCGGATACGGGAGATACATAAGCCAAGGTCGGGGTTATCTGCCTCATCAGATGCACTCTCAGAAGTAGCTGAGACACATAGGACTGATGGACATACCTTTCCCTAACTTGTAAGGGTGCTTTTGACAATGAAGAGTTGATTCCTCCCTCTGGACGTTCTTGTCTGACAGTGCCGTGGCCATGCTGGCTGGTGCAGATGGGCACTGGAGGGCCAAGGGTTCCCCATCCCTGGCATAAGGAGCATGTGTTCTGTCACACACAGCATGTCCTGGGTTCAGTCCCTGGCACTGTGACTGGAAATACAGTGGTACCTCAGGTTAAGAACTTAATTTATTCTGGAGGTCTGTTCTTAACCTGAAACTGTTCTTAACCTGAGGTACCACTTTAGCTAATGGGCCTCCCGCTGCCACCGTGTGATTTCTGTTCTCATCCTGAAGCAAAGTTCTTAACCTGAGGTACTACTTCCAGGTCAGCAGAGTCTGTAACCTGAAGTGTCTGTAACCTGAGGTACCACTGTACCTTTTCCTGAAACCCAGAGAGCCACTTCTAGGTCAAAGAAGACAATACTGGGTTACATGGCAAGTAGCCTGACTTGGTACGAGGCATCTTCTTACATTTTTTTTATTTGATATAGCTCTTCTTACATTTTTTTTATTTGATATAGCACTATACACAGGTATGTATTTATTTGTAATAATGCTGACATTGCAGGGCAGGAATGGAAGGCAGGCTCCGCTTGAGCAGAAAATAGTGGTGCTGCTATTGCCTGCCAAATGTTTGTGCAGATTTGCTTGTCTTGTACTTCTGCTCTCCAATTTTCTTGAATGAGAGAAATAATTGCCGCTGACCAAGCTCTAATTAAAAGAAAATGGGCACTCAGGCAAATCCTGCAGCTCTCCCCCAAGACATTGTGGGTATAATAAGGTCTTGCCCATCATTTAAAAAGGTAAAGGGACCCCTGACAATTAAGTCCAGTTGCAAACGACTCTGGGGTTGCGGTGCTCATCTCGCTTTACAGGCCGAGGGAGCTGGTGTTTGTCCACAGACAGTTTTTCCGGGTCATGTGGCCAGCATGACTAAGCTGCTTCTGGCGAAACCAGAGCAGTGGACATTAGTGCCTGATAAATCTCTGAGCCCTTTTCAAGGAATTAGTTGTAGGGCATGGCAATAGGGCAAGGCTTTCTCCGTTGCACATCTTCTGTTCACAAACCTGGTTTTAAGTATCACAGGGCCTCTGCCTGCCTCCTTCTCCCTCCTGGCTCAGATTTCCATCTGCCCCATTCCCAGGTCTGAAGCCAGAGTGAAATTGGGATCAGATAAGGAGTATCATCCAAGACCGCCTGGTACTAAGCAGCCAGGAACACCTAGTTTTAAAAATATCAAAGGTTAGATATTAATAATTTACTTCTGATCTTCCTAGGTTACTATAGGCAGTTCAAATTATTTTTAAAAATCTTACATTTTTTTAAAAAAAACCATTAAAAACATACAATTGAAATCACAATAAAATAGAGTGTTTAAATACGTCTATAACATTCAATAAACACCAAGAGGGAGCCTCAGCAACAACCCTTTCAGTTTAAAGCTGAATAAAATAAGAGCCTGGACTGAAGGAGCTATAGCTGTATATCTCATAGGATAGGAGCCACCATAAGGAGGTCCAGTCACTGGTGCCCGCCAGCCTAACTGACCTTTAAGGTAGTTATGTGAAGCAATTCTCCAAATAACCTGCAACTAAACCAGTGCTTTGAACTTTAAAATGGAAAGCATAATGCTGGTGGTCAACAAAAGAGGTTTAAAGACTCTCAAGTCAAATCTTTAAAAAGGTAGTATAAACCCTGACAACTGGGAAGCATTGGCCTACGAGAGCTCCAGTTGGAGAACAGCCTTTACCAAAGGTGTCGTGGGCTTTGAAGATGCTCAAACTCAGGACAAAGGGAGAAACGTGCTAAGAGGAAGGCACGCTTGGCAAACCCTCACTGTGATTAACTCCCATCCAGAAACTTATGTCCCCACTGTGGAAGGACATGTGGATCCAGAATTGGCCTCCAAAATCACTCACGGACTCACTGTTAAAACCGTGTTTATGTAAGACAATCTTAGTCAGCTACGAGTGATCGAAGAAGAAGAAGACGAAGAAGAAGAAGAAGAAGAAGAAGAAGAAGAAGAAGAAGAAGAAGAAGAAGAAGAAGAAGAAGATGACGACTTTGAATTGGACCCAGAAATGCACCATCAGCCAGTGTGCAAACATGCACAGAATGATGTCTGCTCCCAACGAGGTCTCAAGCAGCTTTGGCCAGGTAACACTTCTTTACCATCTTCAAAGGCAGCTCCAGGCCAGATAGATTAAGTCAGGGGTAGAGAACCTACAGATATTGCTGAACCACAACCCTTATCTTCACTGATCACTAGCCGTGTTGGCTGAGGCCAGTGGGAGTTGTTGTTTGGCAACATCTGGAGGGTCACTAGATCCCCATCCTTAGTTTAGGCCTCTTAAGAAATAGCCTAACCATGCCCTCCTTAAGAAAGCCAGGTACTTGACTTCAGATACAATTTTATTTTTACATCAGTCATCCCCTTCCAACAAATTAGCACCAACCATGTCAGGCAAGCTGGTGAAGCAATAAGGATGTTATGCTGCTGTCACCATTAGAGTCAGGCCATGAGCTTGGCCTCTAACCCACAACCTCTTTGATTCAGTCCTTGTTTCTGCACCACCACATTTGCTGCTACACAGGCACTGCCATTTCACCACCCAAAGCGCCTTTCATAGCAAAGGGGGAAGATATTTGTGAAGGACACTGTGACAATGGGATTATTTTAAGGCAGCTGGCCCTCGCGGCAGAAAATAATTCTGGTGCCTCAACAGGTTAAGCATCTGCTGCCGTATTGGCACTTAAGACAAATGATCAAAAGCCTATTAGCCACAGACAATTCCTCATTAATGGAATAATCGATGCCAGAGTAACAGTAGCGCAGGATTGACTCGCCAATTAACTGGCTTGGACTCTCAACTGCATCAACACAGAGTGGCTTTTACCATTAAGTGTGACTTTCAGTAAAGTGTTTTCTGAATTAGCAACACAGATGCTAATTTTAATCACACTATTTACATTGGGTTCTGGGAAATCTCTATCCCTCCCTAGTGAACACAATCCAAAAGCTGCAGAGGCTTCATCAATTTGAGCAAAGGTTGCTAGCACCCCCTAGTGTTCACTTTGACACACAATATTTTATCCTTCCGAAGAAGAGGAAACTTAGCAAACACATATCTTTTCTGTTAAACATGTGACTAAGGAGAATGTGTGCTTGTGTGTCTGAGATATTCCTATTCAATGGAGGAAGAGATACCAGATGCTGCAGCTTCAGATTAGGGTCCAGGGTGGGTGATGATAATGTGATAGGAATTTTATGGTCTTAGATCTATGGAAATGTTCATAACAGCACGTACATAGACCAGCACAGGCAGGCCAACCTTGAACCATTTTGATTCCTAAACTGACCAAATGTTTTCTCTGCAAGGTCAAAATGGAAAAGCCTCCCCATTGTCTTTTCCTTCACAAATCCTGTCTTAAGGGTATGTCTGTGTTTGAATAAGGGTGTGAGCCTTATCATTACAAAAGACTGGCCAGGCTCCTCAGGAAATCCAATCAAGTAACCTGCTGGACAGGAGATAAACAACAACAGGAGAAAAACAATATTAAAATTTTTGTGATGTAGGTGGGATGTATCTGAGGGGTGGTCTTAGGTTACACCCCTCACGTGATGTATGTATGATGTTTCTGGGGGGTGGTCTTGACCTACAGGGTGGGATTTTCAAAAGTCTTTATAAGCCCTTGCACAGCATTTTTGTGGGTCCTCCTCCTTTCCTGCGAGTGAGGGGAGCACCCTGTTGCAACAGAGCAATAAAGATCAGGCTTACTAGCTGCTTTGCTTCTCAATATTCTCTGGTTGGCCTCTGTTATTTTCTCCTACCAATAGGGAACCTATGTAAGGACTCTATATGGGCTCTTGGATACCCCATAAGGGAAAAGGGCATATTTTTATTTACAACAATAGCTAGCTGCTGTTGTCAGTAATGTTGTCTTGCAGCTAAGTGCTAGGTTTTGGTTTTAAAATTGGGTTTGAACTGATTTGGGAATATGGTACTGTGTTGTAAGTTGCCTAGAGGCCTCTTTACAGTCTGAAATGGTGGGACAGAAAATGAAAATGATACTTTTAAATTAAAACAAAGGAATACCAACATCAATTTTCATTAGACACCACCACTTAAGGGCTCCCATTGGCCAGTCATAGTATAAACACATTAGTCTAGGGATCATAGCTGTTAACGTTTCCTGTTTTTTAAGGGAAATTCCCTTATTCCGAATAGGATTCCTCACAAGAAAAGGGAAAAGTTGACAGCTATGGTAGGGATGGGAGAGGAATCTGTTCACTTTATATTTAAAAGCAAACCCACTTAATTTGCATATTCCAAAACATTACATGAACCACAGCCATCCTTTGAAATTTCCACTCCACCAAATTTTGTCATGAGGTTCTTCAGCCAAATAAAGTGTATGAATATGCATATAATGGGGAGAGGTGTGCATAACCATGCAACATATTAAAACATACCATGCAACATACCATGCAACAACATATTAAAATGTATTCTATTGGGGCAAATTGCTTTGCCAAAATGTGCACATTCAACAAGATTGCATAAAACTATTGTGTATTAGGAAAAGTTCCCCAATGAATTTTCATGATGACATTTTTTAAAAAGTGAAATTGCAACCAGATGCAGAAATGTAGATAACCAAACTTAAGGCTGGGAAAATGAGACACTTGGGGAAACCTTTCTTTCTTTCTTTCTTTCTTTCTTTCTTTCTTTCTTTCTTTCTTTCTTTCTTTCTTTCTTTCTTTCTTTCTCTTCCTTCCTTCCTTCCTTCCTTCCTTCCTTCCTTCCTTCCTTCCTTCCTTCCCCCCAGCCACTCTAAGTGGCTTCCAACAAATTAAAACACAGTAAGGCATCAAACATTAAAAACTTCCCTATACAGGGCTGCCTTCAGATGTCTTCTAAAAATAAGATGGTTGTTTATTTCCTTGACATCTGATGGGAGGGTGTTCCACAGCCACTACCAAGAAGGCTCCCTGCCTGATTTCTGTAGCCTCACTTGTTGCAGTGAGGGAACCGCCAGAAGGCCCTCGGAGCTGGACCTCAGTTTCTGGGCTGAGCAATGAGGGTGGAGATGCTTCTTCAGGTATACAGTTATACTGTATGACAGCAGTTCTCTGGGTATATATATAATTGTTGCTAATTTATTAAAGGAAGAAAAACCCACAAAAGAGACTGGAAAGGGGGAGAACAAAACAACAAAACAAGAACAGAACCGTCTGCTCCCATTCACAGTACAAGAAACATCAATGCATCCATCTTTATTTACACACAGAGATTGACATATGCCCTCCAAATATTCGGAAAGGTCTCCAACTGCAATTGGTGTTTTAGAAGGTAGCAAGGGCATTAAGGTTTTCAAAGCACTGCATAACAGATGGTGGAAAATGTCCTTTCAGGCTCCAAAGTATAGGTCTCTTAGCAACCACATGGACTTGTAGCATCCATTTTTGTTGTCCTGCTGTTAGCCCCCATATTACAGGAGTATAACCCTAAAGGACAGGAACATCTGCAGCCATCAAGGAGTTCTCCAATGCAAGATTAATACAGACAGCAACTTCAGACTGAAATAGACACATTCTATGTGAGGCTCGCCTCCAGATTGTCAGGTTTTCCCCAACCCTACCTGGAGATGCGGACAATTAAACCTAGGAGCATTTGCTTGCAAAGTGTGCACCATTGCATAGTAATTTGCAGCGCATGCACATTCATCCACAGAAGCGTGCTTTGAGAGCACGGAAATCTATTGTAGAGTGGTACCTCGGGTTAAGAACTTAATTCATTCCGGACGTCCGTTCTTAACCTGAAATTGTTCTTAACCTGAGGTATCACTTTAGCTAATGGGGCCTCCTGCTGCTGCCGCGCGATTTCTGTTCTCATCCTGAAGCAAAGTTCTTAACTAGAGGTACTATTTCTGGGTTAGCAGAGTCTGTAACCTGAAGTGCCTGTAACCCGAGGTACCACTGTATATGGAGAAGATAGCAAGAAAGTAGTCTCTCTCCCCCGCTCCCCACTGACTCCCACCCGAGATGATCTCATCAGAAGACTGGCCAGGCTGCACAACACTATGTGCTGGCAAAGGCAGAATCACCATGGGGAATCAGGACTCGTTCAACTATAACTAAAGTAACATCTGTGGTTCGGCTGAGAAGTGTACCTGTGCATGAAATATGCAGATGCAGAATCGTTACTGAGGCATCAAGGCACACACTTCTTCATTTCTGCAAGGATTAAACTTCCAGTATGTGGAGCAGGGGAAGCTGTTCTGCAGCTTTGCAGACAGTTCCCTCACTTCAGAGGCCAAACATGTTCAAAACTTGTTACCCGTTCCTCTTTCACTAACTGTTAACTTGGAAGGATATCCGTCCAGAAGCTTGCAGCAGTTCTATGCAACACCTCCAGGGTGTCTCTGCTATGAAGTCTCTGCTATGATGTCTCCGTTATGATGCTTTAGCTGAGATTCCTGCATCGCAGGGGGTTGGACTAGGTGACTCTTACAGTTCCCTTACAGTTCTACAATTCTATGATTCTAAGTCCTGCAATGCAGAGAAAGAAGAAACTTCATATGCTAGCTGGCCTTCTGCTAGGCCAAGCTTTTAATTCAGAAGCTTTTGTTTTTCTGAAGAAATACCAAAACAAAAAACCACACAGTGTGATTTGCTTCGTAGGGACACTTCATTGCCCCATTACTCGCCATCATTTATTGTTGCTGGAAATTTTTTTGGTGGTATTCAATGCTAGTCCTTTATGTCCATTGAATTTAGGACTCACTTAGGTTCATTCATTTCAATGGGTCTGTTCTGAGCAGGGGCAATGTGTCCTAATTCGCTGCACAATGGAAAGTGCCACTTTGCCCTGCTGTACTCCCTATGTCCTGAACCATGGGGTAAAGGTAAAGGTAAAGGACCCCTGACAGTTAAGTCCGGTCACGAACGACTCTGGGGTTGCGGCGCTCATCTCGCTTTACTGGCTGAGGGAGCCGGCGTACAGCTTCCGGGTCATGTGGCCAGCATAACTAAGCCGCTTCTGGCAAAACCAAAGCAGCGCATGGAAATGCCGTTTAACATCCCACCAGAGCACTTTCACTTTGACGTGCTTTCGAACTGCTAGGTTGGCAGGAGCTGGGACTGAACAACAGGAACTCACCCCGTCATGGGGATTCGAACCACCAACCTTCTGATTGGTAAGCCCTAGGCTTAGTGGTTTAGACCACAGTGCCACCCAAGTCCCACTGCTGTACACAAGGACATGGCAGTTGCTAGCATGTAGTCTAATAGGCTAATGAGTCTAGAGTCCAGAGTCCAGTCAGGCCAGGTTCTCACCTCTGCAGCTGATCCAGGGATCAGGGCACCTGGAGATCAGTCCCATACACCCAGTCGTGATCTAAGCAACATGGGCAGTTGAGGAAACACAGCACCTCAGCTCTGCTTGCCTTTGGTACTTTGCCTGCTGATTGCAGCACCTGGGTTTGAAGAGGCATGTGACCCTCACCTGTTCTAAGCCTACTCCAGCTGAGGAATCACATACCTCCTCCCAGAGCTAGCGAGCCCCAACTGGTCAGCTAGGGAGCTGGGCTGTGGGCCCTTGCCTACCTCAGCCTCCTAGAGCATTCCTCCTACTGCTCCCTATGCCTCAGAACCCACCGTGGTCATGGAGACAGGGGCCCCTCTGGCTCTGGTGATGGGTCCTGCTGCTCTGGTTCCCATCCCCTCGCCATTCTCCGTCCTTCCGTGAGTATTTTCTACACCAACTTCTTCTCCATCCCCAACTTGCCCTGGTGTGTCCGAGTCATGATGACACCCCTCACTGGGATCCTCTTCCTCCTCCCTGCTATTCTGTCAGTTCATGACACCCTACCACATCTGCCACTGGCAGAGAAGCAAAGCTGCCATTGGCGCAGATTTTGGGCAAGATCACACAGGTTTCGGGTGAGGACTTGCCCCAAATCATGCATGCTCCACAAGATCTCACGTGGTTTCGGATGAGACCTCTCTCTGAATGGACACAATCTTGCTGAAAATTGGCGCCAATTGTGGCAGCACTTCAGTGGTGGAAACAGTGGGGCAGTTGGGGCACCCTGGAGAGCTTCTGCCGCCTGAAGCAGAGGCCTCATCCTGCCTAATGGTTGTGGCGGCTCTGGTTCCACTTAGTGGAATATCACCCACACTTTTTTCCTTGGCCATGCGCAAGCAAAGAACATGGAAAGTTGCCTTCAGTCTTTTCCACACTGGAGTCTATTGTGGATTTGAAGCTGCTTCTGTTTCGTGTTTGTATTGTTGTTTTTGCAGCATTCACATGGCATCCTCCTCACCCAAAAGGCAGTCTGTGCTTGCCTACGATTAAATTTGGATTTTTGCAATACATGGACAATCTGATAAGGGGGGAAAACTCAATATAAAAGCACATTACCTGATTGTGTATGACCTGAGCTGCATTGTGTGGGCAGGTTTTTTAATGTATATGGTTGCAGCTGGGCACCATCTATCACAACATCCCATATTTCCATTTTGTTTCTAAAGGAAGGGATGCAGCCTGCCTTTTCCCACGGGTTGTTGCTGAAGGGAGGTGAGCAGTATTTTTATTTTTAACAGCTCTTTTGCACAGAACTGCTCTTGCACAAAACAAATATATTAAAAATAAAAATAACATCCACCCCTAAAAATACAGGAGGCAGGAGAGGACAAAGGAAGTAAAGGAAGTGGCAACCTTTCCTGTGGGCAACGGTAAATTATTCCCTGCCTTGTGGAAACACAAATTTTCAAAGTGCTTTTTTGTGGCAAATTTGGTATATCAAAATAACTTGTATTTCAAATAAATAAATAAATAAATAAATGGGTACACACACACACACACACACACACACACACACACACACATGTGCATGCCCACACCAGAACTTAGGTCTCCTGTCTTGGGATTATTATTATTTTATCTGCTCTTTTGTGTAAATATGGTAGACTGAAAAACTTGTATTTCAAAAATACCCTTTTAAAAAAGTATTGCCCATAATGGACCTCAAACTTCTGTAACTTATGTTGGGCTGGGAAGTGCTAACTGAAGGGAGGGGCAACAACACACATTGCAAATGCACCCCACAAAGTACCGCCCATGAGCACACTTGATAGATTTCAGAGGCATAAACTTGAAAACACACATGCACACATGGAATCAATGACGCCTGCAGAGCCCAAGGCACAGTCAGACTGTTGGTCTACCCAGCTCAGTACTGTCTACTTTGACTGGCAGTGGCTCTTTCAGGAGGGGGTCTCCCCACTCCTGCCTGCTGCTGCTGGGATTGACCCTGATGCTCAATCACAGTGCTCCTTCCTCCTTCTTTTCGAATGAGGTGTGGATCATGGCTGCACAGCTCTCCTGGGAATTCATTAAAGCCGAATAGTAGTCGTGTCAATTTTATAGCTCCAGACGTCACCGTATTTCACAGAAAAGCCCTTGGCATTCTCCCTGTGCCTTGGACCACTCCGTTTTCCTCCTTCAAAAGGGCAACAGCCTTGGCATGTGCTGCATTTCAGCCACTGGGTGGCGCAGCCTACTGCATCATTGCATAGTGCAATAGCTCCCCCACCCCTCTCATTTTTGTGTCTAAACTTGGCTGCTATAATGTAGAAGAGAGAGTTTTGTTACAGAAAGTATTATGAGGAACTAGGAGTCGAAACCATCATGTAGCGCCCAGATAACCCACCTGTGGCAAATGTGTCAGCAGAAGAATGGGCAGTGGGGGTTAGTGGCACACCTGTTGGCCTCTTCTGCGATGTGATGCTGTGTGGATCCTGGCTCTGTAGCCTAGAAGAACACTTCTCTTTCATTGGGGGAATTTGTTCAGCAGTTAGTTAGATATATCACCTCGCCTTCTGATAAACATGATAAACTTGCACAGGGCTTTCTTTCAGCCGGAACTCGCAGGAACTCAGGTGGGTGTCATTGCCATTGTAAGAAAACGAAGGAGGCGTTCATGGTTAGTTCCAGCTCCTCTTTTTCTAGAAAAATAGCACTGTCTAGAGGAGCTATGTCTCCAAACATAAAAGCAGGGAAATAAGTTGGGTGTGATCTCTATGATGTAACTAATGGGCCTTTGTGACTTTGCTTGACATCCCTGCTGTTTTGGGGATATAGCTCTCTGTGTATGTGTTTGCACACACATGCCCTATACACTGAGCACAAGAATTCTCACAATCTGCTATGCCAGTGGATATGACTGTGGTGTTTGAGTGTGTATTATGTTGGGAGCAGGCAGGGGTGTCAACTTGAATAAAAAATTGGGGAAGTCCATGTAAGAACTGCCCCGCATAATCGATCACGATACAGTGTATGCATACCATTTTAATGACTATGCCTATCAACGGGGGGGGGGGGGAGGGGCTGGCCTCTTTTAGGGGGGTGGAAGACCCCTCAGACCCTAGGAGTTGGCTCCTCTGGAAGCAGGGATGGGCAACTATCAGTTTCGGTTTCTCTTAAGTTGAGTTCTCTACATTTCTGCATCAATTTACCTTTTGTTTTATGTCCCCATGAAAAGTCATCAGTGAACTTATCCTAATAAACACTCCCCCCCCCAAGCAATTCCCCTTATTCAATGCACTTTTGTATTATTTCCCCCCACTAAAGATGCATTTTTGTACACATGGCTTGGCTTGAGAACTGCACTACAAAATTCGTAGAGATGTGAATTTCCAAGGGCGGCTGTGCTTCGGTTCATGTACAGTTTTGGGAAATTGATTCACCTTTAAATGCAAAGTGCACAGAACTTCTCCCATCCCTCCTCAGGAGGAGCGGAGCCTGTGGGTGGTGTCAGGCTTCCATATCTGCAAGTAGAAAAGCCACATGGCATTATTCTGAGTTCTCTTGGGGAGTCCGTGCTGTAGACACAGTCTTGAGAAATGAGCCCAGAGTGGATTGCTTTTCAAACAGTCTGGGCTACACCTGTATTTTGCCCAACTTCACCACTGTTGTACTTTCTTACTCAGTTGTTAATATGAAAAAAAGACAAAGGTAATCAATGTGTTAAAAAAACAACCACAATGCAATTTCTTTCAATGAATCCTTCACTGATGAGCTCCTAATGAGACTGACCTTTAGAAGCCAATTAGCCTCGGTAAAACAGCATAATCACATTTAAATAATGCTTTTTCTTTATCCAAACGAAGCTCTTTGTCATTATGCAGGTTTAAAGAGCACAAGCTACCTAATTGTTCCACGCATGGAGGTCTGTTACCCTCCTGGGCTGAGTAAGCCACTAGGTGGTCACAGCAAAATGAAATTGGAGAGGACAGATGCCGAGTCTGGTTGGAGACAGGGTTCTTAAGTTAATTTTGATCTGCTCTGGTTCAACTCTCTAAAGAGATGTTTCTGCAAGGTGGGAAAGAGACTTGGTCAGATCAGGCTCGTTGCCAAATTTAAAAAGATTTGTCAGCATCTTCGTACTGGGCAAGGGATGGGGAACCTGTGGTCCTCCAGGTGTTGATGGCTGCAGCTCATAGCATCCCTGGTTGTTGCTCAAGCTGGGGGGGGGGGACAGGGCTGGAGCCCACCATCATTTGGAGAGCCATGAGTTAGTCATTGCTGCTCTGCAGAGAACACTCATCGTACAAGTTGTTGTATAAAATCTACGGTAGAAGCTGCAAAGGGGAAAATAATACAAAAGTGCATTGAATAAGGGAAATTTCACAGAACCTGCAAATAACCTGTAATCACTGAATTTTTCCGTGTATGACAAGGTTTTTTATTTTAAAATTATGTAAAAAAATTAGGGGTCGTCTTATACACGGATAGTGCAGAGGGTGGAAAGGCGATTGGTTGCTGCTGCGAGCAGGAGATTGTCAGCAATTATAGGGTGGGTGATCGGTGGTTGTGGCAAGGCTGCTGTCAATAGGCTGGTGCTGTGGCAATTGGGTGGGTGATTGGTGGCTGCTGACGGTGAGTGGGTAGTTGATTGGTGGCTTTGTCGGCATTTGCTATTGTCAGCGTTGGTTAGTCGGGTGAGCGATTTTAGGCAACCCCTCCCCAAAAAAGCTCAACAACTCTGGGGGCAATCCTCCCCCCCAAAAGTTTAACAACTCTTGGCAATCCCCCCCCCCATTTTCTTAATTTGAAGTCCCCAAAAATAGGGGGCGTCTTATACATGGGGGCGTGTTATACACGGAAAAATACGGTATTTTAAATAAAAGACTGCATCTTCAGGGCTTAGTTCCACCGAGTACTGAATGCTCTTATCTGCACACGTGAATCAAGAGCACACAGAGTCCAGTTTTTGATCACAATTAAGCTTACTTTGTCACTTTTGCCTTTAACCATGATACCCCCACCCTCAGGGTGTGTTGTAGATGCTTATTATCTGTCTTTTAATGATTAAAGATTATTCATATCCTGAAGGAGCGTCTCCACCACCATCGTTCAACCCGGACACTGAGGTCCAGCGCCGAGGGCTTTCTGGCAGTTCCCTCGCTGCGAGAAGTGCAGTTACAGGGAACCAGGCAGAGGGCCTTCTCGGTAGTGGCACCCACCCTGTCGAATGCCCTCCCATCAGATGTCAAAGAAATAAACAACTATCTAACATTTAGAAGACATCTGAAGGCAGCCCTGTTTAGGGAAGTTTTTAATTACTGATGTTTTAATGTACTTTGTTGGAAGCCGCCCAGAGTGGCTGGGGAAACCCAGCCAGATATGAGCGGGGTATAAATAATAATTTATTATTATTATTATTATTATTATTATTATTATTATTATTAATCCTGCTGTTGCAGATAAGAGAGCCAACAGGGTGTAGTAATTAAAGTGCAGGGCTGTAGCTAGGGGGTGGTGAGGTGGGCCCCCGCCAGGGGTGCAGGCGACTGGGGGGGTGCAAAATCAGCTAAAAAAATATGTCCATAAATATAAATATTGATTATTGCCTCATAAGAAATGGTTTGCTGAATGGGTGGAGGGGGGGGGGTTGGAGGAGAGACAGAAAGAAGAGCTAGTTTGTCTATGGCTAGGGGGTGCAATCTGGATGGTTCTGCCAGGGATGCAAGATCACCTAGCTACAGATCTGTTAAAGCATCAGACTAGGACCATGGAGATCAGGGTTCAAATCCCTACTCGTCCATGGAACTGACTGGGTGACCTTGAGCCAATCACTATCTCTCACTCTAACCTACCTTACAGGGTAGCTGGGAGGATGAAATGAGGTGGAGAAACATGTGCTTCACCTTCAACTCCATGGAGGAAAGGTGGCCTATAAAATGTAAGGAACAAATAATAATGAACAAAATCTTAACATCACTACCGGTGAATATTTGCTAGCTCAGACTAATCTCTGTGGAAAGGGTCATGGCTCATATGGCCTAGAAAGTGTCCTCAGCTGATTTTAAAGGTCACAGAAGGTCACAGAGAGGGCCATGGTCTCTGGGGATGTCCAAAGGTGGAATTCATTCTGAATGCTGAAGTACACTCCAGCGTTATTATTTTATTCTGGATTTCCCAACACATTCTGAAATGGTGGATCCACCCAGTCCTGCCATTCATCCAGATTTTAACTAAGCTTAGAGAGCATAGCTTGCCCCAAGTCATCTATGGAATTCAAGCCTTTGAACCCAGGTCTGTTGGAATCAGGAATACAGGAACCCATGCTGAGTTAGGCCGTGGGTCCATATAGCTTAGTATTGTCTACACTGACCAGTAGCAGCTTTGTAGGGTTTCACACAGGGTTCACAGCCTGACCTGGGACCTGCTGTAATACTCTTGCTAGTAGGTCACACCATTTATGCTTTTCCAGGCCACGTGTTACATTGGCATTGGGTTACTTGCTCATTCCTTGACCATCCACAAGACTCACACTAGACCACATCTGCCTTCACTTCAGCTTTTGTCCAAACAACCTGAGCATCTTGTGGATACCTCCAGGTCCTGCAGAGCTGTTTCTTTCCCACTTGAGCCAAAGACTCAGGGACAAGAAGAATGGTTGTTCCTGCTAAGGCCTCCAACACATTCTGCTCACAGTTTGGGGGACAAAGAGCCAGGGTGGCGTCCTTTGAGAAATCTTCCCAAGCATGATGGCATGAGAAGAGCAAGTCCTTCTGTCTTCTGCTTCCTCCTTTCATGGTATAAGGAAACAAGGAAATTTGACCCTAAAGGCTGAAGCAACAAGGGCGCAATGAAAGAGATGGAGGTGGCGTGAGGCTGCCATAGTGCCCATTGCATCCGAAAAGAATGATGCAACAGCAGTCAAGTCCCATCCTGTTTCCTTCCTCCAGCTGGGATAGTGCAGAAAAATCTGAAACTTGAAGCAGGCACACAGAGGAAGGTGACTCATTTGAATGGGGTGTATTAATACTTAATAAATGTGTCATCCATAATAAATAAGAACTAGCCCACCCACAAGGGCACCAACTGCTCATGAATACCAACGGGAAGCAAAAACAATCCCAGAGGAGCTGATCTGATGGTGCCCTTTCAGGGGAGGAAAGAAAGATGATGGCTCTAACATTGTAATTGTACAGAAAATAATTAGCGGAGAAACAAAAGGTGCACACACTTCTAACCACTGTTCTAGGCTTCCCAACAAACACCCCACCGCCACCGTCAAGTCTAGGAAACCTGTGTTGCTATCTGAAAAGTGGCACCTTGGTAAAGTGATTCATGATCTGGTCATGTCCAGACTAGACTACGTAGGCTACCTTTAAAAGACGGTTCAGAAATCTCAGGTGGTCTAGAATGCAGCTACCAGAGACCTATTGGAGCAGCCAGTCATGTAAATTCTCATTTCTCCACAGCGCTTAAAAGTGTTTAACTGGACTGTGCGCAGCAAATTTTCCCTCTACAGTATATATTTTACAAGTATTATGTATTCCTCACTACAGCATGTTTCTTTATTATCTCTGTGTGCACATTCCCCCCAGAACTCCAAATACAAAGGCACAGTGGCAGTTTAATCTCTGTTTGCCAATCACTGAAGACCTGACAGGCATTTCCAGAGGGAACTGTGCGCATTGAACTATAGCTCCTGCTACAACAGTACTGAGATTTTCATAGGAAGACAAGAAAGCAGTTTATCTGATGGTTCTGTGCTTCTCCAAAGAATAATAAGGGAGTAATTCCTCCCCGCAATCTTGTGATGCAACAGAATCTTAAGTATGGAAGAAATTTAATACAGAGGTGAAGGAACTTCCTTATCTGTATTCCTCCTGCAGTCCTTCAGATTTTAGTTCCCCCTACTTCACACACATAGTAAACCCATCTCTTGCTGAACATGTTCTCTCTCTCTTTCGGATCTTCTGGTTTTGCCTCTCTTGCTTTGTAATTTCCCTGCCTCATCAGTGGAGCCACCTGAAAAAGATACAGCAGGGGTCAGCAAAGCAGATTCTGAGAGAGAGCTCTTTCTCAAACATTTGTTTAGTCGTTTAGTCGTGTCCGACTCTTCGTGACCCCATGGACCAGAGCACGCCAGGCACTCCTGTCTTCCACTGCCTCCCGCAGTTTGGTCAAACTCATGCTGGTAGCTTCGAGAACACTGTCCAACCATCTCGTCCTCTGTCGTCCCCTTCTCCTTGTGCCCTCCATCTTTCCCAGCATCAGTGTCTTCTCCAGGGAGTCTTCTCTTCTCATGAGGTGGCCAAAGTACTGGAGCCTCAGCTTCACGATCTGTCCTTCCAGTGAGCACTCAGGGCTGATTTCCTTAAGAATGGATAGGTTTGATCTTCTTGCAGTCCATGGGACTCTCAAGAGTCTCCTCCAGCACCATAATTCAAAAGCATCAATTCTTCGGCAATCAGTCTTCTTTATGGTCCACCTCTTTCCCAAACGGAAACATTTTAATATTTCATGTTTGCACCCAAATCCTAAATATATTTACTCAGAGGAAAGTAAAAAAAAATGATTTCCAGAAGATATACATCAAAGTAAGTACATTAAGGGCAGGAGCCTTACTTAAAAGCTGATTTGCCCAGAAAAGTGGCATATAAATATGTTTTGAATTGAGCTGTAGTGCTTCAGTGCTGTCAGAAATGTGTCTGACCTCCACAAATTGAGCCACTGAATCAGCTGGCATACCAGGGTTCTGCCTAAGCCACTTTTCTCCCTCTGTATTTTTTGCTCCTTACACCAGCAGCGCTCCAGTGTGGTGTAGTGGTTAAGAGTGGTAGTCTCGTAATCTGGGGAACCAGGTTCGCGTCTCCGCTCCTCCACATGCAGCTGCTGGGTGACCTTGGGCCAGTCACACTTCTCTGAAGTCTCTCAGCCCCACTCACCTCACAGAGTGTTTGTTGTGGGGGAGGAAGGGAAAGGAGAATGTTAGCCGCTTTGAGACTCCTTAAAGGGAGTGAAAGGCGGGATATAAAATCCAAACTCTTCTTCTTCTTCTTCTTCCACCACTGGCACAGGGGTGTCCCTTTGTTAGGGTCTATTCCCCAAGCACTACCACTGTTCTACCACACCAGGTTCTGCAAGCATAAGAGCAGTGAAGGGCTGGAATGAAGAAGATGGAGAAGACAATTGCTCCAGATAAGAAACAAGAACCAATAGATGGAAATGGTAGATAATCGGATTTCTGCTAAATGTTAGCAGAAAGGTAAGAGATGTTTGACAGCTCTTCCTGTCTCAGGAGGTAGAAGTTCCTCCTTCATTGGAGGTATTTGAGCAGAGACAGTGTCTGCCAAGGATGCTCTACTTTCAGATCCTGCATTGTGCTGTGGGTTGGACTACCTCACCTCCAAGGTCCATTCCAGAACTATGATTCTATGACAGGAGTGAGTCTGACCCCATTCAGCAGGCGTAACTCAGGAAAAGAATCAGCCCACCAGCCGCTCATTATCACCACTGTCTCATGGCGACGAACTGTGATTGTGTTCCTCACGCTGACAACAATGCTTTTGTGAAACAAACTCATTCCAGATACATTCATCTGGTCCACAGCTTTTGTCCCTTCCCGTGTCCCCTGCTGCTGACAGAGTGTCTAAACATTTAATCATCCTGCCTTCTCCGGCAAAATATATGACTTGTCTAAGAGCAGGACTGATGCATCTCTGTGTTGTCAGCAGCGGGGAGGAAGTCAATTGCGCTAGCTATTTGTCGGGAGGCTTCCTGTTCAGGGAACGTACCTGCTAACAATAGCAAGCTTGCCTCAGAACGTAATGCACGTATGTGATCCTCCGGCATTGTGCACCTCTGGGCACCTCTCTGAACACTGCTTTCAGTTAAACCTTCTGCGTTTGTGGCAGTTGTTTTCTTCAGTTCAACTGAACTTACTGGCCTGTTCTCTGAAAGAGGCCCACACATATCTGACCCTATTTGTGTAGGTCACTTTCGCACCAGTGCCAATTTAGCAGCTGCTGGGTGTGTGTGGTGAGCAATCCCACTGCCTCCTCATATACTTAGTGAACCTGTGAAGGGAATCGTGATCTGAAGGACGACAGGCCTGGCCCTACCATGAGACAGGCAGCAACCTCGGGTGACAGGTACTGAGGGGCAGGAAGTGGACAGGCCTCTGTGGGCCCCCTAAGCTAACCTGATGCCCTAAAAAAGTCCCAAGACACTCTTTGGACTTGGGTACACAACACAAAAATTGCTGCATTGTTCAAGAGACCACTTTAATTTTATTTTATTTTTGTAAAAGAGCGAAAGCAAGCTGACTAGGGAAACACACTGAGCAAGGGAGTGGGAGAGGTAGGGGAATCTTTCGTTTTGAAGGTGAGGTCTAGCATACCCTCCAACATTTCTCCAGTGAAAATAGGGACGTCCCATTCCATAATGATAATTTTACTATTTATAACCTACACATCTTACTGGGTTGCCCCAACCACTCTGGGCAGCTTCCAACTTATATAAAAACATAATAAAACATGAAAAAAAACTTCCCCATATAGGATTGCCTTCACACAGCTCAGGGGTCAGATAACTCCATACCCTCCAACATTTCTCCTATGAAAATAGGGACATCCTAAGGAAAAGTGGGACATTCTAGGAACAAATCAGAAACCGGGACAGCTTCTCTAAATCAGCACTCGTCACATTGATTTGGGGGAAGAATGTTTAAATAAATATTTTCAATTGGCTCTATGCTGTTTTTTCCCACCACTTCCCCTTCCTCTTATCAACTTAAGGGAGAGATTGCTCTCTTTCCCTGAATTGTTCATTAGTTCAGTGGAACTAACTCCCAGGTTTGGGTAAGTGGGTATAGAATTGCATTTACCTGGGAGTTAGTTTGCCACTTTTATGGGCAATAGGAATCCAATTGCAGCTATTGCAGTTTTTAAAATGAATAGACAGATGCAATGTAGAAAACGCTTTCCTGTATGAAAATATTGTTAGAAAAAAGATATTAAAATGTTAGTTTAAAAATATAGATCAGAATGCGGCTAGTGATGGGAACTGTGAGTGCAGTGGGTTTGTTTTTATGTTCTGTTACAGAGATAATAGACATTTATTGAGGGTTGTAAATTTTAAGGGTGTACTGGGAAGGGTGAATTGTAGCTCTGTGAGAAGTCTCCTGACAACTCTTAGCATCTTTAGCAAACTACAGTTCCCAATATTGTTTGGGGGATGCCATGACTATTCAAGTGTGTCAGAGTGATTGAAGCCTATGGTGCGGATGTGACCTCAGTTTTTAGAACAGGCCCTTTTCTGGGGTTGCAAGGGAATTCACTACTTTTATATTTTAATGTTAACTTTTAACATGAAATGTGTTTTTTACTGTAATTATCACAAAAGCCCTGTTAGCTCGGCTGTGAATCCTACATTGTATATATACGTGACCCAGTTTTATTACTGCTGTGTATCAGAAAGTTTACAATATTGTGTTTATGTTGCAGCATATCCAAACTTAGTACACTGTTTTCTAGAATAGGACCAAAAGCTTTAAACATGTGAGTGTGTAAAACATTCGCTGCTCCATCAGCAAGTGGAATGGCTATTGCAATTAGTGAGAATGTAACTCTGGAAGTCAACCATAAAAGTGCAATTCCCAGAGGCCTTTCCCCAGTGAAAGTTTCATGCAGGCCATGCAATATTAACAAAACACAGCCACCACAAAGCATAGAGTCAAAAACCTCCATGTGTTCACTTTCCTTCAGCTATAAAGGATTTTACTCTGCAAAGCTCCTTCAATATATCTGAGAAAATAGCAAACAACAGGTTCCCTTCTGGCTATAGAAGAGGTTCATGGCCACTAGTAGCTCAGATGAAAAACCAAATAAACAGGGATTGCTGGCAGTTCAACACTGTTACAGTTAGTAGGGTTAAATTTGCTGATATACTACCTTAAGCAGATTATGGTGGCATGGAGCTAATTTCACTGTCATTGACATATAACCAGGAAGGAGATCATCTGGCCCTACAGATTTTGTTGAATGGCTGCAACTGGCTGAGCTTGATGATTGGAGTTATAGTTCAGCAAATCTGGCAGACCAGAGGTTTCCCACCACCACACTGTAAGATTGTCTGCTTCTTGTCTACATATGGTACCTACAAATCACTTTGCTGTACTAAGGGACTGGATATCTTGAGCCACCCAGTCTTGAAACGTAACTCTTCGGGAAGCTGTGGGCTCCTATCAGAAGTGATTAGCCTCCCTACAATCCCTTACAATATTCACCCCCGTCTGTTATAAATGTTTACAGGAATTTTGAGAAGTAGAAGGATAGCTATTTGTGTTCCTAAACTACTCCCTAGGTTTGGCTATTCCATCCCTGTAAAGCTTTTACTTGACTGCGGATGCATGCAAGGAATATTTGTGGGATGTGAAACACAGAGCAGTCAAGTACAACATCCCTAGAGTGGACATAACAAGGGGATGTCTGGAGCAGCCAGTTGGAACTTCCTGATTCCTCCTAGGCTGGGACAGACTTCCTCTACATGTGACCAGAGGTGGGCGTGGCCTCGCCTGTGCAGGTAACAAAAGCATAGGACGGCCGTCATCTCTCTCTGACTACATTCGTCGAAGAAGCAACATTTGCTTAACCGAAGATTTCGTGGACTACAATCTACCTCGTCAGATGCATGAAGTATCATCCTGGCTTACACAGAGACAGACTCAGGAGGTCAGAGAGAAATCCAATGCCAAAAAGTACAGACAATAATAATTATGGAATCACTAGTAGTGCTGTATTTTATCCCAGATCAGTTCACAAGTGACAGTATTGAACTTATTGATGTATTGTAATTCAGCAGTTTCACTTTTCAGTCTCCCTTTGAGATTCCTTTGCTTCGGGATGGCCACTCACTCTTAAAGTCATATATAGGGTGTCCTGGTGGTTGAAATGTTTTGACACACTGGCTTTTGAATATTGCCATTTCTGATGTCAGATATGTGTCCGTTTATTCTTTCATGTTTATCCTATCATTGCTGGCACATGTGTGACATGGGAAGGTGAGCAGTTCTGTTTCCTGTGCTGTAAAAAGAGCACTATAGTGGCCTTCTTTATGAGCCCTCTGATAATTCAATACACATCATGAAGTTCTAACTGAAAGAACTAGATGCAGCCTATCTCATGTCTCAGAGGGGCCAGCGCAGCATGGACAATCTAAGTTGTGACTGCAGGGATCTCACTTCTCATCCCAGCTCTGCTATCTTGTCATTACATTCATCTGTGACTAATGGTTCTGGTCTGATAGGCTACAGTCTGTCTCCCCTGCTCAAGGAAGCACAAAGAGGGTATTGGCAGGATGATCAGTGATCGACCTGTCTAGATAAGAGTGTATGTATCTATAGCTATATATATATCTGCAGCCAATGCCCTTGTTAAAAAAACAAAATACTGTTTTTGCAATTTAACCTCTACTGAAAACAGGAATTGTGTTCCTACCTTGTTCCCATTCATTTTGTTCCTTATGGGTTGCCCCACTACTTCTTTTGGCATGGCAGCCAACCCCACCCCCTGGCCCATTTATCTGCTCCAGATCTGTCTGCTCTGAATTTTCCTGCTCAAGGTTCTGCCCAAGACTCCTTCCCTGGCCCCAATCCAACCATGCCACATGGTCTGAAGACAAAGGAGGCTACCAACTCCTTGATGAAGCAAAGCCAGTCAGGGTCTGGTCATGCCTGGGAATCACATGTATACCTTGGGTGACTTGGGTTCCATGAAGGATGTGAGATAGGAATGTGAGAAAGTGAATCAACCAAAAGCCCTCGGTTTTGGGCATCAGTGACGATGAGGAGAGTCTTTGGGACTTGGCTTCCTCTGCACCGCTTTGCTGTGTTTCTGGTTTTGCATCACAGAACCCCAACCGAGAGTGTAGGAAGCAGCCATCTGGGCATGCTTGGAAAGCGCTTCAGAAATGGCAAGTAATATTCATAATAGATTTCACGGCAATTAATTACTCATGAGACTTCTAGTTTCCTCCGTGTTCTGTTCCGAACAGCAGCGTTGTGCAATATATCCTCATCATACTTCAAACGCTTACACAACTGGGCTCCGCAAGAACTAGGTCACATGGGAGGAAGATGCTTCTTCCAAGCCGGAAAAACTTTTGAGAGAGGTCAACAGCGCTTTCAAAGCTGAGATGCGGAACAGGATCATTCTTCTCCCAACCCGCAGAAATGAATGTGTACGTTCTCCGTTGCTTGCTCAATGGATCAAGGGTTAAAATGAAATATTTGCATGTTGGTAGCATGGAAGAGGCAACAGAGTCCGGCAACGGTTTGAAAATAGTATTGCTCCTGGATGTATTCAAACGAATATGAAACTTGCTTTCTTGTAAATATTTTTTTCTAATCCATGGCCTGTCTAATCCATGTGCTTTTAAAGGTTGTGATCCTATGGATACGCACCTGGGAGTAAATCCCATTGGAGTCAAAAGGACTTACTCCTGAGTGGACATTGAACTGCATAGAACCAACTGAGAACTGTTTATCAGTATGTATAGTTGCTGAGCTGCCTTGAGCCTGATATGTTAATAACTTTGCATCTGTTTCATTTGATTTGTTTTTAATTTGCATTTTCAAAGAGGTTTAATAAATGAAAAATAATTCTAAAAGAACTATAGTTTGATGGGAACCTCATTTCAAATATCTTCTAAAACATCAGGTTTCTGCATGTGTAGTTATCCAGTTTTAGACGGCTCCTGTCTTCCCCAATATTTTTTCCTATGCATTTGACAATCCAAAAGTGCTATTTTAGGTTGAAGTCAAGACGCAATTTTGTTGTTGTTGTTGGGGATCAAGCTGCTACTATGGAAAAATTAGAGGTCGAAAGAAGAATATGCCTTGCAATAACTCAGCTATTCTGAGTTAAATTCCTTTCATAGATCTGTTCTTTGCTGCATAATTCTTTACAAAGCTGACTCATCAGGACACAAGAGCACTTTGAGTGACGATATTGAGTCTGCTTTTGTACAGGCTGTGCATATTTTTGCAGCTAAGTAGTTAAAAGTCCTTTCCAATAAAGAAGTTTCATTATTATCAATTATTTACTCAGCGCTGTCATTATGACGGATAGGGCTGCCCAAGGCAGGACGACACCGAAGCTTCCACAAGGATCTTACTGTGCTGCACCAAAAAACAATCCCCACCAGTAAATAATGAGCGTGTGAAGCGCGCTGAGACGCGGAGACTGAGCCCAGATTGATTTACTTCTGCTTGCTTATCTAACAAGAGGCATAGTCTTAAGATGCAGGCTTCTAAGATGTTTAACAAGTAAAGCCATAACTACAGAACTGGCGTTTAAAGACCTGGTCCCCATTGGGACTGGTATGGCAGAAGGCAGGGAGAAAAACAGTAGATGAAGTCAGAGCAAATGAATTATAGAATTGTAGAGTTGGAAGGGACCCCGAGGGTCATCTAGTCCAACCCCCTGCAAGGCAGGAAACTCAGCTCAAGCATCCAGGACAGATGGCCACCCAACCGCTGCTTAAAAACCTCCAAGGAAGGAGGGTCCACCACCTCCCAAGGGAGACAGTTGCACTGCCAAACAGCTCTTACCATCAGAAAATTCTTCCAGATCTCCTTTCTTGTAACCTGAAGCCATTGGTTTGAGTCCTCCAGAGCAGGAGAAAACAATCTTGCTCCCTCTTCCATGTGACAGCCCTCAAGATATTTGAAGATGGCCAGCATATCTTTTCTCTGACATGCAGATCAGCCCACCCCTGAGTGGCTGTAAATAATAATAATAATAATAATAATAATAATAATAATAATAATAATAATAATAATAATAATAATAATAATAATTTATTTACACCCCCGCCCATCTGGCCTGGCCTCCCCAGCCACTCTGGGCTGCTCCCAACAGAATATTAAAAACACGATAAAACATCAAACAGGGCTGCCTTCAGATGTTTTCTACATGTCAGATAGTTGTTTATTTCCTTGACATCTGATGGGAGGGCATTCCACAGGGCGGGTGCCACTACTGAGAAGGCCCTCTGCCTGGTAGCAGGTTGAGGTTGGTGTGGGACTGCCCCTTTCACCCTAATGGAGCACCTTCCATTGATAGAGCCCCTTGTAGTTTTTAGGGTGGAAGGGATAGCCGCCCCCATCTCATACACCCACCCACACCCCACAGAGTGTTTTGGCTCATATGCTACTCACCTTTCAACCAAGAAGAGGAGGCCATCCTTCGATTCAGTCAACCCTTTGAGGATGCCGGGTACCTGTCTGATCAACCAGCTGATGGAGGTTCCTTGCAAGCTCCTACAAACCCTCTTGCAGTTTTTCCCAGTGGAACTTCAAATCCGTAAGTCAGCCAGGTGGCCCAGGCACCCAAGTCTAGAGGAAATGGAGCGGCTACAGAAAGTGCCCTCAGAGGTGGAGCTGGAAATGAGTCTACCCATGGGGGGAAAGCGATAGGAAGACGGTGGTATATGCAATTTGGTGACATATTTCCTATTCTGCCAAACCTTTTAGGGTGTAAGAATTTTTCCACTGAACTTGCTGTATGTTTTCACTGGTGTTTTAAGCGGTTTCGCTCTCCTTCTTCTTGCATTTTGTATTATTATAATAATCATATATTGGTTGGCACCTTGGGCTTTCTTTCAAATGAAGGGTGGGGCAAACCTTCACTGAAATAAATAATAAATAAGACAAATAAGAAATAAAAAGACAAATAATGCCCAACACATTTTAGTGCCTGATATGAAAAATCCAAGTGGAATTCCCCTACCCTTAAAATAGCACGCAGCAAAGTCCATGGGGATCTTTTCCTGTGCAAGTCTCATTGAAATAAGAGCACTCCTCATGTGTTCCATGTGTTGTCTATAGAACTGGGTGTCCAATTTATTTAAAATGTTATATATGGCTCTGTAGCAGGGGTCTTAATGCAGGCTTGCAGCGGGGTTTCTCTTAGTCCAAAAGCCAAATTAGGCAAGATTTTAATTGTATGGTTACAATCAGAATACCTAGTTTTTAAAATTTAGTTGTGTATATGTAGAGTGGGTCAGGAGTGGGATGAAGTGCATGGGGAGGGTTAATCCCCCTCCCCATATGCTATGACTCCAACAGAAACCACCCTTCCACCCCAAGCTGCTGTTAGCCTTTAGGTCAGGGGTCTGCAACCTTTAAGACAAAAAGAGCCACTTGGACCAGTTTCCGAAGGGGGAAAAAATTGGGAGCCGCAAACCGGGAAGGTGACGTCGGCACGGTGCGTGACTAACGCACGCACCGCCCCCATGCGACGTCACAGCCAGTACAGCGCCCGCCACAGTGGGGAGTGTCGGGGCGCACAATGCGCCTCCTCCCCTTGCTAGTATCCGCCCCGGAGCCGCGGCAAAGGTGTAAAAGAGCCACATGCGGCTCCGGAGCCGCGGGTTGCAGACCCCTGCTTTAGGTGGAAGGTTCAATTGATGCCAGTGGATTCCTATCTTTAATGAAAAGCAAAGTCATCCAGTAGAATTGTGTTGTGTGTTGAGTCCCCTGCTCTATGCTCTCTATACGTATGACTGTACAGCCATCTATTCCAGCAACAAAATCATCAAGTTTGCTGATGACACTACGGTGGTAGGGCTCATTTCAGGAGGGGATGAGTCCGCCTATCGGGACGAGGTGGAGCGGCTCTGTGTTTGGTGTGGAGAGAACAATCTGGCTCTTAATACGGCTAAGACCAAGGAATTGGTGGTGGATTACAGGAAAAAAAAGGCGGACATTCAGCCCTTGTATATCAACGGGGAACGGGTGGAGAGGGTGGCGGAATTCAGGTTTTTGGGAGTAACTATCGATCAGGGCATGACTTGGAGCGCAAATACCACTGCTCTGGTGAAGAAGGCCCAGCAGAGAATTTATTTCCTCAGACTTTTGAAGAAGAACAATCTGAGTGAGAGACTGCTGGTGTCCTTCTACCGAGGCTCCATAGAGAGCATTCTTACATACTGTATTTGTGCTTGGTTCTCCAGTTGTACAGCTAGGGAGAGGAAGGTGCTCCAGAAGGTCATAACCACAGCCCAAAGGATTATTGGTCATCCTCTCCCATCTTTGGAAGAACTGTACGGTTCCCGTTGTCTTAGGAAAGCAAACAACATCCTGCAGGATTCATCTCACCCGGGACACAGTCTGTTTGCACTACTGCCTTCTGGCAGGAGATATAGAAACATCAAGTCAAGGACAAATAGACTGAAAAACAGTTTCTATCCAAGAGCTGTGGCCTTTTTGAATGCTGTAACTCGATAGTGTGACCTGGGAGTTTGATGGGTGTTGGTGTGGGTGTGGCTGGAATGTGGTTTGTTTGGTTGTTGTTGTTGTTTTGCTTTTGTTGTTTTTAAGGGATGGCATCCAATTTCGTTGCACTTGTGCAATGTTGCACTTGTGTAATGACAATAAAGAATCTATTCTATCTATTCTATTCTATTCTATTCTAGAAAAACAACAACCCCTTTTGCTCTTCTGCACAGTACTGCAGCCTCCTGACACTTTTTCTCATTAAAAACAAAACAGTGAGGCTTCATCATTACATACATTTAAGCCCCCCACCCACTGCCCTTATTGTTTGTGCCCTAAACTTGTGGTTAGTGGACACAGTGAAATGGGCTCCTGCCATGCCTAGTAGTCTATGAACGTTTCAGATAATTTAAAACTCTGAAAGTGACAACCAGGGACAAAGAGCCTGAACCAAGTTTTTCTGTGAGTTGTTGTCACAACTTTGCATTCCAACATCATGTCAAACTGCCAAGCGGAGAAAGATGCATGCTTCATCCTGGCAGGCAGCGGAGCTGACATTCCTAATTTGGCCATGACATTTATAGGCTTTGCCAATCTGACACAGCTAATTGCAGGCTTGGCCGGTGTCCCAGGGCCACGGTGTTACTATGCTTGGTCTTGTAGCTGTGAGTCTCTCTCACAGCTCAACAGATCACTGCCCCCACCCCTTCTCGACTCTTTGTTATCAGATGCAGCACTCTACTCTCTGGCCTTTTCTGAGTTGTTGTTAGGGGCTGGGGTAGAGGGGGGATGACGGCACATCTTGATGCCTCCAGAAGATGGAAAGGCATTGAACTTGTGGATGAAATGAATGGCAGGGCTACGAAAAAGCATTGTCTTGTTTAAACAGGAACCTGTGGCCATCCAAATGCCGCTGAACTTTGTGGAAGCATTCACTCCAGACATTTAAACCATACCCCCCAATAATTGTGAGCGCTGCAGTTCACCCCAACAGAGCTATAATTCCCAGCATCCTCAACAAACTACAGTTCCCTGGAAGGGGCGTTTTGAATGTATAGTGTGCACACATCCTCTATCTCATCAGCCCTTGCCAGCATGGTCAATGGTGAAGGGTGATGGGAACTGTAATCCCAAAAACATTTGGAGGGCAACAGGTTCCCCACTGCAGCTGTACTTGGATATCCACATCTTCCGGGGCTGGCTCTTGTGGGAGCCAAGTGGCTTGTGAGAAAGCACGGCTCTCCAAAATGGGTGTCCTTGGGGGTCGCACACTCGTGGGAGCCAAAACAGAACATCCTGTGATCCAGTCAGAAGTCAGGATGGCTTCTGTAATTCCGGGATATCCCGCTTAAATCGGGACAGTTGAAAGGTGTGCCAGAGTGATTTGAGCCTTGTCAAAAGGACAGTCTCTTTACTACTGCTAGGACCATAATGTAAAAAGCTTTGCTTTGGTACAGTATAGCAGCTCATGGGATCAGACCAGAAGAACATCAATTGTTTGGCTTGAGTGTTTATGATGCTTCCTGTGCCCTCCAGGTTATGAATAACAAGTGCCCCCCCAACATTTCACTGCAAACCATCTGTGCTTTCATTCCTCATGTCACTCCTGAAGACTTTTTTATCTGGCCTACACACACACACACACACACACACACACACACACACTTAGTAGAAATAGTAGATTTAAACACAGTGCATTGTAGGCATTTATTTATTTTTTTAGTACCTCAAGCCAAGTGAGGGAAAGAGCTTTGTGTTAATGTGTAATAGAGCACAAAGAGGAAGAAAGCAAGCAGAAGGCTGCTATGTCTGGTGGGAAAGGAGAAGGAACAAAGTATATGAAAATATATAAATTTAGATCTTTGTATGAGGGAATGTTTGTTGCAGGCTTATCTGTTGGAATGATAAATACTTTTGAGTGTGGCTCTAAAAGACTGGTGATCTCAGCTAGCTGCCTCTGAAAACAATATATAAGGAGTGACTTGTGCTTCAGCCCCATTGATTTTCGCCCGATTTAAGCCTGCAATACACATTGCCCAGACAAGCCATCTTCCTAAATCAGATCTTTTGTAGCTGGCCTGGAAAAAACAGACCCCAAAGCCCTTCTACTCAAATGGAGCATCAGGGGATGCCTAGTAATTTCCACAGCCCAGTGAGGAGCAGCTGCGGCAGCAATCCCCAGGTCTCCTCTCAGTCTTCATTTGAGGAGGCCAATACAGCTCTTGTCTGTAAAGAAATTCTTACAGAGACATACATCTCTGGAGCACAGGGAACTGGGTAAGCTCTGATTGTGCACCAGGTATGTGGGGGTCCAGAAGATGGGTCAAAATGCCCATCTTCCTATCTGGCTACAAATAGAATAAACAAGAATTATTCCATTCTAAAATATTTTGTGGCTTCCAACATGGAAACAGAGAAAGGGTAAAAACAGGGACCTGGGGAACATATTGTAGTAACAGAGATGCTGCCCCATGCCTTGTTAATTTAACAAGGAAATTAATCAAGGCAAGCTTATCTGCTTTCCAAAAATAAAAATTAGGTGATATTTATTGTAAGATAGTCTACGCTAAATGAGAAAGAGGGAGGTAAATGTGCTACTCTGAATGGCACATAAAATCAGACATGGCTTGTATTGCCTGGAACTGTTTGTAGTAAACATAACAACTTGCTAGGAATGTAACCAGTTTCATTCCACAAAGACATTGCATTAGCTGGTTTCCCAAATAATTACTTAAGAAGGATGCCGTAAGGAACATGAAGGCGATTTGTTATTTTCTCTCAGCACGAGTGAGCTCCTCTCCCCACCAACACCTATAGTACAGGGCAAGATGCTGAGCATTTGTTTGACATATTAGGTGTTGGCATGGACTGAAGAAAGCCATTATGGCTCTAGCAGTAATGTATATAATGAATGGAGCATCTAGGTGCTGAAATGCTGCTATTTCAATTGGCCTCTTAAATCTCTCAAAACATGGGCAGCCTGAGACAGCATAACATTCCCATGGCCTCAAAGACTCAAAATAGTATTTCCTTCCCTGCCTAAGGCTACTTCAAGCCCTTGAACAAACATTCTCCTACTTACATGGCTGTGAGTAGAGAACTGAACTCATTTTTTATACGATTATGTTCTCACTACCCATAACCTCCTGCTGATAACCTGGGTTTCTGCCAGATAGAAGTCCTGCTTAAAATGTATAAAGAATGAACTTGCGTCTGACATTCAGCTCCCTCCGCATTTGCAAGTAACCAGAAGCGCTCAGTGCTTTTGAGGGAATGTCAACACTACACATGTAAACTGGTGTGACAGTAATTCCCTCTCCCCAGGGAACACCCTGGGAACTCTTCCTCCAAGGGCCAGAGGCTATGTTTTTGCTGGCAATGACCATTTGCCTGGTGGGTGGAGTTTGAAAGAGCGCCCCCAGTGGGCCAAAGCAGATGTGACATCAATGGCATGAAGTCAATGTTTATTCCAATAAAAGCAGCTGCTGGCCCGGGGGCCAGATCCGGCCCAATCGCCTTCAGGCCCAAACCGCCTGGCTTTCAATTTGAACTTAGCCTGATCTTTTATTCCCCTTCCTTCCCTCCCCTCCCCCTTTTTATGAAGATTACTTGCTCTGGGATCCCACAGCTAATTCTCCCATGGTCTCCTTGCTGGCCCAAATAGGACTAATTTAGCCAGCTAGACCTGGTGATCATCTAATGTTTATTGGATGGATTTCCCCCCTAAATTGATTTTTGAATTCTGAATTTATTGTTATTCACGTTTTATACTGTATTTTAAGCTATTTTTGTTGCATCAATTAAGTGATTTAAATTTGTTGTTAGCTGCCCAGAGCCCAGTTTTCTGAACCAGGAAGGGCGGGGTATAAATAAAAAATTATTTATTTATTATTTATATTCTAAATCCAGCCCGCGGACAGTCTGGGAATCAGCGTGTTTTTACATGAGTAGAATGTGTCCTTTTATTTAAAATGCATCTCTGGGTTATTTGTGGGGCATAGGAATTTGTTCACCCCTCCCCAAATATAGTCCAGCCCCCCACAAGGTCTGAGGAACAGTGGACTGACCCCCCTGCTGAAAAAGTTTGCTGACCCTTGCTCTAAGCTGTGGGCACCTTCTTTGATTCGCTTTCTCCCTGCCACAGTACCAGCAAATGCCATTTCTCCAAAGCTGCCATTTGGGTTTCATTTGGTGTCAGCGAAGGATTCCCTTGAAATGCAAATGCAAATAGCAGCGCTAGGGGGCAATTCTTTCTTGTTGTCAGGACTGTGTTAGGGAAAGAATTAAACTTCCCCTCCCCTTCAGTGCTGCTACATACACAGCAACAAAAATGCACATTAAATGTGTTAAAATTCCCCATGCTTTTATTTAAATAGGCTGTGAGCATCCAAACAGGACAATCGTGGAGGGGGGATGCATTGACAACTAAAGTCTACAAACTTTCCTGTTTAGCTAAGCCTAGCCAGACATGTGAAGTTGATACGTATTCTAATCTGTCATATTAGCTTGCAATGTATACTTTTGCTTTTTTAAATAAACTTGTTTTTAACATTGACTTTTATTGACAAACGTAAGGTATATTTTATATTCTATGTAAACCGCTTAGAGCTTTCATTTACATACATACCTAAATACATACATAATTTTATTTGCATGCCGCTTTTCCACAGTTCAAGCTATGCTCAAGTCAGCTCACAACATGAAAATAATGCATAACTATAATGTAACAAAAGTCGGCATAACAATAAATAAGACATTAAAAATACACAACCAAACTGAACAATGTCTACACAAATCACCATAAGATATAAAATAAAGATACAAAAAGCCAAGAGCAGCAACAGCAACTACCCCACCAACAACCCCAGCAACACCCCAACCCCAGTTAAATGCTACACAAATTTTTGTTAACAAAATAAAATACGTCAGTGGCCATTGCATGGCTGATACATGGCAACACGCATAATCACATGATAAATCAAGTGGGGCAACTGGATATGCTTTTCCACATTAAGTGGTTATATTTCTCATGCATAAAGCATGGTGAAGGTGCCATGGAGACGCAATGGGTGGTGACTTTTGCTAATGCTATAGAATGAGTGTACTGCACAACAATCAGAAGTGCTGCCTGTGTTGAAGAACAAGATGGCACCCGTAATCTTACCTCTTGAATCCGACCAGATTGGCAGTTGAATCTGACTTCCATACTGGCTACAGGACAGTCTCCAGTCTAGCTTATGGGGGCAGGACACTTTAAGAGATGCTGGCCCATCCACGGCACCCACTACCTGAGGCGCATGCCTCACTCTGCCTAATGGTAGGGCCAGGCCAGCCTGCATTTAATCTATCATTTAATTAGGTCCACGGATTCACAGGGCAGCTCTGTGGGGACATTTCTGTATTTGTGCAGATCTGCTCCCACCACTGAAAGCCGGCCTATGCGCCAGCTTGATCTGAGCAGCCAGAGTCCTGGCATGTGGGTAAAACAGACTAATAATGGAAGTTCCAAATCTGTCTTGAATCTAAGCAGAAAGTCGGAAGAATTCTTAGAGTGAAAGATTTGCTGGTTGCATTGTCAATGCTTCATAGAATGGCAGCATTCGGTGCTGCACAATGTAAGTACAATTTTTATCCTGCTTGTAAGATTTTCATCCCCGCTTAGCCAATTCATTGCCTAAATAGAGTTATTAAATATTTACAAAACAAAGAACCTTCTGCAAAGAGGTTGAGGCATTTGAGATTCTCAAATTTACAGCACAATGACAAGTCCAGAGTTATCTGGGCTGACATTTGAATGAAATTGACAATGTAGCGCAAGATGCTCAAAAACCTCTGCATAAATACAAAAGGAGATAGATGGTCATTACGGATGCCTTAAATGTAGCTGGAAAGAATAAAAATATCTCAGCAACCAGATTCCTGCTGTATTGAGCTTGAAGTAGCACCCTTTTTTCTCAGCTAATCTGATGCAGGAGGCCTAGAAACACAGATAAGATCTAGGAAGTATCTAGAGGTAACCATTCCAGTAGTGGGAGAGCTGGGAAGCTGAGCCCACTCCATTGGCTCTTCTGTGACAGGCCAGCTCCATCAGATCTCTTCTCCCCTAGGGGCAGCCATTCTATCAGGCTGCCTCACTGGGAGAGATAGAAAGCAGGGCTCATTCATCAGCTTTGCTACTGTGCTGGTTGGTCAATATAGGACCTACTGTTCAGAAACTGGTGCCTGATTTTAATTTTCCTCTTCCCTCCTTGTCCTTTTTCCCTTGTGTGTTATGCTTTTTTAGCTAGTAAGCCTGCGGTAGGGACTGTCTTGTTTTGATAGTATGTAAACCATTCTGGGAGGACACGGGTGGCGCTGTGGGTAAAAGCCTCAGCGCCTAGGGCTTGCCGATCGAAAGGTCGGCGGTTCGAATCCCCATGGCAGGGTGCGCTCCCGTTGCTCGGTCCCAGCGCCTGCCAACCTAGCAGTTCGAAAGCACCCCCGGGTGCAAGTAGATAAATAGGGACCGCTTACTAGCGGGAAGGTAAACGGCGTTCCGTGTGCGGCTCTGGCTCACCAGATGCAGCTTGTCACGCTGGCCACGTGACCCGGAAGTGTCTCCGGACAGCGCTGGCTCCCGGCCTATAGAGTGAGATGAGCGCACAACCCTAGAGTCTGTCAAGACTGGCCCGTACGGGCAGGGGTACCTTTACCTTTACCTTTACTAAACCATTCTGGGAGCCTTTCTAGCTGAAGAGCAGGGTACAAATAAATAAATAGATGATAGATAGATAGATAGATAGATAGATAGATAGATAGATAGATAGATGATAGATAGATAGCAGCATCTCTCCAGGGTTTCAGGAAAGAGTCATTCCTGGCCCAACTTGGGGACTGCAGGGACTGAACAATGCAAATGCTGTGCCATAGAGCTATAGCCAATCTGATGCAGGAGGCAAATTTGACCACTGGAATCCAAGTGAAAAGCGAAGTCATTCAACATTTCCTGCTGTGAAATTTAGGCCATGGGTAAATTAACTTTTGTTTTAAATTAAATACCCTCTCTTGATCAACTTCCTTGTCATTCTGATCTTCTGAAAGGGTAGATCTAAAGTTCTGCAGCAGTGGGTTCAAGAAATCCAGCCATTTTAAAGCATGATTCAACTGATTTGTTTCCGAGCACAATTCAAAATGCTGTTTTTGACCTATAAAGCCTTAAATGGCTCAGGGCTAGCTTACTAGAAGTACCACCTTCCTCTATAATCCAATCTGCAAATTAAGATCTCCCACAGAGACCCTACTCATGGTCCCTATGATTCTATGATTCTAGGTATTTGTAAGATAACAGCACATGACACTGACTTTTCTGTGGTGGCTCCCCCTCCTTGAGAACTCTCTCCCTCAGGAGATCCATATGGCTCCTTCACTGTTTGCATTCATGAGTGAAGTTAAAAACAACACACAATTCGTTTTTGGCTTTTGAACGCTCCTGGATATTTTGGCTGCTATGTCTCTGCTATTGTTATGTGTAATGCTTTATATATTCTTTGTCATTCTGATCTCCCAATGAAAACAATGCAGCACAAAAGTGTTTGTTTTATTAAAACTCCTTTACACCCTGCTCTCTCTGTGATGTTGGAGGCATTTCCCTGAGATTGGAGCGAAAGATTCAGTATATCCTATGGCCCCTGGGACACCCTTAAAGTGCATCTTAAAGTGCTTTAATTTGGCTGGATCTTTCCCATCACTATTCCCTTATTAGGAATCATGCTTACAGGTCAGTCAAGATAAGCCCCCCACCCATAATAGTAATAGGCAGTTTGAAGATCTGTCTGTCTGCTCCAAATAGTTTCATTGTAAATTTGCACAATGAGATCTCAATACTTTGCGGGAGGGGTTGTACTATTATGCTCCACACAGATTTTTCTTATGATGGGTAGGGGAAGAGTCACTTTATGGGAAGAATAATTTACCTGGATATGTGTGAGATTTAAGCTTTTTAACCGTGACACAGAAACAACAGTACTAACGTCTGTGTGATGCTTTGGGTAATACTGAATAATCATAAAGGACCACAGAGACCTCAAAAATAGTGAATGTGGTTCAATTGAGAAGGTCTCCAGAAAATTCACCATGCTGCTGTATTTTCCTAGCATTTACACCCCACTCCACTGAGAAAATACATTTTGTTTGGAAAACTGTTAAAATAATATGCAATGAAATTCAACCAAGGGGAAGCGAGGAAGTCACTTAACAATGTTAATAAGTGTAATTTTCAATAAGGCTATGTGTCAGAGCTGGCTCCAGGTCCCAGCTCACAGAGGACCAACGCTAGCCGGTAGTAATGTACAAAAGTCTTTATTGAAGTACAGTTTCCATTTTCAAGCCGCAGCGCCCCAGCTCTACGTCTTAGAGGCTAGACCGGCGAAGCTCCATCTGAGTCTCCACCCCCTGTACACCAGCTTAAGACTCTAACCTTACTCCACCTCTTCCGTCTCTCCTTTCTCCTCTGGGTCCTTCTGACCCCCGAGGTCTCCTCCTTTCTGGACTCTTCTGACGCTGACGCTGACCCCCCTGACTCCTCCCCCTCCTTTCGGCGGGCTTTGGGACCTGGCTCCCTATCCGGGCTGCCAACTGCGCCGCCCTCCTGTACATTTGAACTTGGCGCGCGCGCCCAGCCTTCCACCTGTTTCCTCGCTCTCCGATGGAGGCGTGGCCAATCCTGACTCCTCTCCTCCCGCTGGCGGTGAGCCTCCTGGTCCCGATACCTGGGACTCCTCCCCCCTACTGCGCTCTGGTGGGGAAGCTGGTCCTGATTTCCAACTGCTGCTCTCTGAGTCCCCTCTGGCCCCTTCTTCCTGGGGTGTCCCCCTAGGCACCCCCCTTGCTCTGACCATGGGAGCCCCTTTCTGTGAATCTTCCGATTCGCTGGAAAGACTCAGAGACCTCGGACCGCTGTCATCGCTAACATTTCCTTCGGATTCCTCCCCCTCGCTCTCTATCTCCTCCCTTTCCTGTGCCTCTGCTCCTGAGCCCCTGACACTATGATTTATGTTTGTTTGTCTTATGTGTTTGTTTGTTTATAATGTTGTGAAAACCAATAATTTTTTTTTTGGAAAAGAGAATACATTTTGATTTCACAAATGACCACCATTCTGTTACTCCTTGTGCATGTAGCGTCGTCTGTAACACACTAACTCCATCTAAAATGATGGGGTTATTTGTGACGGGGTCTGTGCATGTGTTAGGCATTTAAAAATCTCATCTAACAATCATTGATGTGTGTTTCTTGAACCTGAGGATGCCGGCTTGTCATGAATACTAAACGCTCCTTATTGTAGCAAAGTGCACCACAAGAAGAACTATGGCCTAAATGCATTCAAGCAAGTCTTCCTAACAGGTTCAGAACTCAGTGGTGGCCGGGGCCAATTGAAAATAGCAGGGCAGAAGACAAGGAGGCCAAGAGAAGGTGGAACCAGAGCCAATGGCAGACAGAGCCAACTAATTCCAGTTTGGCTTCCTCCCTCTTCCCTGCTGAGTTCTATAATGGCAACACTGAGACTAAGGAGGAGGAAGCTCACAGCCAGCACCACCACAGGGGCTGGAGGTAAGAAGGCAGGAATCTGGGGACAGTCAGAACTCCAGCCTGGGATTGTTGTGATGCGTGATGGTGATTAATGTCCACTTTGGAGAAAGTAAAACTAGTGGAGTCTTCTCCATTAAGGTGAATGGAGAAGTGCCCACCAAATTCAGCCTGCCTTAGCCAGTCCCCACCCAGTGGCAGACCTTGGTGTCTCAAATTTCAGTACTGCCCTGTTCAACACCAAAATCTGGTGCCCCCCCATCTCTTGCCTTCCATTGGACATCATAGTTGTGATGTCTGCTGTAGCGCCCCAGAAGCTCCACACTCAGTACTCGACAGTCAATTTTACAAAAATTGTATTACCACACGAAATGCTCACGTAAAAAGGTATCAGTGTTTCAGCAAAAAGTTTTCCAAACAATTTCATGAATGATAAAATCGGACATGATTCCATGCTCTAAACTTGCTCCTTTTCTGATTTATGAACTGGTATTTCCTCCTGCGACTTCCAATGAATTAATTACACAACTGATCATTGCTGTGAGACATGCAGTCGAGAAGCATGGGAGAAACTCTCTCTAGTGATATGCTGATGGAATGGACACCTCAAATTTGGCATCTCACACTGATGGAAACTGACTTTTGAAATTAGAGCGAGAAGGAAAAACAACACAGCAAAAGACTTTTATAAAGTTTGGGGAGACTTTATTTCATACGCAATGTCTAAGGAACATGGCTTTTGACCACCCGCTGTTTATGGAAATCTATGGAAAAGTACTTTGGTATAAAACAACAACAACAACAGTTTCTAGATACCTTTAGTCCTGAGCGGGAGTGGAGAAAAGATATGTTAGGGGAGGGATACATTTGTTTGTTATGTTTTGGATATAAGGGGGAAAAAACCAATTAAAATATTCTGAAAAACACACACCAGCATTTTAAATTGAGCCTGGAAACATATCAGAAGCCAGGCCAGAATTGGTGAGATGTGTTTGGGCTATCTGGTCCCTCATTCTGCCCCTCCCATTGAAGGTCATTTTTCAGGGTGACCCGGGCCAGTTCCATATCAACCCCAGGCTTGAACCCAGACTGGAATGGGTCCTATTTCCTCCAATAGTGACTGCAACTGAACTGCCACTACACTCTTAAGCACCTTACCCCAAAAGCGGGTATTAGAGACCGGACACTGTTGTCAAACCCTCAGGGTCTTTTTCAGGAGCAGGTGTACCATCAACTCCTTTAAGGCAGTTGGGATAACCCCCTCATGCAAAGATGCATTAACCAGCCCCCATCCTGACTTGCACCAACAACCAGGATGGGCAAGGGTCAAGAGGGCCAGGGATGGGGTGGGCAGCTAGAAGCACCTTGTCCACATCCTCAGGCCTCCGTAGCTGGAACTGATCCCACAGAACTATATATGACAGTGTGCTGGATGTCTCACCAGAGATTATAATAGCAAAGGAATCAATACAGTGGTACCTTGGGTTACAGACGCTTCAGGTTACAGACTCCGCTAACCCAGAAATAGTACCTCAGGTTAAGAACTTTGCTTCAGGATGAGAACAGAAATCGCGCAGCAGCGGCGCGGCAGCAGCAGGAGGCTCCATTAGGTAAAGTGGTGCTTCAGGTTAAGAACAGTTTCAGGTTAAGAACGGACCTCCAGAACGAATTAAGTTCTTAACCCAAGGTGCCACTGTATTGGTATGAAGGCGAATGGGTTTGTGCTTGAAGTGCCTAGCAAACGTATCACAGCCCAGGCCTTTGATGCTTCCAGTGCCTCATTATCCCAAAACTGCTTCACAAACAAGCCAATGCAGGCCTCTGACACCTCTTTGGGGCCAGCATGTAAAAGGCCCCGAAGCCATTCTGAAGAACTTTTGGCTGGCACTGGGAGGACACAATGGAAGCAGAGAGAAAACATTTCTTGGCTGCATTCATGGCCTCAGACCAGGCTTGACAGTGGGCACACATTTGTGTTTGATTGTATTTGAGAGTTTTCTTTCACGTGTTTATGCCATCTGAGGGAGAGGAGATGACGCTCACGAGCGATTGTGT
This sequence comes from Podarcis muralis, assembly GCF_964188315.1. Lineage (NCBI taxonomy): Eukaryota > Metazoa > Chordata > Lepidosauria > Squamata > Lacertidae > Podarcis > Podarcis muralis. The sequence goes on along the minus strand of NC_135655.1, from coordinate 46,103,656 downwards.
CAATGACCTGGGCTGTCTTCATTATTCCTCTCAATTTTCTTGTACTGATGTGAAACGGGTGTTGTTCTTGTTTTTAATAATATAGTAGTGTGGATTTGGGGGAGATGTTAGCATTGTACCAGCGATTTAAAATGTGCACCGCCCTGACATTAATTCAGGTACGTTAAGCAAAACAACAAACAAACAAACAAACAAACAAACAAACAAACAAACAAACAAACAAACAAACAAACAAACAAACTTGCTGGGTTTTTTCTCCTGCACCTCCCTGGGGGCGGGCGGGCTGCGCTCTCTCTCTATAAGGCCTTCGGAGCCTTTGGAAACGAGGCTGCAGTTCCGCCCGCAGCCTGCAGCGGGCGCTGCTGCCACTCCCGCCAGCCCGCTGGCTCGCAAGGGACAAACCTGGGACTTGGAGCCTCTGTTTTTCCTTCTCCGTCCACATCTCCTCCCTCGGCTCCGCCGGGGTGGCTTCTTCTTCTTCTCCGCCGCTGGGCTGGTCTCCCCGCCACTGCCCGGCCTGGAGCGGAGCAAGACGGCGAGGGCGAAGAAGAGCGTGTGCCAAAGCCGCGGGGAAGGCGAGAGCGAAGGCGGCGCGCGCGGAGGGGGAATGCAGCGACGGGAGGCGTGAGCCGCCGAGCATGTTGAGCTGGGCTCCGCCGCTTCTCCCGGGTCCACCTTCGCCAGCGGCGCTGCCAGCCCTCCCGCGACCCCTTTGGCAGCCGGCAGGCGCCCTCCTGAAGACGACGGCGTCTAAGATCCCCTGAAAGGCGGGCGGGAGAAAGAGAGATCCAGATCCCCGGGGAAGCCGCCTCTCCTTTAACCCGCCCCCCCCCCGCCACTTCGGCTTCAACATGAATCAGGCTGCTCCCTGCCGCCCAGGGGAAATTTAAAAGCCGAAGGCGACCCACAGCAGATCCTTGGTTGCTAAGGTAAATTACGATCGCCCTTGCGCAGCGTCCTCGTTTCTTCACCCCTCTCCCCCCCCCCAAAAAAAAATCCCCAGAGCTTTGTGGGGCAACGATGCCTAGCAATGCATGACCCCCACCCCTCGCTTTCCCACGTTAAAGGGACACGGGAACTCATTAAATCGGTTCTTCGGTTCCTTAACCCCGAGCCCCAAGCAATGTGTGTGTAACTCCCTTTTGTGCAACGGGTGCGAAGAGGAGGAGCAGCGGGATTCGGATGAAGCAACCAGCCAGCTTCGCGGCCCCCTCGCCTTCCCCCTTTTGTTATTCTAGGGATGCAAATGAGTTGGAGGAGACGCACTGGATCGCGGGCGTCGCCGTTGTAAACGCGCCCTCGGCGCGGCGTTCCATTCGGAGCGCAGCTATTTGCATGCGGGGCGGTGTGCTTGGGGAGAGCGCGCGTTCATTTTAAGCGCGGGGAGCGTTTGCTTCCCCGGGGGGGGGGGGGTTGCGCCGAGAGGAAAGGAGCGGGGTTTGCGTGCTAAGCGGGGCGCTGCGAATCGGGGCCGCGGGGCGCGCGCGCGGAGGGCGATCGCTAAGCAACGGGCTGGGCAAAGGGATGGCGCTGGCTCGCTGCTGCGCCGCTTGCCCCTGACCCTTGGAGGAAACTTGGGAGCAGGAGTTTGCCGCCGGCGGTCGCTTCTTGCTACGCGCTGTTCGAATGCAGTCCAAGGGCGGGAGAGGTGGAGGGGAAAAACCGCGCTTGGAAAATGGTCGCGCTTGAATCGGCGACCTGCAGAGCTAGAGGTCGCAAGTTTCGCGTATATTCGAAGAATGGGAATTGATTTTAGAACTCAAAGCAAATAAATGGTTTTGCAACCAGGCCCCGAAGTACTTGGGGAGAGGAAGGGCCGAGGGGGGTCTTCCCAACACGACCTGCTGCGTTTTAGGCTGGAATCTACATCCACTTCCCTGGGAGTGTGCCCCGTTGAACTAAGAGGTGCTTACTTCTGAGTAAAGGCGCCTAGGTTTGCACTGCTAGTCTTTCAGCTGCTTCTAGTTGTTTAGTTGTGTCCGACTCTTCATGACCCCATGGACCAGAGCACGCCAGGCACTCCTGTCTTCCCCTCCCTCCCGCAGTTTGGTCAGACTCATGTTTCTAGCTTCGAGAACACCGTCCAACCATCTCGTCCTCTGTCGTCCCCTTCTCCTTGTGCCCTCCATCTTTCCCAACATCAGGGTCTTTTCCAGGGCATCTTCTCTTCTCATGAGGTGGCCAAAGTATTGGAGCCTCAGCTTCAGGATCTGTCCTTCCAGTGAGCACTCAGGGCTGATTTCCTTAAGAATGGAGAGGTTTGATCTTCTTGCAGTCCATGGGACTCTCAGGAATCTCCTTCAGCACCATAATTCAAAAGCATCAATTCTTCGGCGATCAGCCTTCTTTGTGGTCCAGCTCTCACTTCCATACATCACTACTGGGAAAACCGTAGCTTTCTTCTGAGTAAATGCACCTAGGGTTGCACTGCTAGTCTTTCAGCTGCTTCTTACACTTTCCTTTCGTTCCACAGAGAAGTTGAGGCTGGTTGGGCCCTAGGGATGGGACTGGAATCCTAAACTCTGACCCGCTGAGATCAGATGAGACTCTTCCAAGTAAACCACACTAGGGTTGCACTGTAATCTGGTTTTCACAGCTGTCCCCAAGAAGGCCTTTTAATGTGGAATGCATCATGTTGTGAATGGGGAGATAGGAACTGGAAGAAGCCAATTTTCAGTGGGTTAGAGGTTTCAGCTATGGGTAGCCTTTGCCTTTGAGTTGTAGATGCGTTGTCCCCTCCCCCAACAACAAACTAAAAAGACAGCAATACTTACTCACACATACTTCCATTTAGGCGGTGTACACACTATACCTTTAAATCACATTCAGAGCACGTTCTTTCGCTCAAAGAATTCTGGGCTGTGTAGTTTACCCCTCACAGAGTTCCATTTCCCAGGAGCCTCAACAAACTACAGTGCGCAGAATTCTGAGGGGACAAGTGTGCCATGCATGTGCTTTGGAGATATAGTGTGCACAGAGTCACTTAAAGCCAAGTAAGTACTTTGGCATAACTGAGTTGTGCCTGCATACCCATCAGACATATAAAGCACCCACCCCGAAACAGAATCTTGGGAACGGTAGTTTCATGGTGCTGGGAGCTTTGTGAACTACCGCCCCCATGGCTCTTTTTGGCTCTGTATGTGCTTTAAATATATTTAAATATAATATGCTGCCATGGAGTGACTGAGAACTTGCATATTACTTATCTGCACATCTTTCCAAAGAAAACCAAAGGCTCTTGCTTGAATATGAGACCGATTTCATCCCCATGCCATTAGCAAGACCTGGCTGGTGACAGAGAGAGAAAGAGAAAGAGTGCTGAGTGCAGAGTGCATCTTTCCATACTCCCAGCTGCGCATGAGTGTGCCATGCTCTCACAGCTGCATTGCATGGCCATGCTGGCCCCGCACAAGTCCCCACCAGCTCTGTGTGAAAGCAGCTGTGGAGCAGGCTTAGGTACCCCATGTTTCTGGACTGTGGGGATTAGAAGTGCTAGCAAAAGCCTTAAGATTGTGGTCCCTTAAAATTAAAGCTCCCTGGATGGGAGTTTAGTGTGCCCAGGTGGGCTTTGGAAGGGAAGCTCAGCTTTGATTGCTTGTTGAGTTGGTTGAACATTTTTTCTTAGGAAGCAGCGGTCTTGTCAGTAGCTGTGTTTCCTTATCCTAAGCACAGAACAGGCTCGCACAGCTTGATGCCTGCTCTCTGAGACTTTGATAAACCTTCTGTTTTTGCAGGTCACGATGAGACTGCTAGAGGAGCAGGGTTGTCAATTAATCAGCAGACCCCCCCTCCCCCCAGTGCATTGCCGGCATGGGCTGCGTTCATGATGCGGGCTTCCATGTTGTGCAGGGCGAGTTGCTAAGTCTCTCCATTTTTAGTAGAATCCACTTCAAGTTTATTCAAAGGATGCAGCCTGAGCACTTCACCATTATTTCCCTAATCTCATTAAATAAAATTATATAGCCTAACAATGCAGGTATATGCTTTTATTTATTTTATTTAATTATTTCTAGACTGCCCACCCTCAAAAGATACCAGGTTGCTGTATAAAAGTGTCTGTGAAATTAACTCACACAGCATACAAGTGCGGTTTAAAACCAACAAATAAGCACAACCAAATACAACAAGGCAGAGCTACGACTAAAGAGAAACCCTTATGTGTGCAGTACCAAGCACACTTGCATGCACTTAATTTCCATTGAAGCCGGTAGGACTTGCATACAAGGAGTCACCTTCAGCATCATTAGGGAATCATAGTACTCTCTTCCTCTAAATAGTTATCTTGAAATTGCACTGCTGAATTTGAGAAATACTTTTCTGGAAAGGATAATTTTATAAGGTGGGAAGGGAACTCGAGTACGTCTGTGTTCCCATTTTTTAAATTTTGCTTTTGAAGCATAATCCTACAAATCCCATTTCAGAACAATACCATGCTGTTCACAGGTTGCAGATGAGTGTGGAGGGTGGAATATCATGGCTTTTAAAGGCTGTCCTTTCAAAGGCTGGAGGATATGGGTTCAGGGGAAAGAGGGAAAGTGGGCAGCAGCAACAACAACAACAAAATCTGTGATACACAGGAGCTGGAAATGGCTTGTATCAAGTGAGTCTGGAGAAGCTTTTAAAAACATGCAAATAGATAGATAGATAGATAGATAGATAGATAGATAGGGTTCTTACCAGCCCATCCCCATGAGTTCCCAGGGTGTGTTACAAAGATTAAAAGATAAAATATTAAAATCAGTTTAAAACAAATGTTAAAATACATGTTCCCCTCCTTGACAAGGCTATTCCTTCCTCTATCCATCCTTTTTACCTGTGAACTTGGGTGGGGAGTATACTATTGCCTTTCAGCTGGGACTTCCAAGGTTATCCTGCAGAGGTTATAAGATGGAAGGGATTCATGGATGGTGTAGCAGGGCAAGGGAGACCTTATTTTGTCTCCCCCACCCATCCAAGGAGTGAAGGGCATTTTCATACATGAGACTTAAAGCAGATTTCTGATATAAATGTAACTTTAGCCAGAGTACCACTACTTGTTCTAAATGTCTTTCCTCCGCTTTCTCTTCCACATGAAGAAAGATCAGACATCTGCATAAATAGCGCAAAAGCAGCCCAAAGGCAATCTAAGCCTCCTACATGAAAGCTTTCAGAATCTGCAAGAGCCAGTGGGGTGTATTCAATGTCGACTAGAGCTGGTCTCTGCGTGGGAAGACCCAGACTTGGCCAGAAAGTTCATTGGGAAGCTGACCTTGGGCCAATCCTAATCCCTCAAACCAACCTGCTTCATAGGGTTATTGTAAGAATTTAGGTGGCCACCTACTCTGGAGTGCTTTTGCCGCCAGTTAGAAGCACATGTTTTTATCCTTCACTTTTAGTCCCAGATGCCTTTGGTTGTTACTGTTGTGATGTCTTTACTGATGATTTTAGCTTCATTGGATTTCCGTATTCAACTATTTAGTATAAACTCAATTAGAATTTAGGGAATTAGAAGGTATTGTGCAGCCTAAACAATGGGAAATTGCTTTTGAATCTATGCAGAATGTTTTCTTGGACCTGAAATTGATATTGATTCAGCCAAAATTGATATTCCGAGTATGTTGGGCTCCACAACTTTTGTATAGGAAGACTAACATACATAGATGTTGGAGGTGTAATGCTGAGAATGCCTATTTGAGGCAACTGATGTGGGCTTGTCCACTGATACATTCCTTTTAGTCTGAATTTGTTCCTTGCATCAGCTTTGTATTGGTGAAGCCCTTGCTATGGCAGATGTTCATATATTCTGAAATTATATCCCTGTAGTATGGGGACTAACAAGTGGACAACAAAAGTGGGTTTTGTGAGCCCTTATGGTGGCTAAGGGGACGCAGGTGGCGCTGTGGGTTAAAGCCTCAGCACCTAGGACTTGCCGATCGAAAGGTCGGCGGTCCGAATCCCTGCGGTGGGGTGCGCTCCTGTCGTTCGGTCCCAGCGCCTGCCAACCTAGCAGTTCGAAAGCACCTTCGGGTGCAAGTAGATAAATAGGGACCGCTTTCTAGCGGGAAGGTAAACGGTGTTCCGTGTGCTGCGCTGGCTTGCCAGAGCAGCGATGTCACGCTGGCCACGTGACCCGGAAGTGTCTGCGGACAGCACTGGCTCCCGGCCTATAGAGTGAGATGAGCGCACAACCCTAGAGTCTGGCAAGACTGGCCCGTACGGGCAGGGGTACCTTTACCTTTACCTTTATGGTGGCTAAGAGATTATAAGTACTCAGTGGTCTGAGGACCTCATTTCCCCGGCTATATTCAATCATATCTCATATTGATATCAATTTTGTATGGCTACCTATTTCAGTATCTGGAGGGCTTAATTTAAGATTCAGGTACTGTCAGTGGTCTGTTAATTATTATTATTTGTATATAATTTGTATCATTACTATTTCCCCCCTTATTCTTTTTTCTTATTTAATTTTAATTTTTCTCTTTTTCTGTTCTCCTTTTCTTGCTAAATTTGCAAATAAAAATGTAATCTTTTTTTAATAAGGAATAAAACACAAGTTGGAACATGTGGGAGTAGTTAGAGCAGGGGTCTCCACTGTTGACCTGTATTTATTTTGATTGATTGATTGATTGATTGATTGATTGAGTTACTTACTTACTTACTGCCCTATACCCTCAGGTTTCAGGCCGGTTCACTTGTGGAACTTGCTTTGATGAAGGAAATCTCATACTCTGAGAAGTAACTCAAGGCATGAAAATTCAGTGACACCCAGTTTGCCATTTGGAATCCAGATGTTTTGGACTCCCAGCGCCTATCACCCATAGCCAGTGTGTGGCCAAAGTTCAGGGATGATGGGAGTTGTAGTCCAACAACATATGAAGGGCTGCTGCCTTTTGACCCATGGCCTACAGTTTAGTTAGATTCACCTTTTCTTTGTCTTCATCTGAGGGAAGCACTTCGCACTCTGAGACAAAATACTGTACATGAGATTTGAGAACTAGCAATCCTCAAGTACAATGATACAGCATATCTCTTGCCTGCCTCTCCCGGCCTGGAGAAGTCCTTCACTACCTTCAAAGGAGCCTTTTGAGCATCTGATTACTGAACAACAACAACTTCTACTCCTCCTCCTCCTCTTCCTGCTCCTGGTTCAATCCTGTTTTGCCCCCAGCTCAGTTTGTACATACAGGTTCAATTTCAGTTTGACACCCTGCTTCAAATGGTGATGGTCCTGTGTGTGAGGCAACAATTAACTAATTTTACCAACAGCAAATATATATTGCAGTTTATCCCTGAGTCAGCCATGCTCTCTGGTAGGAAGATGTCTGGATGATCCGCACAACAAATAAATACGCAGCTGTACGTTTGTTAGGCCTTAAATTGATACTCTGAATAGACCCCCATAAAGCTAATATTCATAGTTCCTTGCTGCTAAGAAATCTTTGCAAGAATATCTGAATCACGACATCAGTCGTTGTTCAAGCCCTGTTTTAAAGTGACAAGTTGTCATGTCAGATAAAAAACTGCATCAGGGTTTGGGAATTAGGTATGTGCCTTTCCAGTGGAATAGTTCATCTTAGTCATGAATAAGCATTATTATGCAGCTTTATACTGTAACTGATGACCAACCTTCCCTTTGGGAATCAGTTTTGCCTTGATAGCACAGAACTGTAGTGGTGTGTGTGTTTAATTTCGGGAGGGGTGTGTGTGCAAAAGAACTAGCCATTTGTCTTGCTACCTAAAGTCATAATGATCTGCGTAAGCATCTCCCTAGCAACAGAATTTGATGTCATAAATAGAAGATTAAGGAATAAGATGAAAGATAAGCCACAGGTTTTATGCAAAATTGATTATTGGTGAAGCAATATCCTGCCATAGCAACGTCTTGAGCGTTATAAAGAGGGGATTTATTTAAGGACTACGCTCTAACCCTGCACTACTTCAATCCAGTGATGTCCTATTCATTCCACGTACAACAGCTTTTCCATTCACTTCACTGGAATGGCAGAGGGATGTATGAGCTGAGGGATATATGGGGAAACCATACGCTGAGGAATGTGTATCTTTGTGGTCATTAGCTTACACCAGCAGGTGAAGCAAAGCAGTGTGGTGATGGTTGGGATAGGGGATCTTGTCTGTGATCCTTGGAATGGGAAAATAAGGATTTGATTATGAGTAGGCCCCTATTTTCACCTGTGAAATGTTATAATCAGTGCTTGGAGCTGTGCATGCTCTTCCCAACATGGGATCTGGAACTGTGTGCCTTGCTCCAAGCGCTGGTTATAGTGAACCAGCTTTAGGAACTGCACCTACACAATTCACCTGCATGTGTGCTGTTCATTGTCCAGCAGGGAAAACTTCCATGTATACCTGCTTTCACTCACACGTTGCTCTTGCTGGGATCTGACAACACTTGTTTACTTTCCTGCTATTTCAAAGGAAGAAGCATGCACAGGATTCGGCCTGTGACACTATCAGCACAGGGCTTCCTTTTTGCTGACTGTTAATCTTGTATAGTTCTTCTCTTAATTTGCAAAGTGCTCAACAATATTGGTTGTATTAATCTTTGCAGTACTGTTATCCTAAATAGTAGAAACCCATTTTACAGATGCTAAAAGACAGTGACTTATTCCAGGCCATACATTTCTGCCAATCCCAGAAATGGGGCTTTAGTTCACTTCTCTGTTTTAGCTCAGCACTGGTTCTAAGGTATCTTAAACTATGTCCTGTTTTTTCACCCTGATCCAGAAAAGGAGGTGCAGGCATAAAAGCAGATATTACTTGCTTTATCAGGAACTACAGACAAGTAAATGCACATTTGAATATGCTGTTGTCTGCACGCATTGTATTATGTTCTATCGGTTGTGCATCTTGCACTATAATCCTATGCATACCTACTTGGGAGTAAGCCCCACTGAACTCATTGGGACACGCTTCTAGTTTAGAACTGCATTGTTAATGTGTATCTTCATCTACGTTCTGGGCTAGCTCGTTACACTAAAGTTGGGTCAGTGTGTTTGAATTTTAAGATAAAAACTCTGCACACACTTCCAATCTCATCCACTGTTGTCTACCATATTAATGTCTTTATTTTAATGGCCTCCGTTTTTAGATGTGGAATTCATCATGGCCATTAACTGTGAAATGTTCTAAACTGGTTGGGTATTAAGCCCCTAAAAATACATTTTTATTATACGCTTGATGCATAGCAGTTTGTTGATGCCTCTCAGTCCACTGGCATAAAATAACAGATCGTGTTCTTTGAATCTCCTTGCTAAATGATGATGAAACTATTTAGACTCTGCCAATATTGACTTTATTTTTGCATGGTCTGATGCTTTTTCTAATGTATTGTCTATTAGCAAAAGTAATGGCAAATGTTCCCTTTCTCCTCTTCTCTCCATTCTAATTAGGCATGCAGTCATGATGGAGTTGAATTTGTCTGTTGTATTGTCAACTCCTGGAAAAAGAATTAACTTCCTGATTGTGTCTTTCAATGGAAGTAGCATCCATGGCTAAGTAAATGAATATGGACCCGGGCACTCCTCCACCGCCCCTATACAAGTCAGAGAAAATGTATTAATACAAAGCTTCAAAGTGAAACCGTTTCTGGCTAAGCATTAATGTAATCACATAGTGATGGGTCAGGACACTGGGTTTACCTTAAGAACTGTTGACCAAGTAGAGGCGAGTGAATGAGCAATGGCGCAATCATTTCTGCAAAACTTTGGAGCCAGCAAGATCTCTCCTTAGGAGGAAAAACCTAATCTTTTAAATGCCAGTGGCTACTGGATGCCTGGGCCTCTGTACCCGTGGATATGAGGCTCCTCAAGTTGGTGGTGATTATTCTTTTGCTCTACAGCCTCATTCTTTGGCTCTCCTTAAGACCCAAGATGCATATTTTTGGTTCTATACTTTCATACAGATTGCCATCATCTTATTCACTTACACTACGTGTGGTATGGGCACAGGAGCTTTTGATTGGCAGGGATGTTTTTGTAGGAGAAATGGAGAAACGTCACATACGCTGTCATGTTGACTTCTGTGTTTAAGATCATCTGAGGAGGTTCTGTTAATGGCGTCCCATTATCAGAGTCTATCACATGTTCTGCTTGCAGGGTTCCTACAGGCATCTGGTTGGCAACTGTAAGAACAGGATGAGCATCGGCCTGATTCTGCAGCCCTGGTCTTCTGTTCTTAGCAAGACTAATCAGGCCTTCCCCAACTTGTTGCCCGGCAGCTCCCATCAGCCCCAGTCAACAGCACCAAGCCTAAGTTCAACATTACTTGCTTCTAAGCAAATTACTAAATAAAATACTACAAACACGCCCTTGTCTCACCTGATCTCTCATCCAAAGAAAACAAAATTCTTCTTGCCCCTTGGCAAGGCAGTAAGCATATGTTTAGACTCAAGTTTGTCAGTCTGTTATTTCATCAGTGTAATAAAAATATTTCTGTATCTCATGCCTTTCAGGCATTATATGATGGAATAAAATTCCTGAGCACACTTTTCGTCTTCTATATCTATGCTTAGTATTTGATTTTGAATGTATCTTCCTGTCTTTCTTCCTCTGGGTGACCCATTGAATAATGTTCTTCCCTTTTACAGCCTGGGTGAAAAGAAGGCAGTTCATAATGGCCCAGGGATCCAGTGACATGGAAACAGCTGATCAAGAGGAGAGCTCTCCAAATATGATTGTTTACAGAAAAGTAAGACATTCAGAATCATTCATTACTTCTCTGCCAGCTTCTGAGCTGGATGACTGTTTACATGTTTTCAAAAAATAACTTGGACTGCAGACTTATTTTCCAAATGGATTCTTCAGGTTTTGTACTATAAGATTAACGGTTTTCTGTTGTTTTTGTCTGTACTTGGGTACTCTACCTGTAAATTTAAAAGGAAAATGTAAGATATCACTGACTGCTAGTAAAATAGGTTGAATTAGATTCACCTTCGTAATAGTCTGTTGCAGAACTGGTATTTTGGTTTGCTTTTTTTAACAGTAGACAGCTACAACCAAGCTAACTGCAGTTTTTGACTGACTTCATTGGAACCTAATTGGCATAAATCACTTTGACTTTGGACTGTATTCAATATAGTGCTAAGCAAAACATTCTGTCAGTGCAAGGATTTCTCCTTACACAATGGAGTATTATCCACTTCTCCCCCCTCCGTACATCTCTTCTTGGGGTTCCTCCAGAGCAGATTTGGGGGTGGCACAGGGCATGCACTGGGAGAGGGTATGAGGGGGATCCTGTCGCAGGAGCACTAATGCTTGCAGCTGAGCAGCTATTTAGTTGAATGCTGCCCAGAGTCGGCCAACTAAAACGATTTGTCTTCAAGTTGAAGGTTCAAAAATAGTCCCATGTAGCCAGTATAAGCCACTCTACGAAAAACATTTTCTCTTCCTTCAATTTCCAAAGAAGGGGCTATGTTGGAAATGTTTTGGCACACATTTTAACAGAGATGTCACTATAATATCCTACTAGTTGATAAAGAAACAGTAGAAGTTCAAATGGATTGATGGGCATATTATAACGGCACTATTCCTTATGACTATGAAAGTGGTGGTATATAAAATGGGCCTGCAATCCTTTGCTCACTTAAACTGGAGTAGGTCCCATTGGCTTCAGTAGGACTTACTTCTCAGTAGACATTCATAGGATTGCACTGGAGCTGCATCCAGGTGGCCTTGCTGTGCTAAAATAGCTGTAGCATTTAACCAGGAGGTGGAGGGGAGGGAGAAATGGAAAATGCACCAAATGGTTCTAAGTTTGTGCATTCCAGTTCCTGTTTGAGGTTTTAGTAACTGCATCAACTGTAACAGACTTCTGTCTGCCATTTGGACTAGCGGACATCAGCATGGAGACCACCACAGCTCCTGTTTTCAGTATGTGTGTGTATCAGATATCCAATTCGCATACTTTGTTGGCATACCAGCGCAGGGGGGAAGCAGAGGAACTCTGCCCTCTGGAAACCTCCTTGTGCAGTGTGTGAGATCATGGTCATAGCGGGCCTTTATTAAAGGCACCTGCAGGTTGCTTACTCGCAATCAAAAGTCAAGAAGACCAAGCTGTTGGTTTTAACCTTTCCTATTATTACCAGCAAAGTTCTGTAATGCAGCCTAGCCTTCAGTAAAGGCTATTTTATCTTTCCATAATGAGATAGCAGAAATCCCCTTGCGGGGACTGTTCTATTTCAGGTTTCATATGGGAAGCCAATGTTTTGAAAGCACTTGCCCCCAAGTTAACACATCAGGCACTATGTCAGGATAGAACAAGACTTCTCTCTGGTAATTAAACTGTTGACACGGGGCGGTTTCCCCATGGATTCCTTGCTAGCAATCTGCACCTTTTTATGTATAGCTGGAAAGAGTACAGTCCTTGTATAAGAGCTTTACCAATATTTAATCCAAACCTTTTAAAAAATGTAATGTAGAATGCATTATCTGATTCAATACGTTCAATGTCGCATTAGAAATACTTCAGGAGATAGATTTTAAAGTTATATGTACTGTGAGAGCATTAATTTGTACATTAGTACTTGTTCATCTACGAAGAATAGTTGTTGTTTTTTAATGCAGAAACTAAACTAATTGCTTGCTGTAAACATAGCAGGAAATTCTCTTCAGTGCTGAAAGTGGAACTTACACATGAATCTGAATCAATAATCTTGTTTAACTATATATCCTGATAGAAGTGCTGAGTTTCATTAGGCTACCATTGTCAAGCACAATTTTTCTTTACACAAACACAGTATGAATCTGTATGAAGAGGATTATATTTCAGGTTCTGGTGCAGTTGAAAATGAGTGTTAATATTGGGCAGCATCATATATACTGGGAGGAGGAATGCATGATCCTCCAGATGCTATTGGGGTTCCAGTTCCCATCATCCTTGGCCATTGACCATGCTGGCTGAGGCTGATGGGAACCGGAGTTCAACAACATCTAGAGGGTCACAGGTCCCCCACTTGTAAGATACATATGCTGAATATTTATTTCCACGCTATGGACTGTTGATGTGCTGCATAGAGTCATAAAACCAGGGAAAGCAAATGTGCTGTTCTCCAGATGGTGCTGGAGTCCAACTCTCATCAACCCCAGCAGGCATGGCCAACAGCTGTAGCCCAGTGTTGACTACCCCCACATCAGCCTGTCTAAGAGTCATGACTGGTCAGAAAACCTTTAAGACAGTAATCTCTTCATTCCCCCAAGATTCTTGTCGTGTTGCTGTATGTAGAATCCTGCCCTCTTCCAAGGCACATGCTACAAAGGTTAAAGGGCTTTCATTTGAAGTGAATTGGGTTGTATTGGGGCCCAGTAGAAGAGCACCTGCTTTGCATGCAGAAGGTCCCAGATTCAGTCTCCAGCATCTCCAGATGGGGCTGGGAAATACCCCCGTCAGGAAACCTAGAGAGCTGCTGGCAGTCAGCACAAACAGTGCTGATCTAGATGGACCAATGCTGTAACTTTGTATAGGGCAACATTCTCTGCTCCTATTGCTTCTTTCCATGTCTGTCACTGTGAGCGTGGCAGAAGATGGGCAAATTCGAAACAACGCGGGGAGGATGCGAAATATTTTATTAAACAAGCAGTAAGAGGGAACATCAATTGATTTTTCATGACTGTCACTTGTCCTTGAAATCTAAGCTATACTGATTGCTTTGCTCATTTGAGTATTATTTCTCGGATCCAAATGGCCCAGGGCTTTCACTTTCCTGCAATAAAACTCATAAAAATAAGAGATCTGAGGGCCATGCCAGAAAGAAGCCTGCTTTTGTGCCATCTGGCAGAAAAGGCCACAGAACAAATCTTGGCCTCTCATTATCAGGAAGAACTTCGTAATTTTGAGGGAGTTCAGGGGAACTATAAAAAAATGGCAAAGGATTTGGGACAAATTGTATTTTAAAATGATATGTGTGTATGTTGTAAGTATGAGTAATTAATCTGTTTAGCAGCAGATAAACAGTTTGTGGGGCTTGGCCCAAAGAACACTGGATACTGTGAACTCACGCCAACCAATAAAAACTGCTTGCATTTCAAGTCCCTTAAGATTAATGTCATGTTTGTGTTATTTGCTGTAGAGGCTTATGGATATTTACGTAGAAGTTAGGTCTGTTAAATGGAGGCTGCAATCCTATACTGCAGAGATAGTCAACATGATACCATCCAGTTGTTTTTGGATTCTAACTCTAGTCGTGCCTGACCAATGTCTATGTTGGCCGGGGCTGATGGGAATTAGAGTCCAACAACATCTGTAGGGTGCCACATGGTCTTAACTCTTTCGAACTCACTTACCTTGAACTCATTGGGGCTTCTGAGTAGAACTTGAGAGGACTTTGCTGTAAGTGGATGGATCCATGGATGAATTTATATGAAAGGAGAACCTAATACTATTTCTGAATTATCATCATCATTATGGCAAAGAATGTAAAAATGTTTTCCTGGCTCAGTAAAGAATGATCTTAGCCTAGTTCAGCCTTCCTGAGCCTGGTGCCATCCATATGTTTTGCTCAACAGCAGCTGCCTAGATGGGAGCTGAAGTCCAAAACATCTGGATGGCTGGGGAAAGTTGGCTTATTCTTTCAATGGCCTTGGCCCAGTATACCTGAAGGAGCTTCTCCACCCCCATTGTTCAGCCTGGACACTGAGGTCCAGCGCCAAGGGCCTTCTGGCGGTTCCCTCACTGTGAGAAGCCAAGTTATAGGGAACCAGGCAGAGGGCCTTCTCAGTAGTGGCACCCACTCTGTGGAACACCCTCCCATCAGATGTCAAGGCAGCCCTGCTTAGGGAAGTTTTTAACGTTGGATGTTTTATCCCGTTTTAATATTCTGTTGGAAGCCGCTCAGAGTGGGGAAACCCAGCCAGATGGGTGGGATATAAATAATAAATTGTTGTTGTTGTTGTTGTTGTATGGGTGGGATATAAATAATAAATTGTTGTTGTTGTTGTTGTTAATTTGCTTTTGTATAAATGGGAGGAGTCCTTCAAATGGTCTTTGATCTCATGTTCTCAACCTGCTCCTTTGACATGTATATTAACGCAGTACTACTAGTAGTTTTTCTGAAGCTGAAGAGGCCATTTACCTAAGCTCCCCTCAGGGGTTGCAGAAAAATAAGGTGTGTGAAATGATCCTTTGCCTGCCTGCACCACAACAGGACTTAGTCAGCACTTTCCTCAAATTCATGCTAACTATAGTGTGATTTGAGGACTGGGGGGGAGGGCTATATTAGGTTTAAGTTGGAAGGAAAGTATTGGATGACTGTCATCTTCTATCACCACACAAAGCAAGGTACTGTTTTTCCCCAGGAGAGGAAAAATACAGAAAATAACTGCTACTGCTGCAATTGCCACTTGACCACCCATCTCATGTCCCTGGGCAGTTCACACTGGGGACAGCAGCACCTGCTTGATGCCTCCATGGCAACTAGAATGCAAGCATTTCCCTTTCCATCCCTGTGGAGGAACTAACCCTGTTAAGCTACGATTATCACCAAAAAGCAGTGTGTGCACGTGTGTGTAAACTGCTTTACTTGACAAATAGTGCTGTTCAGTTTCTGGAGCCTTTAAGTCAGAAAATATCTCAAAGAATGATCTACTTTCCTATAAGTTTAGGAGCTTGGCATTCCCAGCCTTTAGTTGGGGGTGATTTTACTCCACCTACTTTTAAGAAGAAGACTCTCAAATTCTTTCCTTAAAGGGAGGAGATGAGGGATTCCTTCTTAGGCCTGTAGGGGGAAGCAAGCCTCCTATATAGAGGAGAGACCTCACCCAAGCCAGTGGCGTAGCGTGGGTTGTCAGCACCCGGGGCAAGGCAAGTAATTTGCGCCCCCTAACCCATGGATTTGCACCCCCTAACCCGTGGATTTGCGCCCCCTAACCTGTGGATTTGCCCTAACCCCAGATGTTGCGCCCGGTGCAGCCGGCACCCCCTGCACCCCCCACGCTACGCCACTGACCCAAGCACTTCCTTTTCTATTCTTTCAGCATCCTGTCCTCTCACCCTTCCATCAGGGTACTTTTTGCTGGTGCTCAGTAGGAATTATCTGTTTGACCTTTGAGGGCACTTGCCTACTCTACTCTCAATGCAATTGGCTTCTGGTTGGCTGGGTTTAAGCTGGCTGTGTCACCTTTTGGTAGGTTGTGTGGGAAGGTAAGCTGAATTTAAGTACCCTCCACCACTAGCTTCCTCCTATTGTTGACCAACTTGGGTTTGTGCTCTTGGGACCTGGCACATGCCACATGCCGAACAGCGATGGTGGCTAGCACAGCTCAGGTCCCTCAGGCCATGACTTCACTTTTGGGGAAGATGCTTTTTGCCTTCTACTACGCCTGCATTGGTGATGAAGTTCCTCTGGGGTAGTTTGGCTTTCAGAGGCAGGCAGGAGATTGTACAGATCATTCCTGTCTACAATTGTTTGGTACGATTGGCACAAGTTCTTCTTCATTCCAGGTCTGGTTTAAGTGCTAAGCGTTATGTCTGTCTGGTGTCAGATACCATGGAGCAATGAGGGTTAGGAGTTGTTTCAGTACCACGGATAGCTCTCAGTGAGCAACTTTCTCTGACACCCTTGTAGAGAACTCTTCGTTCCTTAAAGAGCCAATCCTCTGGTCTGAAGATGGGCAATCCTCCTATGTGCCACCTGCCTGGTGTGTGCCACTGGAATGATGAGGTAGTGGGCTCCTCAGGCTCAGAGAACTCTACAGGTCCTGGTTCTGTGGGAGGTTTTTGTGGACTGTCAGCTACATCCCTACTGGTCTCCACATCTCCAGCAGCTGCCTCAGATCCTTGAACCTGATCCTTGGCTGGTGCCTCTGGCATCTCATGTTTCTGTCTGGATTGCTGCTGGACTTGTGTGTGTGTGTGTGTTTGTATGTGTGTGTCACAACACTAAGGTTCTAAACCATGGGTGAGGGACCTGTGGCCCTTGTTGGACTCCAACTGCAGTCCTGTCAGTCCCAGCCATTGTGGCCGATGGTCAGGGATGATGGGAGTTGAGAGGCCAACAGCATCTAGAGGGCCACAGGTTCCTCACTTGTCTCCTAAAAGTTACTGCAGTTGGATAACCAGTGTGACTAAGCAACTGCTGATGTGAGTGATCTGCTCTTATGAGCAGTTCAGGTTCTGAACTTCATGAAAAATTGCAGCAGCCGTTTCCACAACGGCAAAGATTGCAAAATAACATGTTTCTTCTTGCAGAGGCAGCCCCTGCAATCTCCCCGGATCCTCCCACTTCAGACTCCCAATTTCAGCATGAAAATAGAAATGGGAAATATTTTGACATGTAGCACTCATGCTGTTTTTTAATTACTGATCACTCTGCATAAGTGACAAATGAATATATATTATAAGTAATAGTTGGAAGGACAGTGCATATTTCCTGTTATAGACCCCACGGGAGCGTATGAGGGAAATTGTGTTTCTGCATTGTGCTGTGAGAGAAGAGAGTGCCTTGGAATTACTAGGATTAAGCAATGAGGAGAAGAGGAACATCAAAAATGAGATATGGGGGCTAGGGACTTGAAGGCTAAATCCACTGCAAAGAAGATACAAGATGCAAGTGAATGGGGAATCAAAGGTATATAAAAATTGAAGGATTAGCGCTATCTGACTTAATGACAGTGCTATATCAGAACTGGTTAGAGGAAGGCAAAATTCTGAGGTAATATGCCAAGAGGGATTTAAAGTAGCTAGGAGGCAGTTTTACTCTATGTAAATCCCCGTTGCTGTTTCAGATGGATAAGACAGTCTGCTTTGAATCTGCCAATGGAGAAATTTCAGATCAGCTGGGATTTGCACCAGCATTGCACACTTAGGTGAGGAAAATAATGTGCTGAGTTCATAGAATAGCTTGGTGCCCGGCTGGAATCAATTGGCTGGGGAGGGTGAAAGAACTCCATGGCTAAAACTCAACCCTACCAAGAGTAGAATTTCTGTTTCTACCCCACAGTTGCAATAAAAGAATTTCAGGCTGCAATTAATTCCAGTACCAGAAGTGACACAGGAAGCTGCCTTGTCCTGGGTCAGACCATAGGTCTACCTAGCTCAGTATTGTCTCCTCTGATAGCAGCGTTCCAGGGCTTCAGACAGGGACCATTCCCACCCCGTCTGGAGATGGTGGGGATTCAACCTGGGACACGCAAGGCAAATGCACTACAGCTCCTTCCCAAAGCTACAGTCTTTCCTAGTTGGCAAATGCATCCAGCACTCCATGTTTTGACTATGCAGATGTTCGTGGGCCATCAGCTCAATTTCAACCACAGCATCTGTCTGTTCTCAGAAGACAGCCTTGGTCAGTCTCCCCTCCAGTGCCAACTCGACTGTCAAATAGCAGTGCATCTTGTGGAATGTGGAAACCCTACCTCTCAGTTTGTCCTCTGTGGAGATGGTTTTTGGTGACTACAGTGGCTGGACTTCAGTAGGCCTCACCCTAGACAGGGTGCAACGTATTTATCTACTTGCACTCTGACGTCCTTTCGAACTGCTAGGTTGGCAGGAGCAGGGACCGAGCAACGGGAGCTCACCCTGTCGCGGGGATTCAAACCGCCGACATTCCGATCGGCAAGCCCTAGGCTCAGTGGTTTAGATCACAGCGCCACCCGCGTCCCTATATGCTGCCTACTAGCTCCTATATAATTTGTATTAAAACCACTATGCCACACCAGCTCAACGCAAAATTTTGTGGTGAGTATCAGAAAGGGAGGGAAGGGGATTAGTTACTCTGAAATCGTGCTGTGAAAAGCACACAAAAAATTGCCAGGGCATGTTTTGCTCATTGCATCAAGGCTTTAGAGAAGTGTGGGATATGATCCATAAGCCAGTCACATCCCTGCACCCTGCATGGGGCATGCACTTGGCTTTGTGACATATTCACAATTCCAGAGAGACAATAATGCATGGATGTCAGTCAGGTCATGGTTCCTTCTCTTAGTGAGTCAAGAGTGCCATCTCTGCTCCTGGGAAATGGTTGCATATTTAGAGAAATTGTTTTGGGTGGATCTTGCGCTTCTTTTACTAAGAGTTTTTAAAATGGAGAAGCACCGAGAGAGGAAGCCAATGACCTGGAAAACAAGCTCAAATTAAGACATGTCAGGTTGATGAGGACTCCCCAGGGGTTTCAAGCAGGAGTAGTTGAGATTCTTTCCTAAATGGAATATGAAGGAAGTGCAGCGCGGACTTCTTCCATTTCTCGTTCTATTTTAATTTTCCCCACTCCATTGCATACCTGGTAAGGCAGGCAGGCAGGGCTTCCTTTTAAGCATCGATGGATTTGTGCATATGTTTTTGGAATGAAAACTGACAAACTAAAATGAGGGAAATAGTTTTATTTTAAACATGGTAAGTGGAGATAGTTTAATGCCTACGTCCTTGGCTCAAATCCAGACTGTTGGAAGAGAACAGAGTTATTTATATGAAAGCAAGTTAGTATCTCCATATATAAATGTCACAGTGGTTAATGGGACCTGCTCCTGGTAATGTGCTTCAGCCTGCAGTCCTATGCACACTTACCTGTGGGTAAGCATCTCTGAAAACAGTGGATCTTGTAAACATGTGTAAGATTATGCTGCATGGCACACAGGGGAAAGACACAGTGAAATAGCTTAACTATTGAAGAGAAGCTAAGTGGTTGAAAGAGGGCATTCAAATATGTATTTCTAATTTGAATGCCAGAGCTTTCTGTCACCCCTCTATAGTTGATGGTGCCAGGAATGAAATCTATAACTTTACTTGTAATCTTTCTGATGGGTAATGTAATGGCTGGGAGACTTTTGGATGCTGCTGCTTAATTAAACAGTACGTTGAACAGTGTCCAGTGGTATTTTCATGCCTGAGCTGGAAAGTCAAACTGACACCCTTTCCAATTTTGCATTGATTTATTTGAATGATTTTAGGAACTATTATGACAGTGTTGCACTATAGTAAGAAAACACCAGCAATAGTCATAATAACCTGCTGCTACTATAAACCAGGCTTTGCCAACTTGGTATCCTCCAGATGCCTTGGACTGCAGTTCCCATCAGCCACGGGTGATGTCTGTACTGGCTGAGGCTGATGGGAGTTGTAGTTCAAAACCTCAGGCGCTCATCAGCCTGCCAAAGGCTGCAGTTAATACTGTTGTTATTGTTATAGCTATTTGCTGCTTGTAAATCGTGCTAAAAGTGACAATGGCATAAAAGGTTCAGCATAGAACAGCAGATTGGATAAAATCATCACACAGCCAGTTGATACTACATGCTAAAAAGACTGGGTGGCTAATAATAAAAAGGCCATCTCCTGGCAGTAGAATGACATCTCAGCTGGTCCCTGATGAGCTTTTCCGGACAGGGAAGCAAGCACTAGGACCTCGAATGGTGCCTGGAAATGCACCAGTATCCAGAAGTAGTGATATATGTTCCATGTAGCTGGTCGCAGATAGGAAACTGACAGCTGAATCTGAGAGACCTCTGTTCTCCTCACAGAGCTACAGTTCCTGGGAAGAGGGTATGACCATTAGACCACTCTGAGAATTGTAGCTCTGTGAGGTGAATAGGGATGACTTTTATTACCCTTAAATAAACCACCATTCCCTGGATTGTTTGGGATATAAATGAAATAAATAAGCTCTTCTGCTTACCTACTTAAGAAGACTGGAGGGGCCAGACAGATGGAGATGTTGGTCGTCAGTCTGGCATTCAGAGAGCGCCATGTGGTCGCAATTATACCCACGCCAGTTTCAAAATGCGCCTGATGCCTGGCTAATTTCGAACAGTGCTGAGAACTCATTTGAAGCGAAGCTTCTGCTTTGCTTCATCACACACAGAACTGGAATTATCCTCAGCTGTAATCTGTGGGTTTCAGCTGCTGGTTGCGACTCAGTAGTGGGGGGGGGGGGGGAGGGCAGCGGCGTAGCACTTCACCTTGAAGTAGAAGCCACAGGTGAGCAGCTTCTGGATTGACAGCTGAGCTTGTGCCATTAGGTTAACATGTGATGCTAAACATTTTTTTTCTTCCAGGGAACTACTCTATCACTGACATTAAGTATTCTTAACTAATACTGGGATCCGGTCCAAAGAAATGCTTTTTACTTCAGCTCAGCATTCAGTATATAAATCTCAAATTACTGCTGACAAAACAGATGCTAACTACAAATCAATGAGCATTTTGTTCCTTTGCTCTCTGAGACGAGCTCTGTGAAAAAACCCCCTCAGAAATAGTTAAAATGAGGAGACGTGTGTATATTCAGCAACTTTTTCATGCCATGGAACAAATTATTAAGTGGCTGACTGGTAGTCTAAATATTGAGTAGTTATTTGCAGGGTATACAGAACAATGCTGTATCTTCTTCTTTTTCCGTTTGGGTTATGTCCTTTTAGATTCCAAGTCTAAGGGCAGGGATGGTGTTATTGTTTATTTTAATATGTAAGCCTCCCTGAGACCCTGATTGAAAAGTGGGGCATTAATGCCCCTGGAATAAATAAATATCCTTCAGCCGCTTACTATAGCTCAGTTAAGATGTATCACCCGAAATGTGGTTTGGAATTACACGAACGAGCATCAGGGTTTACCCTTCTCACGTTCACCAGCACTTCCAGGTTTGTAGCTGTAGTTTGGCCTTATAAGTTGAACTGGAATACTATGCACACGAAAGCTTATACCAAGAACAAACTTAGTTGGTCTCTAAGGTGCTACTGGACAAAATTTTTATTTTTTTACATATTTCAACTGCGTCAGACCAACACGGCTACCTACCTGAATTTGGAATACTATGGTTGTGCAAGCCATGGTTTGTCCAGTTTGGATGCGATGGCAAACTATGGCTTGACAGAAAAGAAGTGGTGCAGGAGGGGATTGTACAGCACAAATAGAGGAGGCTTGGTGTTAGGAATGTAAGAAGCTGCTTTCTACCAAGCCAGACCATTGTTCCATCTAGCTCAGTAGTGTTTATAGTCCAAGCAGCTTCTGCCAAGATTTCATACAGGAATATTTCTTAGGCCTACCCGGAAATATCAGGGAATGATCATGGAACCTTTTGCCTGCAAAGCAGATGCTCTACCACAGAGCTTTAGTGGAGACTACCTGTCATGACAGGAGAAACAAGAAGCTGGCATATTCCAGCTAGGACACCACAGGCCAAGACTCTACTCCGTCAGGTCAATAACTTCCTGCTGCATTTATAGCCACTTTAAGGAAGGTTTGCCCACCAAGGCTTTTTTTTTTTGAACTTTTTGCATATAGCCTGTTTCAATCCAAGCTGGTTATTATAAGAATGTTGTAGCTTTAAGAATTTGATGCCAGAGTTTGCTTGTTTTCCTCTTCCCTCCCCATCACTTCCCCCCTTTCGTGCCATGTTTTAAGCCTGAGGGAAAGGACTCTGTTGTTTTTATTGATTTGTAAGCCACTCTCAGTGCTTTTCTGACTGAACAGTGGGGTATAAATGCTTAGAAAAAATACATTTAATATTTTCAGCTGCAGTAATACTTTTTTTTTTAAGTTGGGGCTCTTCCATTTTCTCTCTTAGTTTGGGGTCAGGTCAGGGGTAATGTGGCAGCAGATGTGGAATTAAAGCACTCTTTTTTTCTTTTTTGCACCCATGTATTGTTGAAATAAAAGCTTCTTCTTGCTGGAAATTAATTATTGAGTGTTGCGATGCTTTATAAGATATTTATATATTCTCTTGAGCCCTGTCTCTTTCTGTATCAGAGTGCTATCTAGAGAGCAGTTCAGGCGAGAGAACTGCTCAGCTTCACTTCCTGGTTCTCCCCTCTGCTGAACTGTATCAAGACAACACACTAAAACAAAGGGGGAGATGAGCCAGAGAATAGATAAATATTAAATTACACTGGTTGGTTTCATCTTTGGAAGGATGGTGACCTGAATCTGCACATGTAGCTCTCTCTCCCTCTCCCCTAGCATTTATTTGGATGTGCTGTGCTCTTGGATTAAAGCCTCCAAAAATTAAAATGATTTTAAAAAAGGCAGACAAAAGTAGGGCCCAACTACATGATCTATTCAGCCATAAGTTGTGTTTCATCCCAGCATTTTCTTTTTTCTCAAAAGTAACCACCTACAAGGCAGTTCTGAAGAAAAACAGTGGAGGGGAAGGATGGTTGCTCCAAATTTTTTTCTTTCAGGTTGTCTCCCCCCCCCCCCCCGCTCAGTCTTTCCTCAGATTATCTCTCCCCTCCCCCACCGCTTCATAGGTAACAAGATACAGCGAGCTACTCATATATTTCCCCCCCTGCAGCTTGCTGGAGGTGGGGGAAGCATGCTTTTGAGCAGAAAGCCAGCCTGAGGAGACAGGGTTAAACAAACTGTAGTAATTGGTATTTATAGAGTTAAATATTGTCTCCAGCAGTTAATGAGTTGGACTCTCTAGCATGTTATTTTCCAATGTAGTTGAATTTTATTCTGTTCATCAATAAGCAGCCTCCTGTTCTGGACCTACAGAGTAAGTAACTTTGCTTTGTGTTAAATACTGTAAATACAGATATCTGTCCTCTTCTGCTGTATCTCTTTTTAAGTCTGCAGCATACCATGAGTTAACTTTTTTTAAAAGAAAAACCACTGGTGAAAATATAAATGTGTATGTGTGTAATATGTAACGAGTTGTGGTATTGTTGACAAGATATATTGCTGTCCAATTGTGATTAGTGCTGAAATATGCATGGGTCTTTTTCTATTTTTTAAAAAACTTCAACTGCAGGGCTTAGCAAAAATTTAGCAGAATTATGATGTGCAGGGTTGTGGGGACAGAGAAAGCATATATGTTTTGGGGAACCTTGTGAGAGAGCGCTGTGCACAGGACCACCTGTCAGGGGAAATGATTTTTCTTTTTGGTCCCAAGTTGCAGCGAGAATGTGATGGAACTATGAGGAATGTGTATATGCACCAAAATTAATTTCACAATCCTGTATTTCTTTCTATATAAAGATAATAATTTGCCAAAGGTGATCAATATTCAAGTGAGACAATTGCAGAGCCTGAGTTTGAAACCAGATTTTTCAGCTTCTAACTCACGTACTTTTTCCACTGGACCATGCCAGCTGCAGACAGGCTCCGGAGTACTGAACATTAACAGTTTACAAATTGGTTGGCAGCAGTTTACATTAGTGGTGTTTATTTTATTAGCTAAGCAACTGCTTTATTGGGCTATTGGAGCAGTGCCCTTTCCCCTTCTAGCAAGCATTTAATTATTTTTACAAGCCACAGTACTACAACAATCTGGCTTATGCAACTATTCAGAAAGTGACCTGCAGTCCTCTCCTCCTTCTGGGTAACTAGGCTGTGAAGGAGATGCATTATCTTATGTAATTCTTATATTTTGACGCTTAATTTGTAGCCTGAGGCCAGGTCCAAAACAACTGGTTAGCCTTCCCTGAGCCCCATGTATGTGGAGACTGGTTCAGATGATTCAGAATAGCACTATGCACATATCCCAAGGCACTCTTCTTGTGCTTGTCAATGCACTCTGTGGCTCTGGGGCCAGATCCAGAGTGCCCTTTGACGATCCCCTTCCTTCTTTGGCAGATTTCAGATTCAGTAAACTTTGCCGGGTGATTCTATGAACGTTTGCAAGAAGCAGAGCTCTGACCCGGAAGAGAACTTAAGCATGTGCTTTGGGGTTTTGATTTAGGACCAGAACACTTATCACAAAATCTCCTCCTTCCAAATTTAAAAACACAGCAAAAATCTGCTTCTGTTTTGGAGCGTTCAAAACCATTCACAGAGGGATGACATAAAATATTTGCCTTTCTGTCAGTTAGGCTCCGCAAGGTGACTTAGGAACTATGTAAAATCAATACAATTAAAAACGTAATAAGACAACAATGCCACAAGTCTTCCCTGGAGCAAAGTTCTGCTGTTCAGGCACCAGTCAAAATCCCATTTGGGATGAAGCTGAGATATGAAGAAAATAAGAACTTCATTGGATGTGGCAGGCAATGTGGCAGTAACTGCATTGCCTATAATTACAGAGGTGTGCTTCTTGTTCTTCAGGTAAGCAAATATCCCATTCTTGCACTCCTGAGCATGCAGTTCAGGTGTAGGACTGAAAACACAAATGTAGTAGAACGTGAAGATAAATGAGATGTGCGAGAACAAAAGGTCTGTGGGCTCTTTGAGATTTAATGTTATGCTCTTTCTTTTGTTACTTGTATGTTTCGTAAAACCTAAGCTTCCACTTCAACAAAATGCAAAGCTTTTAAAAATCCCTTCCAGCTGTGAAGCTATCAAAAGCTATGTAGATAAGTGCATTCTTGCTTGTCTTGGCAACTTAGATCTTTCAACGCAGTCAGTAAATTTCGTAGAGGACAACAGAGTTGTTACTTATTGCAGGATTATCATTCTGCTTTTAACATTAAAAAAATGACAGCAGCAAGGCATCATCATTGCCTCAGTTGGCCACAGCAGGACCAGGTATTCTAACTAAAGTAATTCACTGAACAGACCTATGCATACATACTCAGAAGTCTCTGCATATTAAATGGTGCTTAGTCTCAGGTAAATATGTGTAGGATTGGAGCCTTAGGATTTGTACCTTAAACGCCAATGCAGAATGCAGATTTCTTTGAAATCTGGGTGTGGGAGGGTTTGGACAGGTCCAGCATCTACCGTGTTTTTCGCCCTATAGGACACACTTTTCCCCCTCCAAAATTGAAGGGGAAATGTGTGTGCGTCCTATGGGGCGAATGCAGGCTTTCGCTGAAGCCTGGAGAGCGAGAGGGGTCGGTGCACACCCACCCCTCTCGCTCTCCAGGCTTCAGGAAGCTATCTGCAAGTCTTGCAAGCCCGGCGGGAGTTGCCGCCAGGCTCGCAAGGCTTGCGGATAGCAGACTGTTCTGGGGGCTGGGGTCGGGGGAAGCTTGGGCTGGGGGGGGGGAAATATTTTTTTTAAATTTTTTTTTATTCATCCCCCCCCCCCCAAAAAAACGAGATGCGCCATATGGGCCAGTGCGCCGTATAGGGCGAAAAATACGGTAATTCTTCCTGGGGTGAATTTCCAGACTGCAGAAAGTCTAGTAATTCCTCATTACCTGCCCCTGAAGTTTTCATGATATTTTTGACTTCCTTCAGCCAAGAGTGGACAGATTGGTTTTGTTTCCAGATATTTTTTTAAAAAAAAGAATGTCTAGCCTACAATTCAAATAACTATACATTATTCAGAGCTGCTTGTAGCAGCTAAAAGAAAAAAAATGGAAAAACAGGTTTACTTGTTGCTTTCAAGGTATGTATGGAGAGAACCTTTATGACATTTGTATGAGTTAAACATGAGTTAGGAAGTACACAGGGGGAAAATTAAACATTTGCTGTGAATATAAACAAACAACGCATAAATACTATTGCAGCAGCAAACTTAAATGAATGAACTCACTTTGCTGTTGACTTTATTGTTCATTAAACCGACTTTTCAATATGTTGAGCAAAAACTGAGCATATATTAAGGTGTGCTGAATTGTTACCTTCATGAATATGTTAAATGCTTCCTTCATACCATCAAAATTGGTATCAAAGACAATAAAGGAAATAAACAGGGAAGAAGTTGACTGTAGTGCTTTGAAAGTTGCCGTAATTGATTACAAAATATATGTGGTTAAAGAAGTCCTTGTCATGGTAAAGGTAAAGGACCCCTGGACTGTGATGTCCAGTCAAAGGCAATTATGGGGTTGTGGCACTCATCTTGCTTTCAGGCCAAGGGAGCCAACGTTTGTGTGTTGAGACCCCGAAACCACCCTCTTGCCAATGTATGAGACACAGGGACACGGATATTAGGTTAATGTTATTGGGCAAAATTTGGCCACAACTTTATTGGTTACAGAATGTGAGCGGTATTGGCTTAGGCATTGGAGTTGACCCAACTATATCTGACTCCCGGCCGTCACGCAGGGAGTCCAGTAAGGGTCAACCACCAATAGGGGGAGTCCCGTTGATGAAAACCAACTTGAGCTCCCCCAGGGTTCCCGACTGAGTTGTGACATGGCCCTAGCCCAGCCCTGGACTTCGGACAAGATCCACACCCCCGGATTCCTTTAATGGAATACTCTTAAGCTTGGAGGGGCAGATAATGGCCACACCTCCCCTCTTCCATCATAAGATCAACCAATGCCTAACCGCCAAACCTTACAGAGTTGTGATGATTGCGATGAGGTAGGCGAAAACCAAATGGCCCTTGCCAATCTGCCAAGTGGAAAAATTCCTACCAGGCCCCTCAACGGCGACCAACCGTCGTCTGTAGCAAGGCCAATGTCGAAACCTGCAAATTAGGGAGGGCGGGTGGGAGATTGAGGAAGCAAGCTGATAGAAAGCTCTCCAGCTCATGCCTTTGTTTAAATGGGGCCCAGCCATGCCTCCCCAGCCAGCGGATTGGCTGGCTGGGTGATGGCGTGGCAGGGAGCCTCCGGGTGACGCAGGACTCAGTCCCCCGCCCCCGGAGGGGAGTTGGTGGCCATGTGGTCCACTTCAACTCCTCCCCACTGCTAAGTGGAGCAGATTTGTCCACAGACAGCTTTCCAGGTCATGTGGCCAGCATGACTAAACTGCTTCTGGCACATCAGGACACCGAGATGAGTGCCAGAGCACACGGAAATGCCGTTTACCTTCCCGCCACAGCGGTACCTATTTATCTACTTGCACTGGCGTGCTTTCAAACTGCTAGGCTGGCAGGAGCTGGGACAAAGCAATGGGAGCTCACCCCGTCGCAGGGATTCGAACCACTGACCTTCCAGTCGGCAAGCCCAAGAGGCTCAGTGGTTTAGACCACAGCGCCACCTGCATCCCTATTTGTTGTGGTAGGATGAGAGGTACTGTGAGTGGACCCTTCTCATTCCATGGAGAAAGTGATATTAGAAACTGGAGTCCAAGGACTGAAAGTCCTCCAGATGCCAGTTCCCCCACCAAATTCTGGGTAAAGCATTGCTGGCATGGGGAGGAGCCAGAGCACAGGATCCTCCCATGTGCACTGGGGCCTTTGACCTAATCTTCATGGTAATGGATGGAGCAATGCTGCAAAGACCTCCCCCACTGTGAAGGCAACATGGAAAAATGGAACAATGGAACCGTGGCATTTATCTTCTGCCTTTTAATTATTTTTAATCCTATTGTTTTCAGTCTCCAGGAGGCTTATTAATGCATATCTTTTAAAGCAAAGGAGAGCACAAGTAGGAGTTTGTATGTAAGCAGCTGAATTTATTGGCTTCTCCCTAATGACTTTGAATTAATAATTCCCTGGCACTGCCCCAGCAGAATCAATAAAAGTAAACAGTCTCTGTGGCAAGAGTTTCTTTGCTGTGTGGTTGCAGTCTTAATTTGGAGCCTTGTGTCAGATACGCACAGCATTCGATCTGTGTTTTTCCACACCTCTGCTGGGTGGTTGAATATGTAGTTTTGGGTTTTTCTTGAAAAATTGTTTTCCATTGTTATTTGAGCCCAGCTCTAGTTCATTACTTTGCTATTGTCAAAATGTCCTACTGACAGGTGAAAAATGGAATCCTGTGCCTTCATCACAATGTTTGCTGCTTTGACGCACAAAACCTTTGATGAGCTTACACCAGCAAGCATAGTTGTACATTTTAAACCATGGGCTGTTTATCTCTGCTACATTTTGCTAGCATGTTGCAAATATTTGGGACTGGGTTACTTCATGTTACCATTTTCCAAATCAATTAGGAGTTCCTGGGAATGGTCACTGCGGCTCACAGAATTGGTGCCATTGTTGATGCAAGGAGACCCAGGGCCCTGACTAGCCCTGAGCTCAGGCTTAGCACAGCCATTGTTGAACAACATTCTGAAGGAAGGCCAGGGCTAATGGGTGTCTCTTCGCTGATGCTGTGTGTTTAATTGTTAATCCACCGAGTCATCAACTGGTGGAGGTAGACAATCATTATAATATTCAGGGAAAGTTGTTTGAGCACCCCTTTTTTGTGTGTGCATTCTGTAACATTTGTTTTCAAGGCAGATAGTTTGTGTGAGCTACTGTCATCACACTAAACAGCACTTTACTCTATTCCATAGGGTTGCATTGGTTGCAAATATGCAAATGGGTTTTGAATTGCGGGAGGTTAAAAGCATAGAACTATGGAGTTGGAAGGGGCTGTGAGGGTAATCTAGTCCAACCCCCAGCAGCAATGCAGGAATCTTTTTGCTCAGTGTGGGTTTGCTGCCAGCCGTACCTGCCATTCATTCCTAGCAAACTTATGCTTGCACAGAGAAGCAGACACACGGCACTGCCTGGAAGACCTGGCTAGCAACAGGGGGTGTCTTCCAGGCCTTGCCCTTAATACAGTGGTGCCCCGCAAGACGAATGCCTCGCAAGACGGAAAACCCGCTAGACGAAAGGGTTTTACGTTTCTGAGTTGCTTCGCAAGACGATTTTCCCTATGGGCTTGCTTCGCAAGACGAAACGTCTTGCTAGTCTTGCGTCCCCCCCCCGCTTTCCCCCCCTTTTTCTAAGCCGCTAAGCCACTAATAGCCTTTTAGCAGCTTAGCCGCTAAGCCTTTAATAGCCGCTAAACCGCTAATAGCGCTAATCCGCTTAGCCGCTAATAGGGTTGCTTCGCAAGACGAAAAAACCGCTAGACGAAGAGAATCGCGGAATGGATTCTTTTCATCTTGCGAGGCACCACTGTATCTGGGTGCTGTTGAGCAGGTGTAGCCAATGTGGTCTCTTCAATATGTTGTAGACTACCACATTCGTCATCTTCAAGCTTTGACCATGCCGGCTGGGGCTGGAGGAAGTTGGAGCCTAGCAACATGTGGAGGACTCCATGTTGCCTACCCTTGTTGTCTTAATGTCTGTTTCCAAGCCAATAAATTCTGTTTCTTGGTACTATTGTTTGGGAAGCAGCAGGGGCTGAGTGGTTTGGGAAATCCTCCTCTGAGCTCCTTTCAGTGAAGGGTGAACTTCCTTTATAGATATGATCTTCCTTTCTGAACCTCCAGAAAGATCTAAGTTTTTCCAAGTGTTCTCTGAGAAAACTCAGAAATCCCGGAGTAATTACAAAGGGAGCCGAAGAGAGCTTGTTCATGACTGTTTGAATGTAGCTGGCACTTGCTTCTGCGGTAGCCAAAATTCCATTTTAGAATAGCTACTGGAGTCTTCTCCATTTCCCGCTCTCTGCTGAGTCATGTTCTACACAGCAGCTTTGTGTGATGGCTCTCTGCTGTGGCTGGACATGGTGATGCTGTGCCAAGTCATGTCGCTGCATTAATTGGATGAACTGAGGAAGCCAGTGTTTTGAAGTTCTGCTAATGCAGTTTAGAAGTTCTGCTAATGCAGCAGTTATTGCACCTCATCCCAGGCACTTATTTGCCCCTGCAATGCTTGGGAGCATCATGATCTATGCACTGGTTGATGTTTTCATTACTACCTAAGACAGTGGGCAAACTGTCCTTAGTGTGTTGTTTTTCAGTGTTTGAAACAGAAATATGAAGTAGCACAAAATGGTTTCCATTAGGAGTTGTTTAGTAAAACCCAAACTGTTTGTATCTGGCATAGTCAACTTTAATAAGAGAACTACAATTTATTGGCTTTTGTACAGTCCAGAGCTAATTATTTATCCCATCAATGCAAGATTTCCTGCTTGATTCTTGGGGGGGGGGGGATATGCTTTAAATGTGTGAGGTGTACACAGCCTTACTGACTGAGACATTGTTCCCATACTCATTTATTGCATTTGTTTCCAAAACAAGACAAAACCAAACCCTGGTACTCCTTGCCAACATAGTAAACTTCATGGCAAGGAAATTTGCGGAGCAGAATTGAGTGGAAATTTGGTGCGTATGTACGTACAAAAAGTGTGGCTTGCTCTCAGAGCAAATATACAGTGGTAACTCAGGTTAAGTACTTAATTCATTCCGGAGGTCCGTTCTTAACCTGAAACTGTTCTTAACCTGAAGCACCACTTTAGCTAATGGGGCCTCCTGCTGCTGCCGCGCCGCCAGAGCACGATTTCTGTTCTCATCCTGAAGCAAAGTTCTTAACCTGAAGCACTATTTCTGGGTTAGCGGAGTCTGTAACCTGAAGCGTATGTAACCTGAAGTGTATGTAACCCGAGGTACCACTGTAATCTGTGTACTATATGCTGGCGGTTTATGCTTCTGCTTGTCATTTTGCAAGTCTCATTTGCCACACATCTGACCCATATAAAAACATGACTCTTGCATGGACAGAAATAAGCCCCATTCACAGTCATATGATTCAGTCCTGATTCTTTGACTTTGAGTCACAGATTTTCTCAGCTTCTCACACTATAGCTGGTGATGATAATCCTTCTTAAATAAAATATTGAATATATTAGTCCTGAAGTCCAATCTGTCATCTTAAAAAAATAAATAAATCCTGAATCCTCAGAGGATTGTATATTGTTCCGAAAGGTCTTATACAATAAAAGAGATTAGGCTTCCTATGTTTTCTCTAAGGAAGAGAATAAAGAATCACACTTCCCTTTGAGAAGAAGAATTAGGATTGTGTAAAATAGGTCAGAGATGTATTTAATTTCAGAGTGGATTTGGTGGGGGTGAGCAGGGGGAGAGAATTAGATTTTCCAAAACTCAGGTAACCCTGAGGTGTGGTTATCATGAAATAATTACACACAAGGGGTTATAGGCATCCAATGTTGCTAACGCCCGAGGGATCTGATTAACACAAGATAATTAAAGCATTGATGGGGAAAGCACAGACTGAAATTGGGAAAGTGTGAAAATTAATGTGTGCACCTAATACGAGAATTTTGGTCCATTTTCTCCATTTCCTGCTTTTCACTGTTGAGAGGCATCCTGAGGATGACCCAAAATGCTTTTCACTTAGTGCCCTCAATAAACTATATATTAACTATATTTTCCTCTGTTGTCCAGCTATGTCCAGATTTGGCAATCCCACCCACCATTGCACCCAATGTGTTTTGACTATACACTGTTTTGGCATTATACATTGTCCCTGGAACATAACCCCTGGGTAAGTTGCAGGTCAATTGTATGGCATTTATCTATATTGAAAGATGCAGGCAAAGTTGTTACCCTGTTATCGGCTTGCATCCAGTAGCTGGGACCTACCCTCAGCCACTGGTACAAAGGAGCCATCTTATGAAGCAGAATTCCAATGCATCCTTCTCTCAGTCTGAGAGGTGGGTCAACACAGCAGAAAACCTGCCTGCTTGCTTTGAGGCTAGTGAGACACAGTCTCCATCAGATGAGGGAATGGCCCCGGTACCAAGATATTAGAATCATAACATATGGAGATGTTCGTTTGTCCATTTGATACTTCAGGTCTAAGTAACACCTCCAGCAGGCTGGTCTCCTTTCATTCACTAAGTCAGGAAGAGAAGACCCTTATTCTCAATAAAGAAACTTCTTAGCTGTAACTGTGTCCATCTTCAATAAGCCACTCTCCTTCAACATCCTCAGTAGCAGGAATTTCTTGATAACAATTTCTACAATAGCCTCATAGGAGTAAAAATAATAAAGAGTTTAGTGGCACATTTGAAGACTAACAAATTTATAATGGCATGCATTTCCATGGAACAGAGTCCATCAGATACATGATGATGATGATGATGATGATTTATTTATTTATACCCCGCCCATCTGGCTGGGCTTCCCCAGCCACTCTGGGCGGCTTCCAACAAAATACAGTGGTACCTCGGGTTAAGTACTTAATTCGTTCCAGAGGTCCGTTCTTAACCTGAAACTGTTCTTAACCTGAAGCACCACTTTAGCTAATGGGGCCTCCTGCTGCCACCACGCCGCCAGAGCATGATTTCTGTTCTCACCCTGAAGCAAAGTTCTTAACCTGAAGCACTATTTCTGGGTTAGCGGAGTCTGTAACCTGAAGCGTATGTAACCTGAAGCGTATGTAACCCGAGGTACTACTGTATTAAAATACAGTGTTGCATCAAACATTAAAATTTTCCCTAAACAGGGCTGCCTACAGATGTCTTCTAAAAGTCTGGTAGTTGTTGTTCTCTTTGACATCTGGTGGGAGGGCGTTCCACAGGGCGGGTGCCACTACCGAGAAGGCCCTTTGCCTGGTTCCCTGTAACTTGGCGGCTTCTCGCAGTAAGGGAACTGCCAGAAGGCCCTCGGCATTGGACCTCAGTGTCTGGCTAGAACGATGGGGGTGGAGCCGCTACTTCAGATATACTGGACCAAGGCTGTTTAGGGCTTTAAAGGTCAGCACCAACACTTTGAATTGTACTTGGAAACGTACTGGAAGCCATGACATGTTATCCTACGTTTCTCTTCAGATAGTATAAATCTTTCGCCTTTTGCTGATGTCTTTGTTTACGTAAGTTCTCCCAGCCACCATTCTGTGTGAAGTAAACAGAGGATTTGCGCCAGGAGATATAACTTCATATGAGCAATATTCCAGCTGCCTAGACCATGAAACTGCCCAGTCTCCCAGCTCTCATGTTTTATGTTTTCTCACTCGCATGCACCTTCTGTGGTTGTCAGCACAGGAGCAGAAGTAAGCATTGCTTGAAATGTCCCTAGGAGAACATACTAGTTAGACTAACATGTACCAAGAAGAGGAGTAGAAGGAAATGCCCAAGTGGATAAAAGTTAATGGTAT
This sequence comes from Podarcis muralis, assembly GCF_964188315.1. NCBI lineage: Eukaryota > Metazoa > Chordata > Lepidosauria > Squamata > Lacertidae > Podarcis > Podarcis muralis. The sequence continues at coordinate 46,070,133 of NC_135655.1, read as the reverse complement.
ATCTTTAATTGCTATGACTGGGGAACAGAGATGGAAAAATCTTAGGGGAAGCTTTGGAGGTTACAAATGCAGTGCACACAGTTTAATGGGTGATTTTAAATTTTGTTTATGTTAACTGTGCAAATGTCACCTCTGTGTACAATGTGGAGAGTGCTTTAAATACCACAAATGACTACACTTTAGATGTGGTAGCATTGAAAGCCACATGATGAGAGGTTGCCATTTTTAAAAAATGTAAATGGAGCACAGTGGTGATGACTACAAATGTGCTTGTATTTTTGTAAGAGGGCAGAAGGACAGATACTGGAAAATGCAAACAAATAGCCACCACAGTAACATTAGGCTTCAAGAGGAACTGGAGTTAATGAATGAGAATGCTAATTAGAGCCATTTAAAAGGGCCAGTTACAAAGCAGAACTGCCTCTTGCAATCTAAAACTATTATAAGAGGCTCAGCATAAATATTTAATAATAATAAAAAAAGACAATTCAGTATAAAAAAGGAACACATGGCTAAGCAGGGCACTGAGAAAGACTCTTTTGAATCAAGCTAGCAGCAACAAAAACCCTCAAATAAATAGAAGGCAAATGAGGAACACAGGAGAATGTATAACCTCCGGCAACTAACATAGAAAATGATTACAAGGAAAGCCAAGAAGGCATTTGAGGTAAAGACATAAATCCAAATACTGCTCTCATTTCAGACCATCAAAGCTAGAAATCATGCCAGAAAGTTAATGGGACCATTAGTCCATCAGGATGTCTACATGTGCACACATGGAGGATGTTGCGCAGACTGAATTGTTAAGTGAATTGTTTGTATGGGGGCAGTGGTTTGGAAGGGGTTTGGTATGCAGCTAGCACCTCTCTGGGTCTACAAATACTTGTCTGTTCACTGGTGTGACAAAGGAGATTCATTGTGGAAGGAAAAGTTATTTCCTGCCTGATTTGAAGCACTAAAGCACCAATCAAGGATCACATGAGCTCACTGATTTTGAACTGTCTTTGCGTTAACTATGAAGGAACCCACATAGCTCAGAGTACACACAAGACCCAGAGCTGAGCCCTTGGCAGCTCACGTCTCCAGTGAAAGGATGTGGGTCAGAAACCTTTGAGAGCTGCTAGCAGAGTAGACCAGAGGGTGTGTGTATGTGGAGTATGCTCTGCCAGAACAGTGCAGAGTTCCAGACTGGGGTAAGCTCCTAAGGCAGGCGAAACCCTTCTCTCACCACCTCAAGGACTGTGTATAGGCTTCTTGCAAGACAACTGTAACTTATCTACACCAAATGTGTGTGCATGTGACTGTATCCCTGGTCGTCTCTCCCTGAAAAGGAAGCCAAGGTGGAGCTGCTGAATTACAACCCAATCTCCTTTCATTTTGATGTCTCCTGCACAGTATGAAAATCCTCAGCTGAAACATTAGATAAAAATAGAAACAGCCAGTTCTCAATACTTTCCGATTTCTCCCACACTAGGCTTACATAGCTTTTGATCCACCGTGCGAATGCATCCCTCTATGTACTTAGGGTGGAGAGGTCAGTAATGTCATGTATTATTCCTCTGCCCATGCCAGTCTCGATTAGAACCCCAGTTGAGTTCCATGATGTGCTGGGGAGGTGGGCTATAAACAGTGTTATTTTTCTAGGAAAAGAGGTGCTGGAACTCACCGTGAACGCCTCTCATGTTCTCTTATAATGGCAATGGTGCCCACCTGAGACATGCCGGAACTGTTTCCATGGCTGGAAACAAAAAGCCTTGGATATAGATAAAATAAAGCATATATCAAAGAAAGATGATGCATGCGATCTGTATAGCTGTTCTTTTTGGTAGTAATGTTTCTTTTTCTGGCCTAGGATTGAGAATGTATAACTGACCATTTTGTCACACACACACAGTTGGTACATGGCAATATCTTCCTTATCGCTTGGCAGGATAATATTGATCAGCCTCAGTGAATTTGGTGTTGTCCAGATGTTTTGCACTATACTTTTCCTCAGCCTCAAGTCACGCTGGCTGGAGCTCCTAGGAGTTGCCATCCAAAATATCCAGAGGATACCAAGTTGAGGAAGGCTGATATAGACAAGCTTTTGCTTCAGGAGAATTTGGACTGGTGGTTACGTATATGGCACAAAGATGGAGGGCACAAGGAGAAGGGGACTACAGAGGACGAGATGGTTGGACAGTGTTCTCGAAGCCACTAACATGAGTTTGACCAAACTGCAGGAGGCAGTGGAAGACAGGAGTGTCTGGTGTGCTCTGGTCCATGGGGGCACGAAGAGTTGGACACGACTAAACAACAAGAAGTATATGGCAATGATACGAACAGCTTATTGAAATAAGGATTTGGTTTCATTAACTAACAGTGCCATCCTATTCTGAAGTAAGTCCTATTGAAATCAATGGGTCTTCCTCCTAGGTAAGTAAGGTTAGGCTTACGGCCTGTTGATAGTAGTTCTGAGTAACAGTGGAAACTATGGACAATTTAGAGGCCAGCTGTGCTGCTGTAAAGCTATTGAAATATGCCAGATTACTCCTGTGTAAGTGATCTGTGAATCATCACTATAGAACTGCGTATCTTATGTTGACCTTTACTTCTAGGACCCCCTCTTTGAAGTGGGCTCTGCTGTAGAAGTCCTAATGTAGTTGTGCATTAGGCTAAGGAACAGAGCTGTTTAGAGATGTCTGCGCAAATGAAAGGAAACAGATGTTTATGGCAAACTGTCTTTCTTACTGACAGCTTGAATAGAGTGTGGCAATTGCTATTAATTGTAACAAAGAAAGGAGGTGTTGCCTCTTAAGTGAACACTTCCTCCAATTGTAAATTAACTCTATTAGGGTAACTGAACACATGGCATTACTTTGAGTAGCGTTTGGATGAACTGAAATTATTCCATGGAATTGAAAATTTGGGGGAGGAGATGTGATTTCTACATTGTGCAAGCTGAAAATGCCTCCCATGCTTCTCCCTCACCTTTTCTCTATTTGAATTCTCTTAATTTAGGCTGCTTCCCTAGAAGAAAAAGGGAGTGATGCCATTTTTAAATCGGTCAAAGTCGGCTTTGGAACAAGAGCTCACGGCTCTAATTAGCAGCAGCGTACTGACTCTGCTAATAATGTTGGAGCGGTGTATAATCTTTCACCAGTTTCTTCCTGAAACAGTCCCCTAGCTACTATCTTCATCTTATCAGTGTAATTGCAGCAGAAGTCTGCCGATATTGATTTTAAACCTCTTGTGAAAGGTGGTGGTTGTTTTTGTTAAAAAAAATACCTTCCATAGTCTTTCAATGGAGTGCTTGTTACTGAGTCACCATATAAATGTTGTTCACAGGTAGCCAAATGTCCTCAGTGAATTAGAGCTTTAGCTGTGCGTGTCAAACTGCGCCTCTTCCCTTTTTTAGTTGATCAGCATATGGATGAATAACTGGTACCTGGGTGATTATAAGGAGAGCATTTGGGGATCGGCTGTTGCTCAGTGGCAGAGGCACATGTTTTGCATGCAGAAAGCTCCACGTTCAACCCCTGGCGTCTCCATGCAGGGCTGGAAAAGACTTCTTTGAAACTCTGTCAGTCAGTGTAGACAATACTGAGCTTGATGGACCAGTGACCTGACACTGTATAAAGCAGCTTTCAGTGTTTCCATGTAGGTGAGAGGTTTGAGTAGTTTTAATTGTTGTAACCTGTCCTGGGACCTTAGGGTAATGGGTCGGTAGTAGTAGTAGTAGTAGTAATAGTAATAGTAATAATAATAATAATATATGTAGCTCTTGCATCTTCAAAAGGGGAGCTTGCAGGAACATTTAAATTTTGAACAGAAACTATAACCAAATATATTAGTATAAATGTGGTACAATATGTTGTTCCTGTGCACTGGTTTCGTGAGAATGAGAGATAAGACAGAAGAATTGGGTGAATACAAATGACCATTTACCAAATGGTAGTGGTCAGGTCTCCATGGTGCTTGAAGCAAGTTTATCTTATAAACAAACAAACAAACAAACAAACAAACAAACAAACAAACAAATGCCATGCTTATGTCTCTTCAGAGTACTTTAACGCTTAGGACCTGGGCAAGTTCAGCTGGTAGAGCATGAGACCCTTAATCTCAGGGTTGTGGGTTTGAGCCCCACATTGGGCAAAAGATTCCCCCATGGCAGGGAGTTGGGCTAGATGACCGTTGCGGTCCCTTCCAGCTCTACAATTCTATGATTCTGCAGCAGGGGAAAAATGTGAATGAAAGACATTCTTTTAGCAGTGTCAAAGGGCACATTCACACCATATATTTAAAGCTCCTGTGATACCACCTGGGACAGCCCTGGCTGTAAGCAGCCTTATCTGAATCGCGGTCTGGAGGGTGTGAGGAAGCCGGAGCCTAAAACAGAGCAAGCATTGTTCTGTTGATCAGTTAAGAGGCAGGCATAACCAAACCAGCGCCTTCATATAGTTTGTACTTTACTGTTTGCAATTGACAAGAGGACAGCCCTCTTTTGAAGTGATGTCCAGACCAAGTCTGGTTTTAAGATAAATAACAACAAGCCCATCTGCAGTTAGCAGAGCACCTAGAGAGCAGGCTGAGCAGACCTACACAGGTCACATGGCCACTGTCTTCCCCATTACAGGCAGGTATTTTTTTCTATTTACACTATAGCAATCATTTCTATATTTGCATTTTTGATTTATGATATTTGAGCACCCTGGTGACAATAGGCGCGATACAGGGCAGGAGATCCAGTCTCCAAGAATGTATCACCTGTCACCACAGTGTTCTCCTTGGAGGCCAGATCTGCCACCTCCTCCGCAGGCCCCCTCTCCAATCCTGCTTCTACAGCAACATCTTGATGAGTAAAAGGCACTGCTGGCCCCCTTCCACTCTTGTTCCCGATTTTTTATTCACTCACCCCTTCTTCCCTGCCTGGGGTGAGGGCATTTTGTGGTTCGCCTCAGGTGCCAAAATGTCTTGGGCTGGCCCTGGTGTGATACGTTTTCTGCTTCCTTGTCTGTGCATTATCAAACATGTTTTAAGCATGCTTCAGACCTTGCCTACCTCTTGTTTTAGTGAGCCTGGAAGCTGACACAGTGAAGAGGGCCTTCTCAGTAGTGGCACCCGACCTGTGGAACACCTTCCAATCAGATGTCAAAGAGATAAACAACTACCTGACATTTAGAAGACATTTGACGGCAGCCCTGTTTAGGGAAGTTTTTAATGTGTGACATTTTAATGTATTTTGTGGGTAAAAGCCTCAGCGCCTAGGGCTTGCCGATCGAAAGGTTGGCGGTTCAAATCCCTGCGGCGGGGTGCGCTCCCGTTGCTCGGTCCCAGCGCCTGCCAACCTAGCAGTTCGAAAGCACCCCCGGGTGCAAGTAGATAAGTAGGGACCGCTTACTGGCGGGAAGGTAAACGGTGTTTCCGTGTGCTGCGCTGGCTCGCCAGATGCAGCTTTGTCACGCTGGCCACGTGACCCGGGAGTGTCTCCGGACAGCGCTGGCCCCCGGCCTCTTAAGTGAGATGGGCGCACAAGCCTAGAGTCTGTCAAGACTGGCCCGTATGGGCAGGGGTACCTTTACCTTTACCTTAATCTTTGTCGGAAGCCGCCCAGAATGGTTGGGGAAGCCCAGCCAGATGGGCAGGGTACAAATAAATTATTATTATTATTCCTCACTGGTTCTGCCCTGGTTGGCATAGCTGTAGATTGCAGTGCTGGTTTCCTCTTTCCATTAAGCCCTACCGCTGCCTTCCAGGGGTTAAGATCACAGTCAAAGTGTATAGTCCAGGCATAGGCAAACTCGGGCCTCCAGATGTTTTGAGACTACAGTTCCCATCATCCCTGACCACTGGTCCTGTTAGCTAGGGAGGATGGGAGTTGTAGTCCCAAAACATCTGGAGGGCTGAGTTTGCCTATGCCTGGTATAGTCCAGGATACATGGGGTGGGTAGCCTATGCCATATGTGACTATTAAGCATGTTGTCCTTCTATAACTACACTTCACAATCTTAAAACCTTTAAAAAACTCCCCTTTAAGCTATTTTTGTGAATAACTATTCTAATTATAACAGTGGTGGGATTATTGCTAAATTCCCCAATGCAAGCTAGACAATCATGACCATTGCAATAATGCCTGTGGTGCACAGTCATTTCCAGTGAAGATTTTGTGAATCTTTTGTGACTGTGAGACATGGGTTCCCAGGCACACATGCACTGGCACACAAGCAGATTTGCTAATACCCCTGCCCCTCCACACACACACACACACACACACTTGAAATTTGGGGCCCACAGCTTTCCCAGGTCCTGTATCTGCATACCGTATTTTTCGCTCTATAAGACACACTTTCCCCCCTCCAAAAATGAAGGGGAAATGTGTGTGCGTCCTATGGGGCAAATGCAGGCTCTTTGGCTTCAGCGATAGCAACGTGATGCCTCCGAAGCCTGCGCTCCGGAGGCCTCACGTTGCTTCCGCTGAAGCCAGGAGAGTCTGCTCTTTGAGGCTGGCGGTGGGGGAAAGCAGCGCTTCCCCCATCGCCAGCCCCAGAGGATGTGGGGGCACAATCTGGGTCGAAAAGCCCGCAGGAGCCGCACTCTTAAAAGCTCTTAAAGGGGCTGCGCGGCTTCTACTGGCTTTTCTACGAGGTGGGGGAATTCCCCCACCTCGTAGAAAAGCCTGCAGGAGCCGCGCAGCCTTTAAAGAGTGTGCTGCTCTTGGGGGCTTTTCCCCGAGGAGGGAGAAGGAACTGACTGGCCGTTTCAGTCCCTTCTCCCTCCTGGTCGAAAAGCCCGCAGGAGTCGCGCGCGGCTCCTGGGGGCTTTTGCGGGAGGTGGGGGAATTCTGCCACCTCCTGCAAAAGCAGGGAGAAGCTCTTGGAGTAGCGTACAGGCTGCGTGCAGCCTGTCCGCTGCTCCCACAGCTGCGGGGGGGGGGGGAATCATATTTCCTCCCCCTGAAAACTAGGTGCATCCTATGGGCCGGTGCGTCCTATAGGGCGAAAAATACGGTATTTTCAAAAGGGAAAGTTTCCAGAAACAAACCTTTCATAACAGACAGGTGTGTGAGGAGTCTCATTCGTGGCACGGCCCTGTTCTGTTTCCTGGATTCAGACAATTTATTTCCCCAAACTGATTGCGTACACTTTTGTATATTTACAGTGCAACTGCTCTCAATATGTTACTAGTACCTCTTTACTGAAGCTGTGCCCCAAACATTTTTCTTTAACATGTTTCACCCATTACACCAAATTTTATTTTAGAACTGAAGGACATTTCACTCTTCCTAATTACGATGTTTGTTCTGATTTTAAATCATGCAAACTGGGCACAACATGTGATTGTCTAATGCAGATGCAGGTCTTTTCAATGTAATTAGCCCAGGGTTGCCAACTTGAATAAAATACTGAGGGGCTCAGGTAAGTCCCGGCCTGCAAAATCAATCACAAGATGCAGCACATGCACATCATTGGGATGGCGATTCCCATTACCTTGGGGGGGGGGGCTGGCCCCTTCAAATATTCTATGGGGGGGGGGGGTGAAGGGACCTTGGCCTCTAGGAGTTGGCTCCTATGAATTAGCCCAAGTAAGCACCAATGTTGTCAGAAATGGATTTCACTTGTTGCTTGTTGGTGGGTGCCTGTCAGTTGGATATTCTGGGGGATATAAATATATCCGCCTCTGACTCTAAAGAGCTGACTAATCACACAAACTGATATATTTACGTCTCCCGGAAATGTAAGCACCATTTAGTACTTGATAGTCTTTAATATTTATCAATCCAACATGTTGGAATCTGTCAGAATCCTGTTGCAGCATAGTTGGTGCAGTTTACATATTACAAATGAAACCCACCTAATTTAGTGTTCTGTAGGTTGTGATGTATATTACAGCTATTCTTTCCAATGATGAAGCACTTTCATTACTGGATATCCTTGGACTAGGCATTCAGCCAGTTAGATCACTTTGCTTTAGCAGGATTTTGACAATCATTGTAATACAGCTACCTAGCTTCTATAATAACTCTCTTCTCCACTGAGATTGCCCTTTGGGGTAGAACAGAAGATGGAGGGTTTTTAAAATAATGTTAAATTTTGTGTACTTTCTTTATTTTTAAAAAAAGTGACAGAAAAATAAACTCTACAAGGGCCAACAAATGTATTTAATAAAATAGGTACATCTAGCCACTCTATCCATATCTTATACAATTACAGTGGTGCCCCGCAAGACGAATGTCTCGCAAGATGGAAAACCTGCTAGACGAAAGGGTTTTCCGTTTCTGAGTTGCTTCGCAAGACGATTTTCCCTATGGGCTTGCTTCGCAAGACGAAAACGTCTTGCAAGTCTTGCGATTTTTTTCCGCTCCCCCCCCTTTTTCTAAGCCGCTAAGCCGCTAATAGCCTTTTAGCAGCTTAGCCGCTAATCCTTTAATAGCCGCTAAGCCGCTAAACCGCTAATAGCGCTAAACCGCTTAGCCGCTAATAGGGTTGCTTCGCAAGACGAAAAAACCGCTAGACGAAGAGAATCGCGGAACGGATTCTTTTCGTCTTGTGAGGCACCACTGTATTGAACAATAAGCTCAGCTCTGTGCCACAATAAACCATCTTGTAAAGTTTGTGTGAAGCATTACTGCAGAGAGTTGCAGTTCAGCAACCTCTGGAGGGCCAAAGATTCTCCACACCTACACTAGGGTCTCTCGCAGAAAACAAACTTTCTCTTAACTGGCTCTAGTTAAGGTTTGCATGCTAATGAAACTGACTGGGCGTAACTTCCCTGCACGTATATATGTCTAAGTGTGTTTGATTTGCTGCCTCTGTAGCTGTGTCCTCTCTGATCTGAGTTCATGCAAAAAGGCACCTGGTTCCTCAGTTACTGCATGGAAGAGACACACAACCAGAAGTTGTTTTTTTTGCACTTAGATCAGTAGGGGAACAACTGTGGAGACAAAAAGCACAGATACGCATAAAGAATTTCAGTGTTCAAAATGTGAGATTTTTCCATTGGGCACCAAGCTCCTTTTAAAGGAGCTCATATTCACCTGTCATTGGGAGTACAAAGTATTCTGAAGGCTGCCATGTAAAACAGCTCCAGGAAGGTGAGACTCTTCCACTTATCAGAATCTTAATGTTCTTGCACTTCCCCTAACATCTTCCTTATATAACGAAGCTATTTGTAACTGTAAAATGCATATATTAAAATATAACAAACAAGTATGAGGCTTCAAAGTGTTATAATTAATCCTTATTAGGTAAGCTTGTAAGGTAGGTCAACAGTACTACATCATTTGTCCCATATTAGGGGTTAGTCAGGTTCCAACATTACCCAGTTTCCCCACCTCCAGTGTTCATCTGTTCACCTGTTAGTCATGTAATCTTTGTGCATAGATTTCCTCCTGCAGACATCAAGAATCAGGGGAGCCTCATGACAAGGGTGTGTGTTCATTTAAAATACACTTCTTAAAATACACACGTTCTACAGACTTGACATATTGATGTTGCTTCCAACTGAGCCTCCATGAGCACACAATTTATCTTGGTCTTTCAGCACCAATCCGTTTCCTCTGCATCTTGGATCTGGCCCAAATAATTTTGGACAGGCTTAGACATAGATCATGTGCTCACCCCCTCCCGCAAACGCTCAACTCTGTGTAATTGCTTCCTGACATAGTTGCTGGAATTGCCTCCCAACCTGTCTACTGGAATATTTCCTATACATTTCAACAATGGGTGTAGGCAGGGGGGCAGTTGCCCTCCCATCAATAAAAATCAATACAAATCTGAGGTTCTGACCCCCCAACAAAAGCCTGCCCCCCCAACAAAAATCCTGGCTATGCCCATGGATACCCTAAGGTTTTGGGGGGCCTGGGCAAGAGAGTCATTGTGGCCATTAAAGGTATGAAAGCAAGTCAGGCATGAATAGAGCCAATTCTATACACAGAGCTGCAATGAAAGTACAGATAAATGATTCATTAATACATTCCTTGCCAATTTTCATTACAACTGGCGTGGAGAATATTATGTAAACTGGGTCTCTCCAACCTTTTCAGACCCATGTTTAACCCAAACATGCATTTGGAGACCCATTTCGTAACCCTTTGCCACATATTTCCATGGTGATAGTGTTATGACCCATTTTGGATCCAGCTGCAACTCACTAGTGGGTCACTATCCCCCAGTTGAAGACCTCTGATGCAAACCATTATGTTACCACCAAACTGTAAATACATGAATGCAAGGCATAAACAAATTGTTAACTTCATACACAATTCTCCTTTGTAACCAGAAACAGCCCCAACCCCCCCCAACCCCACAAAGTGGTGTGTTTTTTTAAAGGTTTTGTATGATATGGTAGGAAGGATATACTGTATGGGGAATTTAGTGATAGCCAGTTCACTGAAAAATAACATTATAGTGATTAATCATGTAAGAGTCAATGTTTTCATTCCCTGTTTAGTGAAATGAAAAATTGTTTCACCTTCTTGGAAGCAGAGTCCTCAATCAAATTTCTGTAATCCAAACTTCTCCCAGTTCAGCTGACATCAGTGCTAATCCTACTGGATGTTCTTGCAACACATACTTCTTTTTATAAGTTCCAACTTTGAAAATGACCTCTCATCAGACATAACAGTTACAGTGAGAATCATTTGAAGTACTACACATAAATTGGGGCAAATAACTTGACTGTTACCCTCACAAATCAATTGAAGGGCGGCCAAAACTTTGCGTCTTTCTTGAACTCGGGAACCAGGTCTTGGATCTCAGCAGCACAGCAACTAAGCCACCCAGCAAGGCGATGTGATTTGGCTTCAGTTTTGGAAGCGTGTTCAAATGCTAGCAATGGCTGCTAGCCACGATGGTTGTGTCTGACCTCCACTGCCAGTGTTGTTGTGCTCAAGTCTAGCTTGCAGGCTTCTCACAAGCAACTAGCTGGCCACTGTGTGAACAGGATGTTGGACTAGATGGGCCCTTGGCCCAATCCAGCAGGTGTCTTCTTATGTTCTTAAATGCTGAACATTTATGAAATGAGAATGTTACATAATTTGACTATTATTACCTTGTTGAGGCCTATTTAGGCTGTTGTTCAGACTGTGCCTAGCTTACCCTAGGCATTACCTGTCTGCTTCCATCACAAGTGAGATACATACCGTATTTTTTGCTCTATAAGACTCACTTTTTCCCTCCTAAAAAGTAAGGGGAAATGTGTGTGCGTCTTATGGAGTGAATTCAGGCTGCGCAGCTATCCCAGAAGCCAGAACAGCTTCTGGCTGCGCAGCGATCCCTCTTGCTGTTCTGGCTTCTGGGATTCAGAATATTTTTTTCCTTGTTTTACTCCTCCAAAAACTAGGTGCGTCTTGTGGTCTGGTGCGTCTTATAGAGCGAAAAATACGGTAAATAGTTAAAGTCCATGTGGTTCTATGAGCAGGTTCCATTCTTCACTATTAACTATCATTTCTCCGCTCTTGGCGTTCTTCTGATCATTACAGAACGAAAAGCAGGTGGGTGGGTGAAGTGTTTCTGGGCTTTCTCTGCCTGCGATTCAAAGACCCCTGGATTTCTCACTCCCAGGCCTCATTAACTGCATGTGCTAAAAATCATTAAAGCCTGGCAGTTAATTTGAAATAAACTAAAATTAATCCCCGTGGAGCAAGCAGAATTTCTCACCCATGAAGGATAATTATTGTGTTGCTTTTCACTGTGGAAAGAATCTGATTTTGTTCCTTTTCAGCACAATAGCTCTAACAGCATCCGTAGAAGAGTTATTGTTAGAAAAAGGAACCTTGGGCTTACTCCCAGGTAAATGTGGGAGCAGGGGTGGGGATCTGGCTTCTGGGCCAGATCATTATCTCACCCACCCCTCACAGGCCAATTATGATAGGTTCCCAGCTGCCAATCACCTGCTGTCACAATGGCTTTAGGTGATCTTTTTTTTGCCCACGGAAGTCTTGCAGAGAACTTTGTAAGATCCCTGCTCAGGACCTGATAATCGTTTGATTAGTGGGTCTTGCTGAGCTCCTTTCAAAGCACAGAACAAGAGAGTGCTTTGAAGGACTTCCAAAGACCTGAAACTCCTTTCAAAGCACTATTTTGCACATAGGGCTAGGCCAGTGTTTCCCAACCGGTGTTCCGCGGCACACTAGTGTGCCGCGAGACGTTGCCTGGTGTGCCGTGGGAGGGAGGCGGGCGAGTCGGGCGGCGAGAGGCGGGGCGGCGGCGGCGAGGATCCGCGTCGAGCCGGGGGCGGCTCCGCAGTGGTGGTGCCGAGGTTTCTCTCTCCATTCTCCCCTCACACACACACACAGGAAATAACACAGGATCAGCTGACAGGACCCGGCCAATGGGGCGGCGGCGGGGCAGCGCGCGCAAAAGGGAGGAGCGCGAGACAGCGGACGAGGAGGAGGCCGGCATGTCCGGGCAGCAGCAGCAACAACAGCAGCAGCAACTCCCGGCGACGGCTCCTCAAGCCCCGGGCAACCCTACTCCCTCACCGGCCTCGGCCGCCCTCCTGCTCCACCCGCCGCCGCCGCCGGCCACCTCGGCCCCGCCGCCGCCCCCTCCTCCGCCCGCTATCGCCGTCACCACCACAACAGCCGCCGCCGCCTCAGCTGGGCCCATGCCTGCCGGGAGCAGCGGCAGCAGCAGCAGCAGCAGCGCCCCGGCGCCCTTCCCTCCCGGCGTGACGCTGCGCGCTGACGTCACGGGGCTGTAATGGTGGTGTGCCTCGAGATTTTTTTCATCAAACAAGTGTGCCTTTGCCCAAAAAAGGTTGGGAAACACTGGGCTAGGCAGCTGATCAGAGGTGCCTCCAACCCTCCTTTTCACCTGAACCAAACTTTTACCTGCCTTGCACCAGATGCCATCAGGGGTTGGGCCAGGTGGGCATTGCCTTCCCCAAAGGGCCTTGTGGACCTAATTAGACTCAGGGTATGGGACGCGGGTGGCGCTGTGGGTTAAACTACAAAGCCTAGGACTTGCTGATCAGAAAGTCGGCGGTTCAAATCACCGTGACGGGGTGAGCTCCTGTTGCTTGGACCCTGCTCCTGCCAACCTAGCAGTTCGAAAGCACGTCATAGTGCAAGTAGATAAATAGGTACTGCTCCGGCGGGAAGATAAACGGCGTTTCCATGCGCTGCTCTGGTTTGCCAGAAGCGGCTTAGTCATGCTGGCCACATGACCCGGAAGCTGTCTGCGGACAAACGCTGGCTCCCTCGGCCAATAAAGCGAGATGAGTGCCGCAACCCCAGCGCCAGTGACAACTGGACCTAATGGTCAGGGGCCCCTTTACCTTTACATATGGAGGATTTTAGCCTCAAGCTTACCCTTCTAGGGTGAGAGGTTTTGAGACAGAATGGCTCCCTTTCTTTGACCTCCCCCTTTTAAAAATCCAAGCAATACAAGTTTTCTGCCTTCTTGCAGGGTAGTTTTTAAATCTGCTCTCATCCTTAAGCAGGCTGGAAGACCAATGTCCCATTCTGTCGCTCCCCCAAAGCCTCATGTTAGAGCCTGTGTCCAGGGACCTGTTCTTTTTATATCTGTTCGGTAATATTACACTTTTATAAATAATAAATGATTGTAACCTTTACTGAAAAACTGTTTGGAGCTGTTGTTCCTTCTTTTAAGAAAAGTATAAAAAATGAGCTCCCGCTTTAAGGACCTCAGTACCTAAGTACTTACTGGCCATTTGCAGAGGTTTTCAAACGTTTAAGAATTCTGGCCATTAATGCGCTGTGGGTTTTATTGCAAAATCTTGCTTTGGATCCAGACTTTAAATTACAGCCATTTCTCCACATTAGCAGTAGCTGAGTCAAGGGATTTGGTGCTTTGAATGTCTTTCCAATTTCCACATTTGGAAGACTTTGGCTCAAGAGAACAGGGATGGTCAGAGACAGGGAGACAAGGCAAACTCCCCTGTGGGGAGCAGCCTCTTCCTAGGGCAGCGTGGCTGTCTGCGTCAGTCTGCCAAAGAGGAAGAAGAATTTCCCCACGCAGCAGCAGGTGCAGCTGTGCGAGGAGGAAAATGGTCCACTCTGAACCACCCAAGTGTTATACCAAATTACACACTGCTTTTGGAAGAACATGGCATTAACTCTATATGCTACATGAGGCTCCTACAGTCTGGAACTCTCTGCACCTTGACATTAAAGTAAAGTAAAGGTAAAGGGACCCCTGACCATTAGGTCCAGTCATGGCTGACTCTGGGGTTGCGGTGCTCATCTCGCTTTACTGGCTGAGGGAGCTGGCGTACAGCTTCCGGGTCATGTGACCAGCATGACTAAGCCGCTTCTGGCGAACCAGAGCAGCGAACGGAAATGCCGTTTACCTTCCCGCCAGAGTGGTACCTATTTATCTACTTGCACTTTGACATGCTTTCGAACTGCTAGGTTGGCAGGAGCAGGGACCGAGCAACGGGAGCTCACCCCGTCGCAGGGATTCGAACCGCCGACCTTCTGATCGGCAAGTCCTAGGCTCTGTGGTTTAACCCACAGCTCCACCCGCATCCCTACCTTGACATTAGGCAGTTGCTTTTCAGTATTCTTTTTGGAGCCTGATGAAAACGTGTAAAGTTGATGTGCACTTTAATTTCTCATTTTAGCTCACCTAGGGAGGCTCACCTGGTGCCTTCATTATACACTTTCGGGTGCCGGGCAAAAACATTCCTCTTCAACCAGGCCGTTGGTTGATTCTTTTGTGGGAGGTGGGGTTATTTGTTTGTTTTGTTTTCATTCTTATTTTCATTATGTGTTGTGGTTTTTTATGTTGTATTTTTAGGCTGTGAACAGCCCTGAGATCTTCCAATGAAGGGTTGTATACAAATCTAATAAATAAATAAATAAATGTATACTTTTAACTGTTGGTGTTATTCATTTTGCTTTTTTTTAAAAAAAAACCCAACTACTTGCTTTACCATCATTTTTATTAACAATTTTAATGTATATTTTATTTTATATATCTGGCTCCTATGTCCTGTCAGAGCAAGAATTTCTGCACAGAACAGATTTGGGGGTGTGGCGTGGGGAATTTTCTGTTGCTCAAGTAGAAGTTCTTGCTGTGACAGGAGCCTTACATTAGATACAAGTATTTGTAAACTGCTTTGAGGTTTTATTTTATTTTATTTCATAAAATTTATATACAGTGCTACTGCGGGTTACATACGCTTCAGGTTACATACGCTTCAGGTTACAGACTGCGCTAATCCAGAAATATTACCTCGGGTTAAGAACTTTGCTTCAAAATTAACAGCAAAGTCATTTACAGTTATGTGGCGTACAAATTTTGATGAATAAGTTTTAAAAGTTTCTAAAGCGACAACCCCATCTCTATTACCTTAGTGGTTTTGCTCATGTCAATAAAAATATTTATTGTGCAGTATGATGACACAATAAACAGTAATGGATGGCCACACCGACTCGGCCCTGGACACACTGACCAGATGCTTGGAAGCTGTGGCTGGATGGTTTCATGAGAGCTGATTGAAACTAAACCCTTCGAAGAAAGAGGTCCTATGGCTGGGTCGGGATGGCATGGGGACGAGTGACCAACTCCCTTCTCTTGCAGGGGCCTGATTAGTGCCATTGCCTTCCGTTAAGAGTTTGGGTGTAATCCTTGACACCTCCCTTTCCATGGAGGCACAGGTTACAGCAACAGCCAAGGCGACATTTTTCCACCTTCGCCGCATCAAGCAGTTGATCCCTTAACTTTCTCGCCCCGACCTGGCCATAGTGATCCATGCGACGGTCACCTCCAGGCTTGACTACTGTAATTTGCTCTACGCGGGGCTGCCCTTGAAGCTGTCCCAGAAACTCCAGCGGGTGCAGAATGCTGCAGTGAGGCTCCTCATGGGGTCTCTGCCATGGGAGCATATTCACCCAGTGCTTTTCCAGCTGCACTGGCTCCCAGTGGAGTACAGGGTCAGATTTAAGGTGCTAGTTTTGACCTTTAAAGCCCTTCACAGCCTAGGACCCTCGTACCTACGGGACCGCCTCTCCCGGTATGCCCCATAAATAGGTCCATAAATAGCAACACCCTAGTGGTCCCAGCCCCTAAGGAAGTTAGATTAGCTTCAACCAGAGCCAGGGCCTTTTCAACACTGGCTCCGGCCTGGTGGAACGCTCTGCCTCATGAGACCTGGGCCCTGCAGGATCTGATTTCTTTTCGCAGGGCCTGTAAGACAGAGTTGTTCGGCCTGGCCTTTGGCTTGGAGCCAATTTGATTCCCTCCCCCTCTTTCTTTTTTCTTTTTCCTTTCTCCTCCTGTGATGAGGCTGCATTTTAATATTTTAATGTTTCAATATTTTAATGTTGTATTTTAATCTTGTTTTTAAGTTGTATTCATTCAACTTGTTTTTATTATTGCTTGTTAGCCGCCCTGAGCCCGGCCTTGGCTGGGGAGGGCGGGGTATAATCATGAATTTGAATCATGTAGCATCAAGGAAGCTGCAGTATTCTTTTACTGCTCTTTTCACTAAAAATTGCCCTGAAATTATCTTGCCATTACACATAATGTCAGCCAGCAGTTACCTGCCCTTTTCAGTTGTTGAGGCTACCCGTGCACTTAGCTATGACTGCTGCGGTTGCCTAATAAGATTTTCTTATGATAATTTATCACCAACGTTCCAGAGTTATTCTGTCGAATCTGAATATAACAGGAGTCGTAGTATTTTGATTCTTTGATCTGACTCTTCACCCTAAAGATATATTTATTTTTAATTAAGGCTGTTCAGCCTCCTAACAGCATTTAAATATTATGAGTTTGGGAGCAAAACAGAGAAATAGGAATACCTGCTTCCAGCCAGTACCTTGTTTTGCATTAGAATTCAGAGATTCCCTGCAAAGAGTTATAAAAATAGAGGAAGCAGGACAAGCATCACTTTATTATAGGTCTCCTAAGGCAGCTGATGAATTATAGAGTCATCCTAAGAAACAGAAGGCATTAAATAAGCCGATGATGAAATACATGCAAACGCATAACTCCAGTTTGCTCCAAGCTACAAAATGATTTTTTCCTGCCCTTCTTTTGAGGGTTGGCATAAACGCATTTAGATGTATTTTAACACTCCAAGATACAGCCTTGGGTGTGTGGTTTTTTCCCCTCCCACCCCCCTTTATTATGTGTTTGACTGCTTCTGTATGTAGATTGCTGCCACCTTCCCCTGATTTTCTTTTAAAAGCTGCATGGAAGCACTCGTGCTGAAGACAATTCTTTTCAGAATTAGACTTGATGCAGATATAGTGTGTTCATCTTTAAGCTACTTTTCTATGTATCTCAGCAGTAAGATTGCCGTATTGAAAACTCCATCATATGGGGCATTCGCAGCTGTGGGGGAAATGCAGTTGCAATTTATCTACTCCTGGCTAATATTATTTGGATTTATTAAATTTCTATACTACCCATCATCCGCGGATCACAAGGCTGTTTGCAGTATAAAAACACAGAAATACACAACATAGTAACAAACAAAACCACTGAGTCCACAGTCTAGAACTGCCTTCCCCAAGGGGTGATTTCCAGATATTTTGGACTACAACTCACACCAGCCCCACCCATTGTAGACCAGAACAACTGGAGCCTGATTTAGGCTGGCCTTCAGCAAAGAAGTACGGGAGCCCTTTTCAGTATACCAGCTATAACTGGGAAGTGTGCTTTTCGTCACTGTGAACTGCTTGCGGCAGAAATCTGAGCAGCATGGAAAGGAGGTGGAGACATGAGTGACGCAGAGGTTACAGAGAAGCCGTCTCGTCATGTACTGAGGAGGTGCAAGAAGAATATGGAGCAGGAACTGCACAATGCTGAGAATTTCAATCCATCCCACGCCAGCGCACGAAACAGAAAAGAGGTTTCTGGATTTTAAAACTCAGCTGATGTTAACCCCTTTAATGGAAGCCATATCAGAAAGAGCTTTGTGTCTTAACTGCATTCATGTGAAGTTGGGGAGAAGCCATGGCTTGGGGGGAGAGCACATACCATGTAGCAGAGTCCAGGTTCTGCTCCCAACATCTCCTTGTCCAAAGGAACTTCATGTAACAAGACTGGGGAGGACCCATGCTTGGGACGGCCACAAAGTCAGAGCACGCAGCATTAGGCCAGATGAGCCAATGGTCTTGCTCATCACCAGGCAATTTCATATCTAAATTGCAGGCTCCCTTTCCTCCTCCATCCCCCAGGCCAGGCACAACCGCCCTAACACTGATTTCTTGGAGAGCTAATCAAATTTCAGAAAATGAGCAATGCTTCATTCAAGGCAGATACCCAGCAAAACAATGTTTGTGAAAACTATATAAACTGTATTTGGATAATTTTTTTGCATAAAGCTTTGTACAGTATTAGTGTTTTAAGACTTAACAGCCTTTGTTTCAAAAGACTTAAGCCCTTTTTCTTTCCGCTGCACTCAGGTTTGGGGGGTGGAGCGTGACATTGGCTTGTTAGAGGGCTTTCTCGGTGGTAGCCCCAAGAATATGGAACTCCCTTCTCAGAGATGTGTGTTTAGCACAATCTATTACACTTTCCACTGGTTCCTAAAATTGCATCTCATACCCTGGCCTTTGAATTTTTTTTAAAGTGATGTTGTCAGTGTCTTCCCTGTATGGATTACTGATTTTGGGATTGGTTTATGATTTGGAGGCAAAGATGTGGGGAAAACTATTAAATGCTTTGGCACCAAATTTCAGGATGTATTATGGGTATGGTGGATAGGCTCCATTTTGGATATAGTTGGATACGCCAATCTAGCAGTTTAGATTGACCCCAAGTTTGCCATCAGAACAGACTGATGAGTCACATTCCAGGAAACAGCAGGTGTAGCCCAGATAGAGTTTCACACCTATTGTCTCAGCCATACTTCTTGCCGGTCTGATGTGTTAACAAGTCATAAACATGTCTTGTTAAACTGGGGTGTTAAGGGACACCAGGGCACTTATTAGTGGTAGTCTTCTTACATGCCTCTTTGCACCTTCAGCAGTTAACAAAACATTAAGAAAGGCCAGGTTTAAAGCTAGCTTCCTGATTGGCCAGAACCAAATCTATTGGAGTAACTGGGCATGGGAAGGGGTTAATTTCTTTCATGAGCTTAAATCACCCCATGGATGAGCTAACTGCAGGTGCAAGATCACCCAGCCCAGTGTCCCTGACTATATCTGTGATTAATGTATGTCCGCTCAATTGTGTTCATCAGTGTGAGTCAGAGTCTGTGTTATATCTTGAATTGCTGGAGTTTATTTGGAGCAATGGAGATACATTGTTCTAGTATGGATCTGTAGATATCTGTATCTTCAAAGGCCGACAAGCTGTATATATCTATGTCCTGAACTGTTTTACTGAGCCTTATCTTCTGCAGCAATAAACTATTTGGACCTGCTGCTGCTGCTATGTGGTGACTGGTACTGGGAGCAACTTTCATTGCATGGGCATCTCATACCAGATTCCCAACAAAATCTATAAGTACCACTAAACCTGATGGGCCAAGACTATCCCTTGAAGAAGAAGAAAAGGTCTCCTCCCAAAGTCCCCTTCTGAGAGAAATAGTTTTTTTCTCTATATATATTTGGGTGGGAGAAGAGAAATCACTTACTCTGGAGCAGGCATGGCCAAACTTGGCCCTCCAGATGTGTTGGGACTACAATTCCCATCATCCCTGACCACTAGTCCTGTTAGCTAGGGATGATGGGAGTTGTAGTCCCAACTCATATGGAGGGCCAAGTTTGGCCATGCCTGCTCTAGAGAGATGGCTTCTATCATGTTGCATGTCCAGATGTGCTTGTGTAGATGCTGACTTTAGTAAGGTTTAGTACTGGGTCAGCAAAGTACCAACAGTTCGGAGCCGGAGCAGAAAAGCTACATTTGGTTTCTTTTCTAAATTGCCTGCATTTCTTGAAGCCTTTTGTCTCTCTGTGCTTCCAAAAGAAAAGAAAAGAAAATCCTATTAATCAGGGTTGGTGGTGTCAGCTGAGTGGAGTTCTGCATGCTAACTAATACACACCTGTATGCTTATACTCTTAGGATAAGGTCTTCTCAGTCTTATTTAGTATGACCTCCTCTATAGACCATTCATATGTCTAGGCCCCAGATATTCAAACGGTCTGAAGACCCTATCCAGAGTTTGCAGTCGTGTCTCCAGGTAAGCAAATATTTTTTGGGGAGGGGGAAATGTGTCCATATGAATTTTGTTTTTCATGCTTTGTCTGTATGGTAAATTGATTTATTTCACTGAGAAAACGTGGAACTGGTTGTTACTGGAGATTGTAAGCTGCTTTGTGAAAGAAGTTCCTCAAAAAGCAGGATATACATTTTAAAATAAATGGTACTAACTGGAAGAATCTTGCCCGTTACATGATATGAAATTGAACTCCATAAATATTTGTATTGATTGATAAATATTACCAAGTTTTCAGATTTCAGCTTACATGTTGAAGGCTTGTAGTTCAGCATCTTCTGGAAACTGTCAAAATAAGCAATATATTTTGTGATAGGTTTGTGACTGTGATAGGTTTGTGACTGTGTGTATTGGATCGTTTGAACACCACCACCCCTTCATCCATTCTTTAAGGGACCTCTCCCAATTACCTTTCATATTTTAGGAAATATTCCACCTTCTCATCAGAAAAACCACCAACCTCCTACATGACAGCTTTTGGTAGCTGTGAAAACATCCCACTCACCATTTCTTCTTTCGGCCAAGTGCAAATCTGTTTCTCAAGGCAGGAACATTTGCTGTCAAGTACTAAGTCAATCAAACAAGTGAAAACTTGCGATTCAGAAGAAAGGAGCACTTAATGAAAGTGAAAGGTAGAACAAAGAAAAGGAAAAAGTTTTTAATACAATAGAAAGTAACAGATGAAATCAACAGGAAATAGTTCCACTAAACAGATTGGAAGAATTAGTTTGAAATTTGAACACACAGTGCTCACCATGTTAAACCATAATACTGTGTTATTCTACTACAGGCAAGCCTAAGTTATACACCCTTAGCTAATAGAATATAGGTGAGGTCGGCACTACAAAGAAAAAATGGCTAACTGCCCAATTTTTAAAAAGAACCACACAGGACTTGACTTACTCTCAGTGGTTCCTTTTACTTGCACCTGACCAGTGATTATCTCACTTTGTTGCAAGGAATTGTTGTTTCTAAAGCAGCAATATTTAATCCTGAAGAAACTCATAGTGTTATAAAACAGGCTCTCTCATGACACAAGATTAAGTAGAACAGACAATGAAATTTATAAAGTTAGCTCAAATCATGTTTCCACCCCAGTGTTTTTTTTTAACCTATTTCCTACATTTTAAGTAAGGCTTTTCTAGCCAATGAATATCAATTAGTCACGTGAATTTATTCTCGACTGCCAAATTCAGTAGCTTAGAAAAGGACTAATGAAACCACTGGCATCCTGATTTCTTTCATTTGTAGGCCCAAACTTCATCCTCTTTCTTCTAGAACTGTGGGGTCAATAAACCAATCCTCACATCTTTAGAAATTAACTGTTCATTATGGCCTGGCTCACATAGCAATGGAGTCTGTTGACTGATGACGATAATAAACTTCTGTCCCACTTTTACTCCCAAACGAACCCAGGGTGGCCATCGGCAAAGTATAAAACAGTACAGTTGAAACTAAATAACACTAAATAAACACTAAATAAAACTAAACTACAACCCATTTAGAACATTTTTTAAAAGTTAAGAAATCTAAAAATATTTAAAAACAACCGAGAGCATATTGAAATTTATTAAGCACTGCCTTTTGATATTCATCTGTTTTCACATACAGTCTTTAAGCTACAAAGCTGAACTAGAAGCCAGTTAGTGAAAGATTACACTTTTCCTTTAATATATAAGAACAGCAAAACTAAACATATTTAAAAAGTGCAGTAGCTATCAATCAACAGCTTGAACTCTGCCCATATGTTCTTTGTATATAAAGAGGTCTTGCAGAGATGCCAAGAAGTTTTCTGGCATTCGGTTCTGTTTTCCTTTCATAGTTTTCCAGGATTAACAAGGCCTCTCTGACACTGTTACTTCAGCGGCTTTCTGTAGTTTGTTGGTGTCTCAGCTCTGTTGCACTCTGTCCCCAGCCTGTCATTCTTCTCTGCTAAGGGTCAAATCACAACGTACAGTTTCTCAGAAATGGGGTCACGCCTGCAAGTGAGCCTCATACCAATGTTGTGTAGAAAACGGATATTGAGACTCACTGAGTGCAGGTTGATGTGGAAGCCGTTCTTGTTCTTAAAGCATTTATACAATTTACTTCAACAGAGGCAATAGAAGCACAGGAATCTCTCACAGGAGGATATCTATGCCTGTCAAATATAATATGTCCCTTATGCTTTTGACAGAAGCATCACACAGAATGCTAAGCCAAACTATGGTAAGCAACGAAGCATACTGGTGGACATTTAGAAAACGGTGTCTGCTTCACTACTGCGACTGCCATACTACTGTTTGTCAGGATGCTGTCAGTGGCTCCCGGCTGGTTTTCCAGAAAAGTTACAAAGACAAGGAAAAGTCTCTTACTGTCCTTCTTTATTTCAGTCTTACAGAGAGAGGCTATAGAACCCAGTTTCTTGGATAATGGTGGTGTCGCGAGTAAATCTCCACCCCCCCATCTCTCCCACTTCCTCCTTCGTCATTCTCATGGACTCTTCTATGGATGCTGCTACGTGCCCTTTGTCTTTGAGCTCTTTGCTCTCCTACTTTTAAGGCTTGCCGGGTTCTGGGAGATGGGGAGTCTGGAATGCTTTGTTGTTGTTTTTTCATGCATAATTTTTATTGGTTCATACAAAAAGATGATACAAAAATTCAATATATTATTTTCACAGATTTTTAACTTTGACTTCCTTCAACCTCTCCACAAATCATCCATAACCATTTTTTATCAGGTTTCGCATTTCCTATTTTGTATTGACATTACTCGTCTCTCTTCTTCCATTTTTCTTTAGACAATACTCTTATCTTTCACAGAACTCCTTTAAAGCCCACTAGCGTTATCTGTCCTTCACTTCGATTCTCCAGATAATATTATTATTATTATTATTATTATTATTATTATTATTATTATTATTATTATTATTAATTTATTATTTGTACCCCGCCCATCTGGCTGGGTTTCCCCAGCCACTCTGGGCGGCTTCCAACAAAGATAAAAAATACACTAAAATGTCACATATTAAAAACTTCCCTGAACAGGGCTGCCTTCAGATGTCTTCTGAATGTCAGGTAGTTGTTTATCGCTTTGACATCTGATGGGAGGGCGTTCCACAGGACGGGCGCCACTACCGAGAAGGCCCTCTGCCTGGTTCCCTGTAACTTGACCTCTCGCAGTGAGGGAACCGCCAGAAGGCCCTCGGAGCTGGACCTCAGTGTCCGGGCAGAACGATGGGGGTGGAGACGCTCCTTCAGATATACTGGACCAAGGCCGTTTAGGGCTTTAAAGGTCAGCACCAACACTTTGAATTGTGCTCGGAAACTTACTGGGAGCCAATGTAGGTCTTTCAAGACCGGTGTTATATGGTCTCGGCGGCCGCACCCAGTCACCAGTCTAGCTGCCGCATTCTGGATTAATTGTAGTTTCCGGGTCACCTTCAAAGGTAGCCCCACGTAGAGCGCATTGCAGTAGTCCAAGCGGGAGATAACCAGAGCATGTACCACTCTGGCGAGACAGTCTGCAGGCAGATAGGGTCTCAGCCTATGTACCAGATGGAGCTGGTAAACAGCTGCCCTGGATACAGATTTGACCTGTGCCTCCATGGACAGCTGTGAGTCCAAAATGACTCCCAGGCTGCGCACCTGGTCCTTCAGGGGCACAGTTACCCCATTCAGGAC
The DNA here is from genome assembly GCF_964188315.1 of Podarcis muralis. NCBI lineage: Eukaryota > Metazoa > Chordata > Lepidosauria > Squamata > Lacertidae > Podarcis > Podarcis muralis. Next base: position 46,046,353 of record NC_135655.1, on the reverse strand, counting down.
CAGGGAATCCTCCACACCTGCCCGCCTCCTGTCCCCCAAAAACAGTACTTCTGTCTTGTCGGGATTCAACCTCAATCTGTTAGCCGCCATCCATCTTCCAACCGCCTCCAGGCACTCACACAGGACCTTCACCGCCTTCACTGGTTCTGATTTAAAAGAGAGGTAGAGCTGGGTATCATCCGCATATTGATGAACACCCAGCCCAAACCTCCTGATGATCTCTCCCAGTGGCTGCATGTAGATGTTGAAAAGCATGGGGGAGAGGACAGAACCCTGAGGCACCCCACAAGTGAGGGCCCAGGGGTCTGAACACTCATCCCCCACCACCACTTTCTGAACACGGCCCAGGAGGAAGGAGCGGAACCACTGTATGACAGTGCCCCCAGCTCCCAGCCTCTCAAGACGGTCCAGAAGGATGTTATGGTCGATGGTATCAAACGCCACTGAGAGATCCAGCAGAACTAGGAAACAGCTCTCACCTTTGTCCCTAGCCCGCCGGAGATCATCAACCAGTGCGACCAAGGCAGTTTCAGTCCCATGATGAGGCCTGAATCCCGACTGGAAGGGATCCAAATGGTCCGCTTCTTCCAGGCGTGCCTGGAGTTGTTCAGCAACCACTCGCTCAATCACCTTGCCCAAGAATGGAAGATTTGAGACTGGGCGATAATTGGCCATCGTGGCCGCATCTAAAGATGGTTTTTTAAGAAGCGGTTTAATAACCGCCTCTTTCAGCGGGTCTGGGAAGGCTCCCTCACGGAGGGAAGCATTCACCACCCCACAAAGCCCATCGCCCAGTCCTTCCCGGCTAGCTTTTATAAGCCAGGATGGGCAAGGATCCAGGAGGCAGGTGGTTGGCTTCACTCGTCCAAGCAGCCTGTCCACATCCTCGGAGGTAACAGGTTGGAATTGATCCCACACAACTTGACTAGACAGGACTCTAGCACTCTCCCGCCCTGGCTCTGCTCCCACGGTGGAGTCTACTTCTTCCCAAATCTGAGCGATTTTATCTGCAAAAAACTTTGCAAAATCATTGCAGGAGATCATGTGGCCCATACTGGGCCCAGGTGTCGCAGGTGGTTCCGCTAAATTGTGAACCACCTGAAAAAGTCTCCTGCTGCTGTTTTCTGCAGATGCAATAGAGGCGGCGAAGAAGGTCTTCTTCGCCGTCGCTATCGCCACTTGGTAGGCTCGACGTTGAGCTCTAACCTGTGTCCAGTCAGATTCGGAATGGGTTATCCGCCACCGGCGCTCTAGCCGTCTCAACGATTGTTTCATTGCCCTCAGATCCGTGGAGAACCACGGGGCTCTCCGGGCTCCATGCACTCGGAGAGGGCGCTTTGGAGCCAAACAGTCAATAGCCCTGGTTAACTCCACATTCCAGCGGGCCACCAGGGAATCGGCTGAAAGGCCATCAACATGGGATAAAGCATCCCCTACCACTCTCTGGAAACCATTTGGATCCATTAAGTGGCGGGGGCGGACCATCCGAATTGGATAATCCGAATTGGATAATCCGTAAATCTCCCCCAGTCATCAATGAACCTTTGGTCTTTTACATATCTGATTTTCCCTGTCATTTTATCCAACTCCGCATACTCTTAACAATTTGGATCTACACTCCTCAATTGTTGGCAGTTCCCCCTGTTTCCAATATCGAGCTAACAAGACTCTTGCTGCCGTTGTTGCATACTGGAACAATTTATGATCTTTCTTCTTAATCTCCCTTCCTACCAATCCCAACAAAAAATACTCCGGTTTTTTTTCAAAGGTATATCTTAAAATTTTCTTGATTTCATTATATACCTTTTCCCAAAAATCTTTTACCTTTTGGCATTCCCACCACATATGGTAGAAGGACCCCGGGGAGTCTGGAATGCTTTCTAATGACAATGTGTCAGCTGCATGTTGTTCCAGCTGTCCAATGATTTCCCAGCTTTTCCTCTTATCTGCCTCTGAGCTGTGACCTCCCTCTAACCCCTGTTGTAAATCTGTACTGCCTTCCTCTTCCTCCTCCCTGGAAGGGTCAGGATGGGGAGGCGGTGTTCACCATTCCTCCTCTGCCCAGTCCTTGATGCTACTGAGAGCTAAGTCACTGCTTGATTTAGTGTTTGTTCCAAGCAAACACAGCTTTGTGGTTTGTCTTAGACAGACCATGAGTGGTAATTCAAGAACAAACCTTGTTGTTAATGCTACATTTCTCAGGACCTAGGGGAAATTCAGTTATCCCAAAAAGTTCACAATAGGACACACAACCAGGGAGAGTGACCCACATAAAGCTGACACACAGTTCCTCAACATTTGAGAATGTGTGTCATGGGGTGGGGGCGACAGGATCAGTCCACAGGGCTTATCTTTCTCTTCCCAGTGATTTGGCACCAAGAGCACATCACTTACCACATCCTTCTGTGTAAGAATTCCCACATCTCCTTCCAAGTGGACGTCTAGGGCTGAAGAGCAGAGAGGGCATTCACATACATTAGAAAATACTTTTGCTTATGTCAAATGTAGAAAGTGTGTTAATCTTTAATTTCTATGGGGATGCATAATCCACACTGCAAAATCAAGTATTTACAGAAAACCAAAGATGGATCGAGTCTACTAAAGGTATCACTTGTATTCAAAACAACTGTATGGAAGTTCAGCTGTAAAAAATGAAGATATTAAATCTTGTTGCTGGTAACGGAAAAGTCAAAAGATTTGAAATATTGTCATCAAATTTGCAGGAGTGTGTGGCAGTGTGCAAGGTCATGTGCAATTATATTGTTTGCATACATGATGTGCCGCAGTGTTTCTGATTTGTTGTACTGGTTAGGAAAACACAATTAAACTAGAATGAAGATGATAATATATGTGCTATGTGCAACAATTATTTGAAGATGTATGCATGATGCATATCTATTATTGTACATAACACTGATATCATCTTCCTGTGAGTTGCATGAAATAGTCACCAAAATGAAGGGACAAGTTTTATTCATTCATAATGATTATGCATTGTCAGCCCAGGGAAATATTTCCCCCTCCCCATTGGGGAGTATCAATAAGAAAGGACCCACAGCTTGCTTATAGAAGAAAGTTTTGCATACTAAGTTTACCAAAATCCCCTCTAATCTTTAATTTCTTTCTGCCAGCAAGCCCACAGAAATGTCACAGTGTCAACTGACCATCTGCTCTCAATAACTAGAAAGGAAATTGTCCATAAAGGCCACACTGAGACTATTAACGGGAGAGGGAAATGGAGAGAGCACTTTCTCTAATTAGCACTTCATTATGTAGAATCAGCTAATGAGTAGAAATGCACCTAGCAGATAGCTGTGCATCTTTGAACCTCTAATTGCTTAAGTCAGAAAAGTGAAAATGTATTGTGAAGTTCCTTACACTTTGGACGTATTTCTTTTTTTTTTTGAAATTTTTTTTATTAGTTTTACAAAACATTTTAAACAATACAAACAAATAAAAAGACATACAAACATGTATAATTTCATAACATTTTTTTTCGTATCCCTCACTTCTCAGACTCCCCCAAACCTCCCCTTCCTACATCCCAATTTCCAAAATTATTTCAGCAAATTCTAAATAGTTTTATCAAATATATTCTTTTTTATTCTTTTCTTTAACTTAATCTTATGTCGCTGTAATCTCCTTTTCTTTCTCAAAACCTCGACATTTTAGCATTCATCAATTTTATAATAGTTCTTAAGATAGATTTTAAATTTCTTCCAATCTTCTTCCGCCGTCTCTTTCCCCTGATCACGGATTCTGCCAGTCATCTCAGCCAGTGTCATATAGTCCATCACCTTCATCTGCCACTCTTCCAGGGTGGGTAGATCTTGTGTCTTCCAATACTTTGCGATGAGTATTCTTGCTGCTGTTGTAGCATACATAAAGAAAGTTCTATCTTTCTTTAACACCAATTGGCCGACAATGCCCAGGAGAAAGGCCTCTGGTTTCTTAGGGAAGGTACATTTAAGTACCTTTTTCATTTCATTATATATCATCTCCCAAAAAGCCTTAATCTTTGGGCACGTCCACCAAAGGTGATAGAAAGTACCTTCAGTTTCTTTACATTTCCAACACTTATTATCGGGCAAATGATAGATTTTTGCTAGCTTGACTGGGGTCATGTACCACCTATAGATCATTTTCATGATATTTTCCTTTAAGGCATTACATGCCGTAAATTTTATCCTGGTGTTCCACAACCATTCCCAGTCAGCAAACATAATATTATGACCAATGTCCTGTGCCCACTTAATCATAGCTGATTTAACTGTTTCATCTTGTGTATTCCATTTCAGCAGCAAGTTATACATTCTTCACAAATTCTTAGTATTGGGTTCTAACAATTCAGTTTCTAATTTTGATTTCTCCACCCGGAAGCCAATTTTCCTGTCTTGTTTGTACACCTCCATTATCTGATAATAATGGAGCCAATCTCTCACTTTGGATTTCACTTTCTCAAAACTCTGTAACTTCAAGTTATCTCCATCTTGTTCCAAAATTTCCCAATACTTTGGCCATTCGGCTTCCATATTAAGCTTTTTCACCGCCTTAGCCTCCATAGATGACAACCATCTAGGGGTTTTATTTTCCAACAGATCTTTATATCTTATCCAAACATTATATAATGCTTTTCTGACAATGTGATTTTTGAAGGCCCTATGCACCTTAATTTTATCATACCATAAATATGCATGCCAACCAAATGTATTATTAAAACCTTCTAAATCCAAGATATCTGTATTCTCGAGGAGCATCCACTCTTTCAGCCAGCAGAGTGCTGCTGCTTCATAATACAATTTTAAGTCCGGCAGGGCAAATCCCCCTCTTTCTTTTGCATCCGTCAGTATTTTAAATTTTATTCTGGGCTTTTTGCCCTGCCAGACAAATTTCGAAATGTCCTTCTGCCACCTCTTGAAACAGTCCATCTTGTCAAGAATTTGCAATGTTTGAAACAAAAATAACATTCTGGGCAATACATTCATCTTAATAACTGCAATTCGTACACTTTGGACGTATTTCTGCCATCTAGCCTGTTTTTTCCCTGTACCAAAAAAACTAGTACTGCATGTTAGTAGAACTACTGATATTACAGTGTGTGTTGGTGACATAGCAGTAGTAAGGGGGAAAACAGAAATGTTTTCATTTACATGGAATAAACACATGCATTTTGTAAATCAGAAGAGAAACAGCCATTGATCTTGGGATATCCAGGCACTAGAACTGATTTCAGGGATTCTAGGGTGGAAGGACTTGCAGAATGATCAGAATGACAACCAAAGTTGGAAGTTTCCAAAATTAAAGAATTTTATTCAACCAACTTCAATAGTAGAGCTATTGAAATTAATGAACTTAAGTTAGTTACAGCCAGTGCTATTTTTCTAGAAAAAGAGGTGCTGGAACTCACCATGAACACAACCCTTGTTCTCTTGGAATGGCAATGGCACTTACCTGAGAGGTGGCGTTGCTGAGCTCTGGTGAGTTCCAAATGGGGAAAAAAGCCCTGGTTACAGCCATTAATCTCAGTGGGTCTACTCTGAGTAAAAGTGAGTTGAATACAACTCAAAGTAATGGCAATAGTGTCTGCACAATCCATTTCAAAAAGTGAAAACCAGAAATTTATAATTTGGTGCTAAACTAGGAACCTTTTAAAAAATGACAATTCAGCTGCATCATCTGTGCTAAAGCTAGCAGGGACTGTAGTCTTCGTTTCATGTTTTGTAAGATGGTATTTTTAGGAGGTTTCAAAGAATGAAATATATCGGGAGTTTGGCAACCCTCCCGCCACATAGTAGTAGCAGTAGTAGTGGTGGTGGTGGTGGTAGTAGTTTTAATTTACCATCAAGGTTAATCCCTGTAGAGAATCCTTGAATTTGCTTTTAAAAAAGTGGTGTGTGTTTTTTAAGCTGTCACTTATCTGTTGCTCTAGCTGGTAGCACTGAATAGCTGAATGTTTGTCCTTTGCTGACTGCTATTTAAAAAAAAAATGCTTTGTGAGGAAGTGGTACTATGGAATCATTATATTGATTTGTTCAGAAGTACCTTACCCTTTAGCAGTAGAGCAGGTTATGGAACCGCCAAAGGTTGTGCTTCCCTAAAAGCAAAACCAGACCCAAAATCCATGTGTAGTTTGAACATCAGAGGTTTTTATTTGTTTTGCTTTTAAAATTATGCTGTAAAATTATCCTGTTTATTTTAAATAATTATGCTGTTGTATTAAACAATTAATACAACAACGTTCAGTACCACTTCCTAAAAATGAGATGAAAACAAAACATAACTGTATATTACAATTAAAACTGAGCAGTGTACAAAGCAATACAGAAAATAAGGGTCAGAGTCTGGTAGAGCTTGGGTAAACACAGAAGTTGTAAAGTGGTTTTTAAAGGTCATTACTGCCTCTGTCACACCAGGAACACGAGGGAGGGAATTCCAGAAGGTGGATGCAATCACCGAGAAGGCCCTTTTCCACATTACCACGAAGTAGAAATTCGTCTGCTCAAAATGTCTTAAAGATTGCCTTGGTCTGTGCTAGGGGAAGCAGTTTTCTCGGTATCCTGGTTTCCTTAGAGCTTTAAATGTCAACAGCAAAATCTTGACCCTTGTTTGTTAGCTAATAGGCAGCTAGTGCAGATCTTTCAAGACTGGCATAATATTTGTAAAGTTCAGTATCCCACTAAGACGCCAGCAGCTGAATTTTGCACCAGCTGCTGCTCAATAGTGCTTTAAAATGCTGCAGTGAAAGCAACATCCTCTTTAGCTGCATTGGATGCATCCAGACAAAAGGACACTTCCCATATCCACCCAGATGCAGCCATGAAGAGCAGATTTGCTTCTGTTCTTAATTAAGCACCATTTAGTATTATGTCTGAATACAAGAGAGTGGTTCATTTGCTGAAACTAGCTAGCCTTATAAACCGTAGCTGGAAGTTGATTTGTTTCAGTACACCATAGTTAAAACTTCAGTACACAGTTTGTCCAGGTCCAGACTATCATGCTAACCTGCGGTTAGTAGAAATAGAAGTAAAAGCTTTGATCTCTTCTTCACAGCTATACCAGAGGAGGAGGAGGAGGGCCGGCCCAAGATATTTTGGCACCTGAGGTGCACCACAAAATGGCACCCCCTCCAGGCCAGGGAAGAAGGGGTGAGTGAAGTTCTGCATTGGGAACAAGTGAGGAATAAAGATTTACACTGGGAACAAGGGTGGGAGAAGACCAGCAGCACCTTCTATTTGCCAAGAGGCCGCTGTAGAGGCAGCATGTGGGATGGATCTTGAGGAAGTGGCTCTAAGTGGCTGCAGATGACACCCAGCTCTACCTCTCCTTTAAATCAGAACCAGTGAAGGCGGTGAAGGTCCTGTGTGAGTGCCTGGAGGCTGTTGGAGGATGGATGGCGGCTAACAGATTGAGGCTGAATCCTGACAAGACAGAAGTACTGTTTTTGGGGGACAGGGGGCGGGCAGGTGTGGGGGATTCCCTGGTCCTGAATGGGGTAACTGTGCCCCTGAAGGACCAGGTGCGTAGCCTGGGAGTCATTTTGGACTCACAGCTGTCCATGGAGGCACAGGTTAATTCTGTGTCCAGGGCAGCTGTTTACCAGCTCCACCTGGTACGCAGGCTAAGACCCTACCTGCCCGCAGACTGTCTTGCCAGAGTGGTGCATGCTCTAGTTATCTCCCGCTTAGACTACTGCAACGCGCTCTACGTGGGGCTACCTTTGAAGGTGACCCGGAAACTGCAATTAATCCAGAATGCGGCCGCTAGACTGGTGACTGGGAGTGGCCGCTGGGACCACATAACACCAGTTCTGAGAGATCTGCATTGGCTCCCAGTACGTTTCCGAGCACAATTCAAAGTGTTGGTGCTGACCTTTAAAGCCCTAAACGGCCTCGGTCCAGTATACCTGAAGGAGCGTCTCCACCCCCATCGTTCAGCCCGGACACTGAGATCCAGCGCCGAGGGCCTTCTGGCGGTTCCCTCATTGCGAGAAGTAAGGTTACAGGGAACCAGGCAGAGGGCCTTCTCGGTAGTGGCTCCTGCCCTGTGGAACGCCCTCCCAGCAGATGTCAAAGCAATAAACAACTATTTTACTTTTAAAAGTCATCTGAAGGCAGCCCTCTTTAGGGAAGTTTTTAATGTTTGATGCTGTATTGTTTTTAATATTCAGTTGGAAGCCGCCCAGAGTGGCTGGGGAAACCCAGCCAGATGGGCGGGGTATAAATAATAAATTATTATTATTATTATTAAGGAGTGGGGTGCAGGAGGCAATGCACTCCATGGAGGCTGGATCTGCTGCACCTATGGATCCTGCCCCCTTCCCTCAACTTGCTTGCCTTGAGGAGAAGCATGCAAGTCCAAGGCTCACCTGGGCTTATTCACATAATGATTATAGTTTATTTGTGCATCTAATCACAGTGTCTCTGTGTTGCTAATTTGGATTTCCTGCAACAGACACTCACACGCGCACACACACACCCCCCCCCATTGCACAAGCCGCATCTCATTTCATAGGAAAGGTCATTGTACAAATAATGAAAGAATATTTGAAGCTTTCTCCATTTGAGGGGGGAATATGTACTGCAAGCTCACATGGTAGAGGATCAGGACCTAGCTGTGAATGCACATGGGACAAGTTTGAATGAAGGTCGCTCATTTGGAAAAAGTTGTGATATGACCGGAGAGGAGATTTAATGGGTGTGGTGCAAATGCAACCTCATTGTAACATCTCATCTCCACTCCAAAAAAGTTAACCCGATGCCCCCAAAAGGATCACTCACTTCTTTGGGAAGGCAATGCACAGAATGGGTAATATTTTAGAACACTGGGTTACCATCTTGATCAAGCTTTCTACTATGACCCCAAGCTCTCATTCCTGGTCAATCACTGGTCAGTCAATCAATTTCAGCAGACCCCAGGAGTGTATATGTGAAAGTATATTTTTTTGCCTAATATGCATCACTTTATGTTGGTTTACACTGAATTGCATTTGCATTTTGCCACCCATTTACTCAGTTTGGAGAGGTCCTTCTGGAGCTCTTCACAATTTCTTTTTGTTTTAACAACTCTGAACATTTTCACAGACTTCAGATACTTGAAGTATATGCCACCCACCCCCACAATTAAAATTGGAAGCACGCTTTCCCCTCTTTTCTTCCCCTCACACATATCTTCACGTAATTCTCTGGCAAACAGCCTCCCTCTTTGCTTTGTTGTACTTGGCCTAAGTGATGCCAATTAGATTTGGGAATCTGTTAAAATGCTTTGCCTTCTCTCTGTGATTGGCTACCTTCCACTGAACTGAAGCTGCTTTGGCTTCATCCTTCACAGATACCTAATTTCAGTTTCCTCACCTGTAAGCAGAGCTTCGACTGAGATAGCCTTGTCTCCAAACAACTTAGCCAAGACTTCTTTCCTCCATGCTTCTATTCTGGCCATCTGTGATTCGCCCATTATTCAGACCCTTTTGCAGCAGACACCCACAAAACAAAACAATATAAAGCTCCTAATAAGCAGCTCACTTTGACAAGCGGCAGGAGGTGGACTGAGGGCTTATGAGTTTCTTCATCCTGTCCAGCCCTGCCTACAACTCCGCCCCACTGCTGGAAGTATGTGAATCCTTAAAGGGAGAACCCTGAGGGGTTTTTTCTGTAGCTCTTACCTGGCATGCTCCGTCCTTCATTGGACATGCATGCTAGCATGGAAGGGACTCGACTCCTCAAACTGAACTCAGGAAAATGTGAGGCCCTTTATCACTAGCCTCAGGAACCCAGCCCAGTTTCTCAGCCAGTGGTACAACATCCCCAGACTCAGCCAGCTTACCTTCCTCTCACCTCTGAGCTTGAGGCTGCAGCCATGGCACCATTTCCCAATATGACTGGAAGAGCAAGTGGCAAGTGTGTTCTAATGTAGTGAGTGTTCAGGTGTGTTCAAATGAGCCAATGTAGGCCAAGTTCAGCTTGTGCAGGGATTTGGGAGAGAAAGCCTCTCTCCTGGAGATCTAGAAAGCTCCCCAAACTGTAGGTAGACCTCCCCTGATCAGTGAAGCCTGATTGCAGGTGTGGCTGGAGCAGTGAATTCTGGGAATGCGTGTAACTGCCTTATATTTAGACCGTTGGCTAATAGAGCTTATTATTCTCCACACTGGTGGGCCGTGGCTCTCTAGGATTTCAAATCTGGAGATGCTGGGGATTGAACTTGGGCCCTTCTGCATGCAAGGCATATGTCTTACCATTGGGCTGCAGACCACCTCTTTCTGCAGAGACTCAGTGGACACTATTCTCTGTAGAGCCCTGGCACCACCACATAGCTCAGGACGCTTCCAGGGCCCACACCAGATGTTTTCCATGGGACATCTTGAAAATAATCTGACTGAAAAACCCTCAACCCCTCAGGCTTGCCTTTGTAGATGGTACCTTGAATCCATGGGAGCTTTTAATTCTTTAGCATACTACAGATGCAAGCTGTTTGTCTCGCAAGTTCTTGCTGAAATTAGCTTTTTTTTGTCTTCTCTTTTGGAACATTTGCCTTTTCCTTACCCAGATCTTTGCGAACAGAAGGGTTCGTGCTTTCATGACATAGGAAATCAATCTTTTTGTAAACTCATCTCTTTCAGCATAAGATTTGTCAAAAGGAGTATGCTTCACGTTGTTTTATACTTCTTCCTTCTCTGGGGGGTAGAAAGCTCCAAGCGGCTTTTATTGAGTCGTTTCCCTTGTGTCAAAGATTAAAGTGGGTTGTTCTCCTTGCGATTTTTGTGCATTTGGACAGAGTGCACAGTTGCACTGTGTGCGGTAATGTAAATGCTGAAAGAACACGCTAACAGAAGACTACGGAACCCATTATCCAGTCTGGTTGTATGCAAAATTCATGTCCACGGAAAGATGGAGCATGTGCCTTTGTAAGTTACAGGACCAGTACAAATGGGGCTATCTGAACCTGAACAGGCAGCTGGACTTGTTTGACAGTTTGCTATCAAATTCTTAAAGATTGCCCTGTAATAAAACGAGCCTATGAGTGCGTATATTTTATCAGTCTTGTATTTAAGCACTAGCCTGGTAGCTTTTAGCCGCCAGAAACGCCATGCAGGCAAATGTGCAGACTGGCAGAGAAGGGGTGGAGTGCTCCATCCCTCCCCTGTGCTGAGTAGAGAATCTGAGTGGTCCCCTAGAGGAGGGAAGCCCCCTCCTCCATATTCAGCATAGAAATGCAGGTCTCCATCTCTCTTCTGTCAGCCCACCAGCAGGCATATACTGTAAGCCTTTTATACAAGCTAGTGACTTTAGCAGGGAGGGCTGTATCTCAGCAGTAGATCATCTGCTTTACATGCAGAAGGTCCCAGGTTAAATCCTCAGCATCTCTAGCTACGGTTTGGGGAGAACGCTGCCTGAAACCCTAGGGAGCTGCTGTCAGTCAGTATAGACAATACTGAGCTGGGTAGATCAATAATCTGCCTCAGTTTAATGCAGCATCCTCTGTTCCTCTGGGGCTTATTTATGAGACTGATCTGAAGCCTTGCAATGACAATCTGTTTTCAGCTTCGTTTATACTCTCTTGGCTTTGTATTCCACTGTTTCTCTTTGTTTTATTGCTTAATCAAAACAGCTTGAAGTAATACAAGAAGACTGCCCTAAAAATACAGACACGAACACTGCTTATTTATGTTTATGAACTTCACAGTCATAAACACTATCTTCCACCCACCCTGTTTTGTTCAGCACCATATCTTTTGATTGGTTCTCACCTCCTCTTCTGCATTTTTACACAATTTATTTATGTAAGAAATCACATCTAAGGTGAGCTTCTAAACGTGCAGAACAAGGTGGTGGCCCTCCAGCAGTTAATAGAACAGAGTTGGAAGCAGGAACTCCCACCTTTTTGAGACAAAGTTGTTGAGTTGTATTTTAGAGGCAGCAACCACCTACCGCCGCTTTCGGTGCCATCAACACAAAATAACCCCAATGCCTTTTGCAGCCGCCCTCCTTAACCTCATGTAAGGAACACAACTAAAACATCCATGACAGATAGCCTCCAAGGAAGGAAGGGAGACCGTTCCACTGTCTAACAACTCTTACTGCCAGAAAGTTCTTCCTGATATTTACTTGGAAGCCATTGGTTTGAGTCCTACCCTCCAGAGCAGGAGAAAACAAGCTTGCCCCATTTTCCATGTGACGGAAGACAGAGAAGCTCATCCTGGCAGCTTTCAAGCATATGCTGAGATGAATTCTGCACTGCTGTTTGTATATGTGAGCTAAATGGCTTTTAGAAACCCTATGGTGAGCAGAGTAGTGAACATGGTGCCCCTCAGATATTTTTGGACTACAACTCCTATCATTCCTGTCCTTTGGTCATGCTGGATAGGACAACATAAGAACATAATGCAAGTCTGATGTATCAGGCCAGTGACCCATCTAGCCAAACAGCCTGGTCTCTCAGTGGCCAACCAGATGCCCGTGAAGAAGCCCACTATCAGGAGCCAAGCACAAGAGCGTTCTTCCCTCCTACAGCTTCCAGCAAATGAAGGGGTTCAGAGGCATAGTGCCTCTGACAGTGGAGGTAGAGCATAGCATCAGTATTAATAGCCATTGGTAGTCTTCTCCATGAATTTGTCTAATTCTCTTTTAAAGCCATCCAAGTTGGCGGTCATCAGTTCCCTTTTTGGGAATGAATTCCATAGTTTAACTTTGCGCTATGTGAGGAAATACTTTTGAATCCAACATTTTTTTGATAGAGTTACAAGCCTGGTGGATCAGAGGAATGCTGTGGACTTGACAAGGTAACTGTTAGATGGATTTGTAGCTTGTTGACTGGCCCAACCCAAAGAGTGCTCATCATCCTGGAAAACAGTGGCAAGTGGGGTGCCACAGGGTTGTGCCCTAGGCTCATTGTGGTTCAATGTCTTTATACACAGCGTAAACAAAGGAATTGAGGGGAAGTTTATCAAATTTGCAGATGAAATCAAACTGGGAGAGGTAGCTAATGCCTCAGAAGACAGCACCAGGATCCAAAATGACCTTAACAGATTGGAGAACTGGGCTCAAACTATCGAAACAAATTGCAACAGGGACAAATGTAAAGTTCTGCACTTAGGCAGGAAGAACCAGATGCACAAATATAAGATGGGGAACACTTGGCTTACCAGTAGTACATGTGAAAAGGATCTAGGGGGCTTAGTAGACCACAAGCTTAACACAAGTCAACAGTGTGATGCAACAGCAAACAACAACAACAACCTAATTGTGTTATAGGCTGCATCAACGGAAGTATAGTGTCCTGGTCAAGGAAGTAATAGTACAACTCTATTCTGCTGTGGTCTGGCCACACCTGGAATACTGTGTCCAGTTTTGGTCACGACAATTTAAGAAGGATATCTTCTCAACCTAGTAAGGTATGTAAATGTTATTTGAATTTACTGTAGTTCTGGTTATGATCTTTCTCCATCTTTAGACTGTGACTAAATGTAATCCTTTGATGTTAACAACAAACCAACTTTTCTCACCCCCACCCTTTGCTTCCTAACCCATTTCATAGGGTTGTTGTGGGGGTTAAATAAGGAGAAGGAGAACCATGTGTGCCTTCATCAGCTCCTTGTATAAAAAGGTGCGATATAAATGAAATCAATATTGCCTGATGAAAGGGTTTGGAAAAATTCAAAAACTCGTTCATGCTTTTGTGATATTTTGGTTGCTCCTAGCAAAGTTATTGCCCAGTCATGGATTTTCGATTGCCTTCACTCTTTATGTAGTGATTATTGAAAAATGCACGTCGCTTATAGAAGATTAAAGCCATGGCCTGCAAACCAACCTCTTGTACTTCCGGTATGACTCATTTGAAGTCAGTGGAAATGCTTCAGATTAAGTGGTTTGTGGATAGCACCTAGGGCTACAATCCTGCGTTCCTATATATGTTCAGCAAGACTGTTTGGGAATAATTATGTTAAGAATTGATGGCAAAAGGTATTCGCTTCAATATCTTGGCCAAATTGCAACTGGGATAATTGCATTTCAAGATCTGCTGTGGTTTTAATTAGGCAAGTTTGTTTTGCTTCCTAAATGCTTCAGTAAATTGTTTTGGAGGTTGCCAGAATAGAATGGCTGCCACGTCTCACCTAAGGGGAAGTCTTCATTTCAGTGATGGGCAAATTAATTCCTGTGTCAACATTCTGAAAGGCATTTGCCATTCTGTTGGAGAATAGCAAATGGGGATGACTCAGCAAGTGTATTCAGCCAGGTAGCTTTGTTTTGTTTCAATTTAGCCATAAAATGTTTAATTTTAGATTTGTTGGCTAGCAGCAATGAGATGATGTGAAGATTGAGTGATTTGCAAGTAATAAATGGACCACAAATTGTTCCACAACATTGAAGACTCTGTACTGATGACCCTTATCCTCTGAACTAGAATGATGATCATACATGTAGACTAGAAAACATTCCAGATGCATTGAAGGGGAAGGTTTGCCAGTTCAAGTCATCTGATGACAGGTGACTAGCATTGATCATGGATTTGTTAGAAGTCTGGGAATTCTCTGTTACAGATCCCTAATCAGAGAGCTCCCCATGCCTCTCTTTCACAGAGCAACTGTCTGTGAAGATGAACTGGCTATTAGACTGGGGAGAGATGGAGATGGAGATGGAGATAGTGATAAAGATGCCCTAGATTACTTTCTGTTCAATCCCTTATGCATTTCTATGCCAAGTGTAACTCAAGGGTTTAAGGAATAAGTAACAAGGCATGTTTTGAGGGAGGGTTACCAATTGAGACTTGCAAGTACTGCCTAATTCTTTGTGCCTGAGTGGGACTTGTTCTGTAACACAGTTCCTGTTTGGAATTGTCTAAACCGTTGGCTGATGTTAAATAGAATGGTGTTGGTTTTGCTGTGATATGGCCATAATGTTTGTATTCCTTAAAGATTAAGCATTTTAAGGACAACATTGTAGTAACCTACTCTGTGCAAGTTTCCTTGGAAGCCAGCCCCCCTGGACACAGTAGGACTGACTTCTAAGTAAACATGCATAGGATTGTGCTGCATATCTCGTAATCCTCTTGACTATATGAGCTGAAGGAAAATGCTTATTATATTATTATTAATGTTATTAAATTTGTATACTCCCCTTCATCCGAAGATCTCAGGGCATTTCACAGCATAAAAATGCATCATCATCATCATCATACCATTAACCCCCCCCCAAACACATTTAAAAGGACATAGAATGTTAATCAGCCAAAGGCCTGGTTGAAGAGAAACAATTTTGCCTGGTGCCTAAAGATGTATAATGAAGGTGCCAGCCAAATCTCTTTGGGGAGAACATTCCACAAATGGGGAGCCACTGCAGAAAAGGTCCGTTCTTGTGTTACCACCCTCCGGACATCAGGGTGTGTATTATAGTCTTAGGTAAAGGTAAAGGGACCCCTGACCATTAGGTCCAGTCGTGTCTGACTCTGGGGTTGCAGCGCTCATCTCGCTTTATTGGCCGAGGGAGCCGGCGTACAGCTTCTGGGTCATGTGGCCAGCATGACTAAGCCGCTTCTGGCGAACCAGAGCAGCGCACGGAAACGCCGTTTACCTTCCCGCCTGAGCGGTACCTATTTATCTACTTGCACTTTTGATGTGCTTTAGAACTGCTAGGTTGGCAGGAATTATAGTCTTAAATTTACACAATTTCTATTTTGTGAGTGTATCAATCTTAGCTACAGGAAAGAATAACGTCTTGAGATTTAGTCTGTGGTAGCATCACAAGCATGTTCTTAACTTTAGGACATTTGTGTACACAATGCCAAAAATGTGATATCCCTTAAATTTGCAACAGTTTACATCTCTCATTAGCAATGCAAATAGTGAAGGGGGGGGGGGGGAAGGCTCAAGGAGCTTAGCAATGTGTGGAAAAAAATGTCCTGTGTACTGCTGCTGTAAGCCCCATCTTTACTCAATTTATTCTCTCCCCTCAGTGCCTACATTAAAATGTCCAGAAGAACAAAAGAGGAAGCCATCTACAGACAGATTCCACAATTGCAGCATAATTTATAAAACTCCCATGAAGCTCACATATGCTACAATTATCCCAATGAAAAGATGTATTGTAGGAACAGGTCATAGTTCAGTGTTTGCCTCTAAAGCAAATTTAAATGTTTCCAAAACAGCATTTTTTACAGATTTCCTAGTCATTGTACACCTTTTTTTTAAAAAAAAAACACAATACCTTAATATTTTGGTGTTCTTAAAGGTCCTGACAAAAGGGATTAAAAGTAAATTTATGCATTTTACGCAAAGTGTTTTTGATTCCTTTGTGATCAGCAATTAACATGTACAAGGAATCTGAATGACTGTAATTTCATTCATCCTTAATAAGGCTGTGTGATTTCTCCCTTTCTTAAAGATTAGAATCTTTGGAGAATTTCGGCTTTATTTAGATAATACATGCCTCCAATTGTAGTTCTTCTCAACCATATCTTGCTCTATGCCAGTAATCCTTTATCTTAAGAGTTAAAGTAAGCTAACGAGAATTGGATTTCCTCCAATTGCTCCTTGAATAATTTGCTGGCAGCCAAGAATAACCAATCAACTGCCTCTTGCAATTCTTCATCTCTTTATTTGTATTCAGCCAGCCTACAATTAACAAGCTCAGCTGAAGAAAAATCTCAAACTGGCCACTTCCCTAGTGCATTCATGTTAAATTAGTTTAATCCAATCTGTTTTATGTTTTTGCCAGGCTCTAATGAGGAGGCACCTTCTCTGATGAAAAATTGTAGTGGGAAGAAGTGGGAGTTGCCTTCTATTCGATAATTTAATGGGGTGTACAAAAGAGTAATACAAGCAAATTAGGTAACAGCTTGCAGTAAAAGCTGGAACCAGCAGCTCTTGATGCAGCACCATCAGGTAGCCCATGTGAATTTATGGGCCAGTGCTATAGTGCTGGCATATCTTAGTCACCATCCTATGTATGCAAAGTGGAAAGCAAAACAATGTTGGTAGAAATAGCAACACCGACAGCCACTCGCACAACAATACTGACCAACACTGCCACCACCCACAGTGTTGTGCACCAATAATGAACCCAAAATAGCCATGCACGGAAAGCACAAATCAACACGTTGTGAAGTCAGAGGTGTGATTCCCCACCCCCCCTTTCTCTCTCGCACACATGCTGCACCAAGTATTGTGCAAGCAAGGATCCTCGGTGCTTCTGCTGTCAGAGTTTCGAAGTTGTCTCACTGGTTAGAAGGTTATCAAGTGACATTTGTAGCCACAAGCTCCACAGCTTTCCTCAATTCTCTGTGCAGTCCAAACACAGCCAGCAGCAGCCTTCAAATAAATCGTTTGCTGAGTTAGATGAGGAAGAAACAGGGGGCATTTCAATTGTGACCAAAAAGGTAGGGGGCCTGCAGGTAGAAACCATTGGCTACAGGCTCACTAGGAGAAGCAGAGAATCACTGAGAACTCTACTTTCCAGGATCCTCTATAGCAGGCTACTAAGAATCCAGACTCTGTAAGAATGAGACTCTGCACCTTCCACTTCAGCCTACCCTGCCAGTCTCTGCTCATCAGGATACGCTTGGCAATTAAGAGAGCCAGCAGCAGGGAGTGAATGAAGGGGCACTGCCAGGCTGATCCTGGGGCAGACCAGGTTCGAACAAACAGGCAAAGTTTTGGCTTAGCTTGTAATGCTCATTGCTTCCTGAATTGGGGTGTTAATCTCTTAAGTCCTCCCTCTTCCATTTTAGATTGCCACCATCTCTACGAGCATCACTGCTTATTTTGTTTATAAAGGGGCACTCACCTCCCAGACCTCCAGGCCACAGAAGAGACAACCGTGACAAAGATGTAGGCTGCACCCTCATAGAAAAATGGTCAGAGATCCCACTTCCACATCAAGTGAAGAACTGGACCACCGGATCTCAAGCGGGCTCAAGCTTCCTGTCCACCTCTCAGTACAATGCAGAAAGACCCCTGCCTACTCAGATGTCCAAATCATGGTGGGGGGACCACACATCCCCCTGCTAAAGAGGGGGAAGAGGCTTTTCAAACACAGAGATGTGCATGCTATCACAATTATTCTGAAGCTTTGGATCCGGCATCTTCCCATTCATTTCCTAGCTTCCTATCAATGCTGGAGAAGAGAGTTTATCATTGTTATGAAGCCCAGGCCTGAAGTACATACTCTAATGAAGTCAACAGTGCCACCTACAGTGTCTGGGATTTCACACTCTCCAGTGAATTCTGAATTAACAGCTCTCCAAGGCCTTTCCTCTGAATAAACATCCAGGAGTTGCTGCATTCAGTTAGCGCTTGCTAGGCCTTTTTAAACATAAGGTCAGATTCATTAGGGAGGTAGATCTGATTTCTAAATAATTATCTAATGGGCCAGTGGGATCAGAAATGGAGATTTTTTTCCACCGTTGGACAAAGCAACACTCTGGGCAGATACGCACTAAACATTTACAGTACATGACTTCCCCCAAAGCATCCTGGGAACTCTAGTTTCCCCCTCAAAGAGCTATTTCCAATGCTATTTCCAAGGAGATACACATTAGCAGGATTCCTTGGAGTGGGTCATGTGTTTTAAATGTATAGTGTGGATCTGCCGTCTTCTGCCTTAGTCAGGAAGCTGGTTTTTTTATAGGATTCAGATTCCCACAAAAATAGGAAGCTATACTATCAGTCTTCTTCCTACATCCAATTAGAAATCCAAAAGTGCCCTCTCTCAGAACCTCTCTCTTTTGCAGATGCTTTGAAACCTAAGACTGTGCTCAATCAGGTAACACATAGCTTGTTAAGTTAGATTGACTTTATTGATTTTTTTTGGTAAGTCTCTCTGTGTGATTCTTGCCTTCCCTTTTCCTTCCCCTTTCTTCTTCTTTTCTCTAATAAAATTGTTTATATGTTGACACTTGGCTTCCTTGGTTTGAAAGGGCAATTCTTCAGAATATTTTACTAGGATATTCTCCATGTGTTAAGACAGCAGGGTTACTAAAGCTATCCCTGGGTTTTGAGGATATTTCACAGGATTTTCTTACAATCTGCATCTGTCCTGGGTGTGCCAGGATATACAGTACATCCTATCTGCTGACAGACTGTTGTAATTCTCTGGGGAGGGATCTTTATACAGAATGGGCTCCAGCCAGAATGACAAAAGCCCACCACTAACCTGTTACAGTTGCCTACCTCATGAATACCTTTATACCATTTTCCTAACAGCATCCTACATTTCAAGTAAGGTCCAGTGAGTCTGGTGAAAAAGTAAAGTTGCAAGTGCATATCCTAAAACCACTGTTCAGCCTCGTGGTTTTTTTGTTTGACCACAGCCTGGTACAAAAGCAGTTCACTTCAATATCAGCTCTCCCCATTCACAATCACCCTGAATCATTGTTGGTTTTTGGCTGAGTATACACGGCACCTTTCTGAGCACCATTCAAAGTGTTGGTGCTGATATTGAAAGCCCTAAACGGCTTGGCTCAGTATACCTGAAGGAGCGTCTCCACCCCCATCGTTCTGCCCGGACACTGAGGTCCAGCTCCGAGGGCCTTCTGGCGGTTCCCTCACTGCAAGAAGCGAAGTTACAGGCAGAGGGCCTTTTCAGTAGTGGCACCTGTCCTGTGGAACGTCCTCCCATCACTTGTCAAGGAGATACACAACTTTGAGAATACATCTGAAGGCGGCCCTGTACCAGGAAGTTTTAATGTTTGATGTTATATTATGTTTTTATATGTATTGGGAGCCGCCCAGAGTGGCTGGGGTATAAATAATAAAATTGCCGCTGGTGCTGTTTCCTAACAGGCTACACGGTCTGGGATTCTTTGAGGTGAAAAATGTGTTTTAAAGGTAGAGTATGCATGCAGCCTTTGTACACCCTGGCAATTTGTAGAGTTGGTTTAGTGTGTAGCCTCTCATGTATAGCTGGAATTTATATCTGATTTAAACACACCCACACCCCAATTGCTAATTCAGGTAACTAACATGGAATTCAAGGAACAATAAACACGGTTCAATTGATTATGCCTGCTCGTGAACATATATATTTTAAATGGTCAATTCTAACATATAGAAAGTTACTGCTTTAGAGGAAGCTTTCTGGTTTTCTTTTCAGGAGAAAATTCTCAAGCACCTGTCAACGAATATATTTTGTTTCAATATTTGGGTTCGGGGGTGGAATTCAACTTAATTAAATATTAGGCACCACCATGGTTGCCTTTTCAGCACCTGTTAAAGATAATACCTTTTTCAGCAAGCCTTTTAGACTGAGACCTTTCCCAGTCTGCATCATATTGGAATTGCTTTTAGATGTTTTTATTGTTTTTTACTTTTGTGTGTTTGCCGTACTGGGCTCCTTTGAGAGGAAGGCAGGGATATGAATCTTAGCAAGAACAATTTGAAAATAAATGTGAAAAGGGAGAGGAAATGCCATACAGAGATCTGAAGGAGCTGGTGCCTTTCACTGGTGTGGAAAGAACACTGTTCTAAAAACATTCCATTCCGTACAGCCCTTTGGGTGATTGGTCTCTGAAAAGAATAAGGGAAGGGATAAAACACAATAGTGTATTTCATGCAACAAACTGATATCCACGCAGACATGAACCAACTGTAATGGAGAAACTGGTGCAGATTCAAAGGACCTTGAGTAGATTGTTGCTGACAGATAAACCTTATGGTTGTAGTCAGTTCCTGTTTACCTCCAGTTTCAAAATCTTTGTGGGTGGCAGAGTTGGAATACACACCTACTTTTCCCTGGAAGCATGCTGGCTCAACTTTATAACCTCTTTCCTGCCCTGTGCTGCCAAATTATATTACCTAAATTTAAACTGAGGTATGTCAAGCCAGCCTTCAAAATGCCAAGGGACTTTTGTCTCATTTTTGCCTAAGCTCGAAAACATGGGGTAGCCTATTTTTGTCTGCTGTACAGAACCATTCCATTTGTGCACTTATCACGACGGCTTGGCCTCATTTGAACACAGCAGATGTATTTAAGGTTCGGGCAGCATAACAGGAATCGATGAATTGGTGTGTTCCCTTTTAAGAAAAAGGAGAAGCTTAAATAGGAAAAATGGCCATGGGGAGTAGAGAAGGTAAAAGAGAAGGGGAGAAAAACAACTTATAGAGCAGGGATGGGCAACCTCTGGCCCTCCAGAGGTTGCTGGAGATCAACTCAGAATGGTTGCCACCAGTCCCTATAGAAGAGGTCGGGAACTTGAGGTCTCTTAGATGTTGTGGACTGCAATTCCCATCAGCCTCTGCCAACATGGCGAATGGTCAACAATGATGGGAGTTAAAGCCCAGCAAAATCTGGAGGTTTCCCATTTCTGTTCTAGAGTTTGAGAGTCTTGCACAGAAATCTGAGCAAATACAGGATAAATGTGGTTCCCTTGAATAACTAGAGTGTGGTATAACTTTGTTAGAGACTCCTGGCCTAACAAAGCCTTTACAGAGCATCTGCTATTGTACATAAGACATGCCAAAAGAGAGTGAAACTGAGGTGTCAGCATAAATATATATTTTCCTTTTCTATTAGGGCAAACAAGGCAGGATATCAGCTAGGTATTAAAATGGCAGGCGATTATTTCAGATGATGGAACATCACGTCTCTGACTTTATGAACTGACTTCATGAAGTTATTATGGAGTTTTGCTGAAACTAATGCTCTATACCCATTCCTTAGTTTTGGGATATTTAGATAAATGATTTTGTACAGTAAAGGTAGAGCTGCAAAAACATGTAAAACGGTCAAGAAAAATAGAAGCCACCCAGTGGTGGAAGCTGGTAGTCCTTTATTAGGTAAGAAACCCAAAGCGCAGCACTGATTTGCATGCAATATGAAACTGTTGTGATAAGATAACAATACTTGGATGCTTGTACCTTCTTCCCAGCCACTCTCATTAAGTCATAACTTGTTTCTCCTTGAGCAAAAGTGGCACTGGGAGTGCAATCCTAACCCCCACTTACCTGGGAGTAAGCCTCATTGAATTTAATGGGATATCCTTCAGTGTAGATGAGATCAGGATTGCAGCTGAATAGCCCTCTTCCCTTGTGGGGTGAAGATTATAGAGCTGAGTAGTTGCTGTTGGACCACTTCACAGTAAGAGCTGAACTGTTGTTGAGCTGAACTATTAAAGAAGAGATTTGCCAACCTGCTTTTTCCCTGGTGGGATCTTGAGCCAAGATGAAAAGAAAATAACCCTTTTTATGATTTATCTGGCCCTAGGTGCTGACCCAAGGGTTACAGTACGTCATTATGAAATGATGACAACATATTGTGCCACTGTTTTATTAGTGTAATATATGTCTGTTTAAGATATCTGTCCTTTGATTTAAAATACTCCAAAGCATTAATTATGGATACAAAGTGCCTACAGACTCCCAGTATCCCCTCCTGTACTCTTATTGCTGAATTTGTTAAGCTATTTATGTTCAGGGGTTTTTTTAGTTTACAAATGGGGAGGGTGCAAATTTGGGATTTGCCGGTGGTATCTGAAAAGACAGGCTTTGTCGTTGATGGCGCAAATGCATCTCCTCCGCTGCCAAACACACCCTTCAGATTGGCTCGGGATAAGCTGTGCTATTCACTCCCACCTAAACAGGGAAACAGTATTGTCTATTCCAATCCAATTTGAGTTTAATTAGCAATGGAATCTGATCTTCCCATGAGCTTCCAGTTCCCCTCCCCCCTCCCTCAAACCTTCCATATGCCATTGTGGCTCCCAAGGCTGTGATGGAAGGGAGCCCCTTCCCTGCACCTGATGCTTCCTTGGTAGAATGCCAGGCACCAAGAATACTGAGAACTACAGTTCCCAGGAAGCACTGTAAGGGAGCTAAGTTGTAATGTGAAATAATTAACTAAATAAAGCACACGGTTGAACATAACCCAGCAAAATGAGATTAGTTTTCTAGCATCCACCAGTCTGTGAGGAAAATCTCTTTTTATTGTCAAGGGTCAAACTGCTATGAAATTCTGTTTATGGAATATGTGCAACCTTTCCCTATTGTTGGCTGGCAGAAATAAGCTAAAAACTCCCAACGAGCAGCAGCTAAAAGCACCAACGTTCTGTAATTCATAGTAAACAAAAATCTGTTCCAAATTGTTCAGGGTCTGAGGAGAGTTCCACATGAGAAGTCTTTGTCCATTTCCTGGCTCATTTTCTGAGGTAAATTCTTTTCCTGGGCACAAATAACCACAGTGCACTTCTCTCCCCTTCTCTCTACCATAACTCACACTGCCCTTCTTTTAAGAATCAAGTTTACTGTTGGACACATTTGTGCAGTTTGATGCAGTGTATGTTTCCTCAGAAGTAAGTCCATTTTGTTCAGTGGGACTTACTCCCAACTAAGTGTGCATAAGATTTCAACTCACAATAATACATGGGTGAAAATAAACCTACAGGTTATTTTATTTTACAATATAAAGCTGTTTTATAGTAGAATTTTTAATGAGCCTTTAAGTATATCCAGATATTCTAGCCATGAAATCTGTCACAGGCTCAGCATAAGTTCATTGAATATGTGGCTTGCTTAACATTGCTGTTACACGTGGCTCCTCCTTTTCCTACTTGGTTGAGAGCTACCGTATTTTTCGCTCTATAACACGCTCCCAACCATAACACGCACATAGTTTTTAGAGGAGGAAAACAAGAAAAAAAATATTCTAAACAAAACAGTGGATGTATGATTTTTGTGGTTCATGCTGTGGCCACAGACATGTGATCTAACGATGAGTTTGGGGTAGCCCAATGCAAAAATCCTGAGGATCCATGTGGATCCGTGCTTTGTAACCACGTGAATGAAGGAACTGTCAGTAATGTATGGTATCTCCAATACAGTGATGAAGGAAGAGGGGGGGAGCTCGCACTTGTCCTAGGCAAAGCAGCCAACTCCTATAGGCCTAGGTGCCTTCACCCCCTCCATTAAATATTTGAGGGAGTCATCCTCCCCCCATGCTGATGGGCATTGCCATTCATATAAGGTACCAGTGTGCATGCACTTTGTCTTGAGATCATTGCAGTCTGTGAGATGGGGCTTACCTGTACCTGCCCCCCCCAATATTTTATTGAAATTGGAAGAGGGAGGGAGGGAGGGAGGGAGGGAAGAGAGATGGAGAGCTCACATTTGTCCTAGGCAAAGCAGCTAACTCCTATGGGCCTAGGTGCCTTCACCCCCCCATTAAATATTTGAGGGAGTCATCCCCCTTCCCCCATTGTGGTATGTGAGTGGGGCTTACCTGGCTGTCTCCCCAATATTTTTTGAAGCTGGAAGAGGGAGGGAGGGAGGGAGGGAAGAGAGAGGGGGAACTCACATTTGTGCAGCTGCCTTGCCTCGAACTGAAGCAAAAAGAGGAGGAGATGCAGGGACACGAGCCTTGTAAGCTGCTTTGTTTGAATTTACCGGTGAGGTGCTGGGGGAGGGATGGAAGGGGATGCCCTCTTTGTCCCTCCTTCCAGCTCATTGTAAAGAAAGCAGAGTAAGAGCCACTTACATGTGTGTAAGGGAGAGCCATAGAGCAGGCAGACACTGAGAAAAAGAGGCTGTCTCCCTTCTCCCACCTTGGCTTTTACAGCTGCAGGCAGCTCTTGCCGGCTTCCAAGCTGCCTCCCTTCTCCCACCTCGCTAAAAAGCCATAGAGCAGGCAGACAGGAGGGAGAGAGGCTGTCTCCCTTCTCCCACCTTGGCTTTTACAGCTGCAGGCAGCTCTTGCCGGCTTCCAAGCTGCCTCCCTTCTCCCACCTCGCTAAAAAGCCATAGAGCAGGCAGACAGGAGGGAGAGAGGCTGTCTCCCTTCTCCCACCTTGGCTTTTACAGCTGCAGGCAGCTCTTGCCGGCTTCCAAGCTGCCTCCCTTCTCCCACCTCGCTAAAAAGCCATAGAGCAGGCAGACAGGAGGGAGAGAGGCTGTCTCCCTTCTCCCACCTTGGCTTTTACAGCTGCAGGCAGCTCTTGCCGGCTTCCAAGCTGCCTCCCTTCTCCCACCTCGCTAAAAAGCCATAGAGCAGGCAGACAGGAGGGAGAGAGGCTGTCTCCCTTCTCCCACCTTGGCTTTTACAGCTGCAGGCAGCTCTTGCCGGCTTCCAAGCTGCCTCCCTTCTCCCACCTCGCTAAAAAGCCATAGAGCAGGCAGACAGGAGGGAGAGAGGCTGTCTCCCTTCTCCCACCTTGGCTTTTACAGCTGCAGGCAGCTCTTGCCGGCTTCCAAGCTGCCTCCCTTCTCCCACCTCGCTAAAAAGCCATAGAGCAGGCAGACAGGAGGGAGAGAGGCTGTCTCCCTTCTCCCACCTTGGCTTTTACAGCTGCAGGCAGCTCTTGCCGGCTTCCAAGCTGCCTCCCTTCTCCCACCTCGCTAAAAAGCCATAGAGCAGGCAGACAGGAGGGAGAGAGGCTGTCTCCCGACACTCAGCTGTTGCTCAGCTGTTGCCGGCTTCTCAGGGAGCCAAGCAGAGGAAAAGAGGCTGCCGAACAGCCAGCAAGAGCGGCTCCTCCTGCCTGCATTCGCTCCATAACACGCACACACATTTCCCTTTACTTTTTAAGGGGGAAAAACTGCGTGTTATGGTGCGAAAAGTACGGTATTTGGTGGCCAAGTACATAGGAAAAAAAATCTATCACCAGTTCTATTCACCAAGTGATAAGGTATAAAGAGGACAAGAGAACCCTTATTTCTCGCTAGAGAGAGGCCTTTGCTGCTTTCCTGCGGCTTTATCTATGAAAATAAATGCATTAATCTATGCTTACTTGAATAAGTTCAAGGAGAGCATTTATAGTATATGTTCAAATTTACATTTTATACATTTTACATTGAATTTTCTCCTTCAGAAGTGTTATAAGTGTTGCATATCGGTTTGTTCTCAGTTATCTGCTCCCAAGCCTAAGACCTGAACTACCTGAACTACATGGTGCAGCCTTCCTAGGATTGTACCATTTGAGAATGTAGGTTGAACCAGGCAGAGGGCCTTCTCGGTAGTGGCACCCGCCCTGTGAAATGCCCTCCCATCAGATGTCAAGGAAATAAGAAACTATCTGACTTTTAGAAGACATTTATGTTTTTAATGTTTGATGTTTTATCGTGTTTTTAAAAATGTGTGGGAAGCCGCCCAGATGGGCAGGGTAATAATTTATTACTACTACTACTACTACTACTACTACTACAATAATAATAATAATAATAATAATAATAATAATAATTTATTATTTATACCCCGCCCATCTGGCTGGGCCTCCCCAGCCACTCTGGGCGGCTTCCATAGAAACCAAAAATACAGTAAAATATCACACGTTAAAAACTTCCCTGAACAGGGCTGCCTTAAGATGTCTTCTGAATGTCAGGTAGTTGTTTATCGCTTTGACATCTGCTGGAAGGGCGTTCCACAGGGCGGGCGCCACTACTGAGAAGGCCCTCTGCCTGGTTCCCTGTAGCTTTGCTTCTCGCAATGAGGGAACCGCCAGAAGGCCCTCGGCACTGGACCTCAGCGTCCGGGCAGAATGTTGGGGGTGGAGACGCTCCTCCTCCTCCTCCTCCTACTACTACTACTACAGGATACACCATATTAAAAATGCCCCCTCCATGAACACATCAAGGTAAATGCTGAGCTATACATCCCAGCAGCAATGTGTTCCATGTATGGGGAGGTGTTTCGTTGAAGGTGGGTGGCATTAAGTCATGCAATTCTCCCACTGTATTCTGAAGCAATACAGCCTAATAATATTTCTGAATGTGCTGTTTTGATTAAACTACTTAGCATCTTCCCAGACTTGGTCCTTTTC